>NW_027493155.1:0-427092 GCF_021521415.1 Bidens hawaiensis | reverse complement strand
GGGACCCAATTTTGACGAATGTCACACAAACTATTAAATTTTGGTCGATGCTGGTACCGATACCAAATTTGCTTGCCAGGAAAACGATACCAAATTTGCTTGCCAGAAAAACGATTTGACTCTCCGGAAACCAGCAAATCCTTTGAAATCGTTTTTTGGCAAGAATATATTATTACATTTTCATACTCATCTCGTCGAGAAACCCAATATTCATATATTATGGGTTTCGTAACTCATTTTCTAGCCCCGGATATGCATGTTTTACTTTAGATGTGCACGAATCACTTCCGAACTCCCCCAATTGCTTCATTTTTTTTTCCCATAACTCAATTCCATGCTATCCCAAGTGCTTCAAATTAGTTCCTTTAAGCTTCAAACACCTGTAAACATAAAATCACTCAGAGTACTCGTGTTCGATACATATAAACAAGTAAAAAACACGAGATTACACACTATAAACACATGCTTTCACCCACACATCACATCCCAGACTTATCATTTGTTTGACCTCAAGAAAACTCTCATGCAATACATAAACCTCGATATATGGTTAATCAGTTTTCATTATTAATATTAGTGAGGTATAAGGTCATACCCAATTCCCAAGAACTAACACTTTCAAGAATGATAACCCACTAAATAATTTAGTAATGTATTTAAAAACTATGGAACCGCCCAAACAAGAGTACTTTGTTTCCGGTTAAGGCACACATGTTCACACCTCTCATAATATAATATATCTCCTCTCGGCTTAATATCTAGACCAACAAAAAGTGTGCTAGTATCTCGCTGCCCTTTATACCGAGTATGAACACAATGTATAAAGCTTGTAAGAAACTCATATCTCCACCCAATACCCACCAGTTGCATAAAGAATAGGACTAACGTTTTGATGTGGCTTAGGTTCGAGTATGGATTAAGAATTTATTTAGTGACTTATAGTGGATGAAACCCTACCTATTCAAACAAACCGACAAACTTATAGACTTTTATTTACAACCAATACTAACTCAAACATTGACTCCTTTTGAACTTTTCTTTGATTTTTCATTTTTTTTATAATACTAACATCAATATATACAAACAACTGACCCGAGACATACGTATATTGTGTACTATGCTCTATAAACAACTTATATACAACTCTAACATACCAGGTTTCATCCATCGGGATAAAATAATAGAATGCCAAGGGTAACACGACTTGTAATTTGGGTTTAACAAATGAAAGGGAGAAGGCTCAAACTTGGCTCCTAGGGTATAATGTAGGGTAGGGAGTATTATTTTATTTTTTATGTAAAGGCCATTATTTGTGAATTTCTACAGTTCTATTTCTCGATACACGTGGTGGTATTAAGATCTCGACATGCATATGACAAATAAGTTCTAGATATCATGAACATACTGGTTACACTCACTATGACACTCATATGACATGTGTATATGTTTGTATATTATATGTGTATTATATATAAGGCAAATTTCACACACGCACGGGAAGAAATGGGTTGCTGATATGAAACATGTGTACCCGTCCCCGTGACTCATTATCCCAATCTAAACGGTCCAATTTAATTTCCCTTTTTGAAAAACATTTGATAGAAAGAATTTCGAGAAGTTTAAAAACTGACCATGACCAAAGATCTCTACTTGGCATTAATAACAGTAATTAACAAGTAACAATTCTGGCATTTGAGCGCAATCAAGGTACTCTAAGCAAAAATTTCAGTTTTCCCATGTCCAAACACTTGAGATTGACATTGTCCTTAATGTTTAAAATTTAGCATTTAAAAGAAAATTAACGAGGAAGGAGTTACAATTTACTGCTTATTAATTTTAAAACCGGGCTTAATGTGATGGTTACAACAATTTATACAATTACACTTTTAACAAACAAACTAGCAAAACAAAGAAAATTATGAAAACGAAATCACCTTTTATAGCAATTAGTAACTTGTGTGCACTCGTGCTTGCTCGAAACGAACCTGTCTCCCAACTCATTCAATAGGATCTGCAAACTCTCGCACGTGTAGAAACATGCTTCTCACAACCGTTAGAATAGGTTTTTTAAATTATTTGAAAAACTGTTAATTTTAATTACCAAGCCGAGTTCATAATTAAATTTGTTAAATGAGTGACAATGTTAATAGACTTAACTCACTTTCGTAGGAATCACGATTGTATTTAGCATATGCAACAAGCCCTTTAAACCCCCCGGTATCCCGGGTGGACGAGTAAGTTCTCGTGAGGGTTTATAGTGAACTGCACCCACAAAGTTCAAATACAACAAAATATACACGTACCTGAATCAACCATATCAAAAGAACCCGAGAATTTGCTCACTAGATATCTTTCTTACCGGAAACTCTAAACTCCAGCTAGTCTTGTGGCTTCTCTGTGGTGATACACTTGAGACAAGCAATTAATAATATACAAAACTAGAATAAATACAAACCAAAAATAAAATTCGGGTAGCCTCCCGGCCAGCGTTAAGTTTTTGTTAAAATCTTCAGCCGAACCGTTACCTGATTTGGCGGTTATGGTGGTCGAATGGAGTAGTTACCTTCCTCCATCTCACTTCGTGTACTTCTCCAGCACAATGGTAGTTATTATGCGTCCCACTTGAGGCTAGAGTGGTAAGTGTTTGAGTTCATGTTGTTATTGTATCTTTGTTCACCCTGGACATAATTCACGTCTTCTTCATCATATGCTGCTCAACAACTTGACACATCATAGCCTAACTCCTCGCACTGTTCACAAACTGGGTATGTCTTTCCTGATAGACTCTCTTTAGTACCTATTGCCATTAATTATTCAACTGAGCTTGGCGTTTCGAGTTGATTGCATGTCTTTCAAGATGCCTCCAATCCACATTTTCATCATTCGCGATAAAAGATCCATTAGTAGTGGCTTGGAGGTCTCAAACATCATCATTAGAAATACCATCATGGAATGCCTTTATTAACTCCCATAAGGTTATTCCATGGTGAGGGAAAGTCCTCAACAACAATTTAAATCTTTGAAAAGCTTCATAAAAAGTTTCACCCGTATGTTGTTGATAGTTTCTGATGGCTGTTTGGGCTTCTGTGGTTCGCCATGGTGTGTAATACTCATCCAAAAACTGTTGTGCCAAATCCTGCCATGTATTAATACTAGCTGAAGGTAATGATACAAACCACTGTTTTGCAACATCCTTCAAACTGAACTGGAACACAACCATCTTCACTTAATATGTGGTAAATCCTTGACTTGAGATAGTAGCATAGATTGAATTAAAATCACTCAAGTGTAAGTAGAGTTCTTCTATGACCTTTATGTGGAAAGCGGGTAATCCGGTCAAACTACTCTGTCTCATCGAGAATGTTCTCCCATCTCTAACTGGAATAATGATCGGTAGAGGGTTCGTGGCCACTTGTGGAATGAAGTTGCTTTGAACACCTCGAACCGGTGGTGGGATTAAAGCTCTCGAGACCTCATCATCAAACTTGTAAAATGGAACCTGTGGCTCTTGGTTGACCTGACATCTCAGTGCTTGTCTATTTCTCAGTTGCTGATTCTATTGACGATTTTGATCAGGTACTCGATTATTCTGCAAGTATTGTTGTTGATCTTTTTGATAATACCGACTTCCATTATTATCCTCAAAATATTCTTCATCTTCATGTTCGGCATCTCCATCATTCACTATGTTCCAATTCTCAACTCTCACATTAACCATAATAAATGCATTCTCTTCTTCCGCGAATAGAAAATGCCCTTGTTGATTTGGTGGTTCAGACCGTATTGATCAGCTATCATCAAAGTTTAATTTTATTCTTTGATTTTTGTTACCCTCTCCGCGGTTTACTTGGTTTCTGTTACGGTTAACATTCGGGTTTTGGTTTGGTGGTGGGATGTTTGGAGGGGTCAGATGCCCTTGATTCTATGATTGTTCTTGGTTTGGTGGTTGGCCTTGGTTTTCAGGTGCAAAAACCATTAGGTCTTGATTATTTTTGTTGCTCATGTTTTCTTCCTTTGGGTTGTCGGTTGTGGTTTCTGGTTTTCGGCTTAAAGTGGGATTCTGAGCTGCTCGGTTTCTTTTAGATGTTTTCTCAATCTCTGGATCAAACTGTAGCGACTCTTTCTCACGGGAATATCTTGTCTGCATTAGCCTGTAAGATTACATGCAAACACAAAAACACTAACACCCTGCGTAAAATCAACGAAAAGAACAATAATAATAAAACTAAAAACTACACTAAACTAACACTTTGCGCATTAATTCCTAGGAAACGGCGCTATTTTGATCGATGTCAAAAGGTCAATAAAAAACACTTTTATAAATTACCTTTACTAGTTATGGCAAGTGAGGTGTCGAATCCACATGGAATCAGTGGAAAGTGCCAATCGAGTTAATTGATTTAATAATAATTATACTGGGCGGGCAGACGATGTAAAGAAGATTAAATATTGATGTGATTTTAAAACAATTAAAGAAAAGTAACCATACTCCAGGTTTCAGGTTGTGAAGCACATTAGACCAATTGAGAAAACTTATATGGAAACCCGCTTGCTTACACCTATAATCAAAATATTAGATATTTGACCTTACTGATTGACAGAACTGAATCCGAACAATTGGTTTGCATGAATAATAACCTAACTGATTACCAGTTTTAAGCTTTGATAAATGCAATCGGCTCAATGGTTAAAGATAAGCGGGTCAATGATTCTAAGAAACTAATCCTAAAACTTGATGAACACAAATCAATTAACTGATAAAACTTCGCATTCGATTACGAAAAAACCGTTTAAATGCACAAACAAACATCAATAGTTAACTAACCGAATGGTTAATCAAATCCAAATATAATACCTAGGTTTAGAACACCAAAATTCTGGATACAAACACAACCCTACTCCCGGAGATGGTCACAAATGGTTCAGCCTTGCATCTTGATCTTGAATGGCTTCATTGATTGTTGCAAGGATGATAACATGGATGATTATGATTATTGGAAGGTGTTATGATAGTGGAGAATTGCCCCAAAATTGAACTTGGTGGCTAGGGTATGACGAATAATCAATTTAGGGTTTATACTAGCTTAAATATGGAAGAAAAACAAGAAAAATCGGACTTCCCGTCATACCAAGCCGTAAGCTATGGCCTGGTCACCGTAGCTTATGGTGGGACCGTAGGCTACGGTTGGAAGCTTCTGCCTTACGGTGACTATTATTACATTTCATACTCGTCTCGTCTCGAAAGAAAACGTTCATATATTATGGGTTCCGTAATTTATTTTCTAGCCTCGGATATGCCTGTTTTACTTTAGATGTGCACGAATCACTTCCGAACTCCCCCAATTGCTTCCTTTTTGCCCATAACTTAGGCATCCTAAGTGATCCAAATTAGTTCCTTTAAGCTCCGAACACATGTAAACATAAAACCACCCGAAGTACTCGTGTTCGATACATATAACAAGTAAAATACACTAGATTACACACTATAAACACATGTTATATGATGTGGTGTAAAACACACATGCTTTCCTAATAGTTTTTATGTTATTTTATGCTTAAACGTTAACGAATATAACTTGTTCTTGCATGAAAATAAATGTTATTTCTTATTGTAGGTCCCACGTTTGAAGATAAGCGAGTCAGAAAACGAAAAACCAACCAAATGATCTGGCCACGCTGCACGACCACTTAGGCCTTGGAGGTCATGTGGCGTGGAGCCCTAGGGGTGTTCCATGGCTGCCCAAATCCATCACCGCGACTATTTTATTCTATATGGACCTGGTCCGACCGGAAATTAGGGTTTTTGCTTTTCTAACAAGTTTAACTCATATATATATATATAATAAACCCTATGAACGATTTTTAGACCTTCCAGCCGTCAAAGACCTGTTCCAGATGAAATATCAAGAAGGAGAAGCTATCGGATCGGAGTTTCATCAACCGATTGTCGTTTTTGCTTGTTTTAATGTTTGTGAGTTCGTTTTCGGGTTTTAGACATTCACACCTTTGGTAATCAGATTCTAATGAACATGCTTATCTTTTATACTATTTTATCTACTGTTCATTGATTATGATTGGCTAGATTGGTTAGAATCACGTAGGTTTGATGTTTAACAGTTTAAATTAACTAGTTTATGGTGCTTAACTAGTGGTTGATTTTTTATCTATTGAAAAGTTCTTATGTTGTTATATTATTCCGTGTTTACCCGCTACAAAATATGTATCTGTGGTTGCATGTTCCCCGTGTGGTTGATTATTGTATGAATTAGTTTCGTGTAGGCGTTAATTGCATGTTTCGGTTAATACTTTGTGTGTTGATTGATTGTGGTAGGCATACCATTAGGGTTTGTATTTCTTGGATCATTAAATTCAGTGAGTTCACCACCTTTGAGTTGCACCAAAACCTTAGGTGTCGGCTTACCTTTATAGTTTAGTTTAATTGGTTATTCGTTGCGAGACCACGTGCGTTTTTCCCATTGTCGGCTAGGTTAAGTTTGTAAGTTGAGTTATTTTGTCCTTAGTATTGAATTTCCCCTCTTCTCCTAGGTTTGTAATAGATCAAGCCTTAGTGAGATCTGTAACTTAGACATGGACCAAGTGATGATTTATTAGGGTACGTAGATTACGAACCATGAATCAAAAGAAATCTATATGTTGTTAGGGTTTTCTGGTGAAACTGACCATAAGGACCCAGTGCCTTGACCTCACATATGTAAGCCTATCTTTAGAAACCCTGGTTTCGACCACATGTTAGCACCCATGTCATCTTACGACTGTCAAGTCATCCTATCTAGGTGATTCGTTTTCTTATTATCGTTAGTTCCGTTAAGTTTCACCGTTAGTTAAGTTAAGTTAGTTAAGTTTAGTTAGTTTAAATAATTAAGATAAATAGATATATTATTTAGACATGACTTAGATTAGGGTTAATTATTTGAGCCGTTCTCACGTGTCTTTGTGTTCGACATCCGAACTTCCATTGGACTGTGCTGCTACGCGACCGGTACACTTGCCGCTTGTGTGAAGCTTAGTTGGGATTGCTTGGTTTTATAAATTTAAGACATATTGTTGAATTACGAGAATTAGTTATTAATATTTATATATAACGTTTTGCACATCACTATCACCCACACATCAGCGCCTCCAATTTATCTCCACTGCCCGAAGGCTCACTGGTGGTAAACCCCCGAAGCCACCCCCCGATTTATGGCCTAGACATGTGACTCATTAGTTGGTACATATTTTGTAAATATATCAAAGTTATGGATTTTGTTTTAGCGAAGTCTTAAATAAAATACTCTTTTATAAAATTTCGGGTTAAAATACCCGTTTTCTTACTACAAAGCATGTTTGAGGAAATATAATTCACATTATTTTTTATTTCAAATATCCGAGCCACCAGATAGCATCTAATGACTATATCTCCAATCTTCTATTTTGTCTTGCTTGTCTGATCTAATCATTCTGATTTCTTGAAAAATGGGTTGGAAAATACGTCAGCCCACAGTTAGTGAATGACGCTGACTCAGTTGAAATATCTTTTCAATACCATTGTTAAACTAACAATAATACTTTTATGATTACTCATTAGGTACCCAACACAGTTGGGAAAAAATTACCCTAAGTACATGTACAATTAATCATATACATAATATAATTTCTCTGAACAGTCCCGTAGACTTCCAAAGGCATGTTGATGATATGCATGACCTTAGGGAAATTAGAGCCACCATGTATGAATGAGTCAAGACACATGTATACCTTTAATCAGAGTGTCTGTTTCTTATTATTGTGACACGAGGTTTTAAGGAATCATAGATCCTATGCAAACATTCTGGCTCTTAAAGATTTTGTAAAAGTTTAGGGCATATTCACCTTTCTGTTTATGATCACTTTCTGTTACTGATTTCTACTTCTGATTGTTACCTCGGAAAACTAGTACAAGAATAACCTTTGTATAAATATTTAGATCAACGATCTGGCTTCAGACATTTAGTCTGCTTTGTATAGCTTGAACCTTGATAATATACTTATTGTGTATAAAATATTTGAACCTTTAGTCCCTTTGTTTTCTTTAAATTATATGCTACGTTTATTCTTCGCGAAGAAACATTTATACTGGGTTTCTTCTTTAAGAAGAAACATTAATTTAACTATAACCAATATATATATATATACATATTATTTCTTAATCATAAATAAATATTATTTTGACTATACCCTTTGTATATAAAAGCTTACGTTTCTTAATCATGAAGAATTTTTTTTAATTATAACCTCTGTTTATGAAAAGTTATATATTATGCTTAGATGTGATCAAGGCTCGGGTTATACCCTCGACTATTATCAAAGCAATTATAATACTAATAATAAAATAATACTGAAGTGGAACCCCTAACTTACACGAGTATTTGGAGTTAGACACCTAAGACTAACCGAGCAACACTTCTACTCTATATCACGTATTGAGGCTTTAAACGTAGGAACTTCGAAAGTCGGGACTCGTGACATGCACGCTGAAGCGAAATGTGTGTGTGAAATTTGTATTTGGTGTGAGTAAAGTGAGATGTCGTTCACCCTGTTTTATAGGCTAATTTTGTGACCCATCGCGTATCGTGATGGCCTCTTTCTTGGGCCATCGCGTAGAGCGATGACTCATCATCGTCGGAGGATGCCACATGTCTCCGAGCGCCACTTCGCAGTAGAAGTTACGTCCCGTATCGCAACGGACTTTTGGGTTGTTCCATCGCGTAGCGCGACACCGGTTCCATTGCGTATCGCGATGGTTCCTTTGTTATGCCCGTCACGTAGCGCGATGGGTTAAAATATCAAAATTTACAATTTAACTTCTTTAAACTTTCCAAAAATAGAAGACGACTCTCGGTGATGCGAGCGTGCGAAGTGCAAAGTGCGTCACATTGTGATGGTTCCTTGGGTGCTTCACACTCTCGCTATGACCACTCGATGCATCTTGGCATATAAGAATATTGCCACGAGAAATATTTTTCTTACAAAGAGCTCACTAGTTTTGTAATTTATTAATGTGGAAGGAATTTATTTTTCTCATTTATACCCATGTGGAATGTTGCTAGTTTCATCTTTCTTCTAATGTGGGATGAACCCACTTTTCTTATTTTATCTTTTCCATTACATATCTTTGGAAATATATTGAGTCCCTTATCTTTTCTAAATTGATAAAGTTGAACAGGATTTTTCAGGATGTTACACCGGATGCCCTCAGGATCGAACTGGAGATCAAAAAAATCCCAGATTAAAAAAATTAAACTATCTCTAAAAATTCGATTTAAAAACACACTACAAATAAATTGAAACATTTATAGAAAAAAATATTTTAAAAATAAGAAAAATAACATTTTTAATAAGAAACAAACATTTATTAATTAGAAGAAAACGAATCTGATTATTTAAAAAAATAAATTTATTTTATATAAGTATAAAAGAAAAAATAGTAAAAATATTCTTTTTTAAATCAAGAAAAAAAGTTTTTGAAAAATAATAGTGACAGTAAAAGATAATATAACGGGGAAAAAAATATAAAATAACCTGAATCGTATTAATGTAACAGTTGAATTAAGAAGTACGTTTAGTAATATAATATAAGGATACGTTAAAAACACATTTATTATTATTATTAGTAGTAGTACCACTACTCTTGCCGTTGCCGCTGCTGCCACTTCTATTACGCTATACACTTATACTAATATATTATTATTATTGTTATTATTATTATTATTATTATTAATTTTGATTACTTGTAGTATCATTATAACATCTATTATACTTCTTTAAAAATATTAGAAAAAAAATGTATACATAACTTATAATGTGAGAAACTTAAAACAAAATTTACAAAATAAAAGCTAAGATAACTAAATTGTAACCTTTTCATTTAAAATAAAAATAAATGAATAAAAAAAAGTAACTTATATTTCATTTTTCTCTAGAAACAAAATTTCTTTAAAATTGCAGCTATTTCGTTAACTACTCTCACTCCTCGTAACTCTTATTTTTTTTCGAGCAAGGTAGCAAGTGAGTTTAACTTTGTTCGATCTCGACTCGGAATTTTAACCAACCAGCTTATGAAAATTACACTCTTTTAATCAAGAACTAGTTGAACAACCGTAATGCTTAATAAAAACTTACACATTATCATACGCACGTTTATAATTGATTTGTTTATTGATAAGTTTTTCAATATAATAATAGAAGACATGATAAATAAAAAACAGTTATACATGTTATAACTAAGGGTGTTAAAATTCGGATATCCGAACAAAGTTGGACATCTGGATATTCGGATATCCAGACCTTTCGGATATTGTATTTTATTATCCGAAATTTCGGATATCGGATCAGATAGTGAACAGGATATCCGAAATATTCGAAAAAAAATAAATATTATAAAAAAAATCTTTGGGATATTCGAAATATCTAAAAAATTATCCGAACTATTCAAAAATTATCAAAAAAAACCGATAAACTATCTGAAATATCTAAAAAGTGTTCAAAATATCTTAAAGTTATTCAAATATCTGAAAATTTTTCCAAAATATCAAAAAATTATCCGGAATTTATAAATAATATTTAGTATTAATAATAATAAAAAAACTATTTCTGATAGTTCGGATATCTGAACTATCCGAAACGTTTCAAAATTTTAGTATCCGAATCAGAATATTCGGATATCCGAATTTTCGAATAATTCATATTCGGATATTTCGGATTTAGATTTTTTGAACACCTCTAGTTATAGCAGAGTGAGTAACAACAACAACAACAACAACAACAACAACAACAACAACAGATCTAGTCAACATGTTCATCAGTTTGATCGAGTTCCCCTTTATGATGTATAGTTAAAGATGTGGAATAGGGTTCTTGATAGAAACCGTGAATGAGGGAGAGAGATACGAAATTGATGTGTTTATGTGATTAGTTTATAATGTTATCAAGGTTAGTGCCCCGTGTAACACACGGGTGAAAATATAGAAAATGTCAAATATACATATATGAATTACATAATAAACTTTATAATTTTATAAATTATAACGTATTACATAATAAATATTAGTGAATAGGTAATTGCATGGTTTGTAATTAAAGTTACACCTCTTTGTTTTTATTAAAGATATTTTATTTTTTTTAAACTAAAATGATATTGTCATTAATTTAAAATATTAATAACACATAACATATTTTCTAAAATACATAGATTGGTGCAAAAAATTTGTGTTTTAAAAGAAATCAAATAGAAGGTTGTGAATCTATTGCTATTAATGAAAAGATAATGTTAGCATCAATTTATCGTAGTTGAGTTGGTAAACCACAAACCTTTTAAAATCAACATAGTGAGCTCGATTTCCACCAACAACATATTTTTCATTTTATTATTTTGGTTCAAAACTATCAGAATGGAACAATTTTAATTAAACTAAAATTGATAATGAAGTGCAATTTGTTAAATTGGAAACTTGTACATTTAGCTCCTATGTGGAGGGCCTAGTGGAACGCCATTTGAAGAATATGTCTTCTTTCAATAGTATAGTTAGATTAGATTTATTCTATTCCTTATATACACTCAAGGGAAACCCTTTATTAGTTTAGTAGGATAATATGGTCCATTAACAATTACCAAACTAATATATATTAAGGTATAATTAATTGTAACATCCAACTTTCGATGATAATAATAAAAGAAATTTCGTTTATTTGATAATGCGTTATTATCTAGTTTAGACAAATGAAAAATTTAAGTGTGGGCTTGGACATTAAAAGATGGAATAAGCAATGATTATGGGCCTTAGGTCCATGGGCTTAAGGGTACTTAAACCACCCTAAAACCCTAAAACTCTCATTCTTATCTCTTAGCCTCCATACACTCTAAAACCCACACACACAAACACCTTCCCTTTATCTCGAACCAAGATCCGAAGGAAAAGATCCGAACTTGTTGATGTTAGAGCATCTTGACGAGAAAGACATACATCAAGAATAGATTGTGTTCGTGAAACCGATTCGTTTGAGGTACGTTTTATAATGAAAACTTATGCACGCTTCGTTTAGTATTCATAGATCTATACAATGGTAAAGACAAATTAAACGTGACGATTCTCATTGAAATTCGTTAACGTTTGATAGGTTAATTGTTAGCTTAAAGAATCAGTTATATATATCGAAAAACGCATCATTAAAAACACGATGTTTAAGTGATTGGTTGATTGGGGTTTGCAAGCGCCAGGTATACAATTCAAATGATACCAAATTTGTGTTGTTTCATCGCGATTTGAAGGTTAATTGCAATTCTGGTGCCTGTAAACTGTTTTTGTTCATATCAAATTTGACTTTGACAATTGGAGTCAAATATTGGATAATTCCAGATACCCATTCGTTATGATATACGAATGGTTGATCATACGTTAAGCAATCATAGCGAATAAGATACATTCGTATGTTTTTGTAACGAATGAGCCTCCCATTCGTCCTATAGAAGTCACGAATGACATTATTCATTCGCCATGAGGAGACTGCGAACCAAACCATTTGTTATAGATACATTCGTGTGCTCCTGTAACGAATGAGCCTTTCATTCATCTCAAAGAAATCACGAATGACCTAATTCATTCTTTACTTATCCATTCGTCTCAGATCAAACCATTCGTTATAACGAATGGGATAGCGAATGATGCTTAACCATGATACTTAAGTTATAGTTTATTTATGGTTAAGCATCATTCGCTAACGAATGGTTCCATTCGTTATAACATAAACTATAACTTAAGTATTTTATGTTTTATGTAAATTGGGTTTTGGATGAAATTTTAGTAAAGAACCATTAATGAAAATTATAAGTTTTAGCTCGATCCCAGTCATGGGCTCTTCCCCTTGGACCCTGCTGGGGGATGCTGCCCTTAGACCCTGTTTCCTGGGGCGCTGCCCCTGGACCCCCCGTTCATTGAGGGTTATATTAAACTAGAAATATGATATATGCTGGCAGGGATAGTTAATTGATACGTGTAATTGTTATACAGTTAGCCGCGCCTAGTTAAGAAAAGGAGTTACCATTAACTATGAGAGGAACCGAACCCAAGTGAGTTTCTAGCCCCATTTCCTTATTTTTTTTGGTGTGTACATACTCGATGTGATTAGTTAATGCACTTAACCTAAGTGGTAAGTATATGATATGTGATTGTTTTATAAATGATATTTGAATGCTATAGAAAAGATTAAAAGTATGTATGAACGTGTATATATATATATATATATATATATATATAAAGAAAAGTATGTATGGTTTAGCCAGATTTAAATTCAGAGTAAAATTTAATGAGTACTTTACTTAAGATTCAGATGTCACATGAAACTTAGGGACATATTTAGAAGAAATCATATTATGTATATATCTATGAATGAATCTCTTTTTCATAGAAGACATATTAGATACAAATAATTCACGTGATAAAATCTTGTTTGAATATTCTGTTTGGAATAAGTTCCACGAATGTTAATGAAATATAACTTTTGGTGGAGCTATACTTATTCCTTAAGCCAAGTAATGTTTAATGCATCTAACACATGAATTAAAATCATCGGGAGTGAGATTAGCTGAAAAAAAATCATCCTCATCAACCATGTCATGATTTCTCATGAAATTTAGTTTTAATGGATGAGTTTTATAAGTCTCAGTTGTCTTTTGTTAAATTCTTATTTTCATGATAACAAAAGTTGTCAAAGTATATAGTATCATTTAGTTTTATTTTATAAATGTTTCAATCCAAATATTGATAACAAATAACATAAGAGGTTAAGGTAAGAGTGACTTTATGTTGGCTGTGCAAAAGTCTGATTAATCTTTAAAAATTGTAAGGTATTATAAAGCGTAATTAGAAGACAGTTTATTAACATTAACATTTGAATTTGTCACTAACACTCATGTTAATTATTTTTTGATTTATGGTAAGGAAATGTATAAAACAAGATTCAACCTATCATGGGTTAATTGGAATATCATATTAACATACTTAAATATTAATAATATACAACTACCTATTTTAGCTAGTTGTTCTTTTAAATTATGGATAATCTTATTGCTTATGCCTAGAATAATGGCATAATTGTGCAATGAGACTTCTCCTTGGAGAACTTAAAGTTGAAAGTAGTACTTGTATTTTACAAATGGACCTTAGAACTATCCTCTTTTAGGTTTTAGTGGTAGCGAGGTGAATAATATCTTATTTTCTAGTGCCACACATTTCTTTTCTTGTATATATGTTGCTGATCAACACACTAATTTTCCTTCGGTACTTTTGAGTGTTATAGTTGATTTTTAATGCATTATATTGTACCATTGAAAAAGTTAGCATGTAATACACAGGAAAAGTGTACTTATTTTCATGTGTGAGCCTTGAATTTTATGGGTCACGAAATTATCTATTATGATGTATTCAAGAATGTCATTAACCGTATAGTTAAAATTTAGAACTAATGCATGCACCTTAGGGGTTCTTTTGATTAGTCTTAAGAAAAACTATATCTAGAATAACTCTAGTGATAACATTTATTTAAATGAGTTCTTGACTATCATAAGAGACATTATGTTTGACTCATCCCATTTGTCATGCTCTAGTTTCAATGGTATGATCCATATCAGAAAGAGCGACAAGATTGTCATATCATGTCTTGTAGGATAATCAAAAAATGAGAAGAGGTAAATATTATTAAAACTCTTTATGAAACAAAACTCATATTGGGTTTTGAAATTAGTGTGGATGATTTGGATGAGAAACTAATTATAGAAGATAGTTATATCGAGTAATGTTATGGATATTAAAGTAAGGTAGATTGATATATTATGTTATGATTAATGAATGATCATTTAGTCGAGGATCATTATATTTTATTAAAGATATGACATGTCTATTATTAACATCAAACTAATAGACTAAGTTAAATTTAAAGTTCTACTTGAATATAGATAAATCACTTTTGGACAGAAGTGAAATCGTTTAAATATGTGTACATAACAAATGTAACACATTACCTTATTTTAGTTAGGCACATGTTAATTTTTGTAGAGATAAATATAACACATCACCCTTGGACATAAGTGAGACATCATGCATATAAATAAAACTACCAAAAAATTTAATTATCCTTGAATGATAAAATAGATGTAACATATCACCTCTGGGCATAAGTAAGACGTCAGAAACTCGTTTAAGTTAAGCCATTTTAATTTTGTAAAAGTCTATAATGGTTAAGTATTCACAAAACTATTTAGATAATAGCAAATCATTAGAGTTGTCGGAAAATTTAATTATAAGAAAAGTTGAGTTTGCAGGAATTTTTTAGTTAGCGGGTATTTTTTGGGTTTGCGGGAATTTTTTTAGTTTGCGGAAAATGCGAGTTCTTGGTAATTCATGATTGCGGTATAAGTGAGTTTCCGGGAAAAGTTAGTTTCCGAGAAAAACTAGTTCTCGGATTTAGTTTAGAAACCACAAACCATTTAGATCTCGGAAACTACCCATAAACTATTTCATATCCCATAAACTATATTATATCCCTTAGATTATTATGATAATGATGATATTTAAATTTCAAGGAAATTGTTGGGTTTCCTAATTTAAATGACTTAGTTTTGTTTATCAAAGATTTAGAAATCTTCTTATTGACAAAATATATCATAAAATAATAAATTTAAATGGAAAATAAATAATCAAAATGGAAACATCACTTTCTAATCCTTCAATTCATCCAAAATAAGGATGCTTTTTTGAATTTTACGATAAACATGCAGAACATCTTCAAAGAACCTTTTGTCAGTTTTATTTGTAGTCAAAACCTTTGGTTTAATAGATTTCAAAAATTATGAATTATTAGAACTCAGTTTTAGCGATTATAAACAGTTTACAATCGGTCTTCGTGAAATATTTTATATCAATGAAAACTGAATACAAAAATTAGGGTTCATCATGTCTTAATCCATGTCCTCCAGATTTAAGGATTCCATTAAGAACTGATTAATCAGCATCACTTTGATAATATGTATTGATCAGTTTTTCACTACAATAGTGGAAAAACCTGATAAATAATAAATTCGTGTATTTGTTACAGCAGGGAGAGTAGAAAGAACAACAGAGTATGATGTAGTCGACGTGTTTGTTTTGCTTGATCAAGTTCCCCTTTAGGACACATAGTTAAGGATGTGGATTAAGATTCTTGATAGAAACCATAAAAGAGGGAGAGAGACACCAAATTAACGTTTTATGTGATTAGTTTATGATGTTAATTTATTTTCTCCCCTTATGCAAGGCCCCGTTACCGGTGCCCTACTTTGGACGTTGGATTTACTCATAAACACAGTTCTAAATATCAGAGTTAATTAAAACTTTAGGCGGAATATACAACTTTCATAAACATTACATAATAATTCATAACTTGTCTTAAAACATTCTTGTCTTTCAAAATTAAAACATTAAATATAAAACATCATGCGTCTTCAGATGCCAGGTTCTTATTCTTCCGTCATGTGCCCCCGCTCAAGCCAGCTGTCTTATTCTACTCAATTGCATGCATACTAAAAGTCAGCTACGCTGAGTGAGTTCTAGTTAATCATACATCATACAATACATATACTTACCTTCAATTATGTATCGTAGACACATAATAATTACTTACTAATTTACCTTCATTACATAATTTCATACATACAATCATACTTTATTACTTTCATACTATATAGTTACTGTCCTTTTCTATCTCAGATATTATTAGGGTCTGATCCCTCCCTTTTCTATCTCAGATATTATTAGGGTCCGGTCTCTCTTTTCTTTGTCTATCTCATATATTATTAGGGTCTAATCCCTTTCTTATCTATCTCATATATTAGTAGGGTCTGATCCCTCTTTACTTCCCCATCTCATATATTATTAGGGTCTGATCCCTTTATTCTCTATCTCAGATATTATTAGGGTCTGATCCCTTACTTCTTCATCTTCGTACATTCTGTCTTTACATACCTGTAACATACATATACATTCTTTACTCATTCATACATATTCATATGTTTTGCATATATCTATCATACACATTCATCTATTACATACATACCTCCATTGTCAATGCGTGCAATATCCGAAGATCGTTCACGTACCGACAAGCTTTCGTTTACATTCAAGATATACATAATTTAACATATAAATCATACATGGCATACACTTACCATTTAAGGTAAGTGTATTAACTATCACATCGATTATGCACACATCCCCGAAAACATAACAAGGAAATGGGATAGAAACTCACCTGAATGCGGTTACGTTCACAGTTAATAGTTATTCCTTTCTTGAGCTGTGCATGGCTAACTGTATAATAACTACATGTATCAATTAAAACTCATATCGTATTTCTATATTTATATAACCCACAACAAACGGGGGTCCGGGGGCAGCGCCCCTGGCAGCGGGGTTCTAGGGGCGGCAGCCCCTAGCGGGGTCCAAGGGGCAGAGCCCCTGGCTGGGGTTAAGCTGCCAGGTCAATTTGGAAAAAAAATATTTTCATTAACGATCCTTTACTAAAATTTAATCAAAAACCCAATTTTCATAAAATACATAAGTTATAATTTATTCATGGTTAAGCATCATTCGCTATCCTATTCGTCATAACGAATGGTTCCATTCATTGTAACCAACGGTTTGACCTGAGACGAATGGATGAGTAATGAATGAATTAGGCCATTAGGCCATGAGACGAATAAAAATTTTATTTTCATTAACTTTCTTAACACATTTTTCATTAGGATTCTTGATTTTTTTATTATTTGCTAACTTAAAAAGTTCGAGGGTTTTTATGTAATTTATCCATTTTATTCTAAGTCCAGTGACCTTTCTGTCATTCTTTCAAAGTTCTAATTCGTTATTCAATACTTAACGAATGGAGTTCATAGCGAATTAACTATTATAATGAATCTTCCTTTGTAACGAATTAGGCCTCATAACGAAATGGTCCTTATAAAGAATTGGACCTTATAACGAACTGGTCCTTATAGATAATTGGACCTTATAACGAACTGGTCGGTATAGCGAATTGGACCTTAATGAACTGATCCATATAACAAACTTGACCTTAACGAACTGATCCTTATAACGAAATAGACCTTCACGAAAGGAGCTAGTTCGTCATTCTTTTCCTTAACGAATTAGCTAACGAATCAAGGCTAGTTCGTTGAACCACCGTTAACTAATTAGGGTTAGGTCAGAGAAACATTCTCTGACACATCTACTGTTCCGGCGCCGTAATCGCCGGAAAACCGTGATTTCACCGAAAAAACGAGATCTCACTCGTTTTCCACCGTTTTTCTTCCCGTTCGATCCAGATCCGAGCTAGGGTGACCCCTAAGCTCATCTTCGGTTCTGTTTACACCCGAATCCACCCGGATCTCATGACTTTAACTGTTTAACGGTGTCGGCTCGTTGTTTCTCGACTAAGTCTAGTAGGTTGGATCCATACAACATCATATTATCATTACCTTGGGTCGGGATCGATTCTTCCTTCTTGGTTCGGCTAGAGAAAGGAGAAAACTAGAGAGAGATCTTAAGTGTGTGTTTTGGGTGGTGTATGAGATATGTGTAAATGAATGGATTAAGGGTCAATTATTATTTATATATGATGGGTCATGGCCTTAAGCCCATGATCTTTTTCTTCTTTTCCTTTTTAACCCAAGTCCATAAGTCATATTTATTTAATCCAACGCAAGCCCGACTCATAATAATAAATCATAATTTATTTTATTAACTTAAACGAAAAAAAACGGGATGTTACACCTTATATTAGCTAATAAGGGTAATATGATCCATCAACAAGTACCAAACTAATATATGATAAGATATAATTAATTTTATGATCTATCAATATATAATTAACTAAAATAATCATATATAATTAAGGGGCTAGTTACTTTACAATGGACAATAAAAATGAGAAGTGTGACAAGACATAATTAATTGACATGTGTCAAGTAGGGACCAAAGGAAAAATTGTATAAAAGTAATACTAGTATACATTTTCTCTCTGCACATGCAAGTCACATGTTAATTCCTCCTCTATTTTTAAACGACTATAACCTTTTCATATGATATTTTATTTTTTAAAAAATTCTTCATAATAATAAGCGTTTTTTATATTTTATATGAATATGATTTTGTTGTATAACGATAAAAAAAATTACGTCGTTGTGTATTTTTGCTTACCATTATGTCTTTTTTTTGTCATTGTGTGTTTCTGTTTGTCAATATGTTTTTTTGTCATTGTGTCTTTCAACTGATCATTGTGTGTTTTTTTAAATACCAATAACACCATGGTGTAATAATATGTAAATATAATGAAAAATACCAACAAATTATCTAATACATAAAACACAATGATGAATACATATTACACAATAACCTGAACGTAAAACAGAATAATGAATACATACAACATAATGGATTGAAATGTAAGACATAGTAGTAAATACATATAACACAATAACCTGAAACGTAAAACACAATGGAATCTACATATTATACAATGACTTGAACAAAATACATAATGAACATAATACTATTTTTTGCAACTTGAGTGAATGTTGAGCACAATAACTAAAACACAATGATAAGTAAAAAAGACAAATATTGAGCACAAAGACATAATGGCGAACAAAAAGACACAATGATGTAATCTTTGTTTTAATTTTTATCTTTAATATGAGTACCTATTGAAAAACACAATGACCAAAATCTATAACACAACACATAGAAAAACTCAATTAAAAAACACAATGGACAACCAAATAATACAATATAAAAAATCCACTAATTTTATTTTTAATTTTATATAACAATATGATATTCATATTAATTAAAGATAAAAAACGCTTGTTATTATGGTAGAAAAATTCTAAAAAGAATGTCGTATAAAAAAGTTATAGGCGTTTTAAAATGATGGAGAAATTGACATGTGTCTTGCATGTGAAAAGAGAAAGTCATCATAAGTGGGTTATTACCTTCATGTCCTTCTCATTAATTTTTATTCTTAAATTAATCTCCACTATCTAAATCTAATATCAATGAATTAGATTCCTTCTCACGCTTTTCATTTTTGTTATACTTTGTATTTTAACATTACCCATATAAATAAATATACTATATATATTAATTCTTATATTGTCATGCGTCCGAATAACACACAATTCGTTGTTCAAAATAAAGTAAAACACAACACATTCCAACACAAACATCACTCCGTTGTTTCAAGTTTCCAACTTCCATGCCAAAAAATATAACCTACAAATATAACAACATATATAATATTTCAAATTATCATTCCGTATTTTGATATCCATTCATTCAATACCCTTATAATTAAATATTAAAGTTTATGCATTATACCTATAATGGTGGCAAGTCGGCAACCATTAGATCTAATTTGAACTTGAAAACACATGCTCAAATTTCACAATTATTGACATTAGGCAATACCCAAAACGGGCAAAAAGTCCAAAACCACTATCAAGTTTCACCTAGCTACTAGTTTAAAAATGCCACAATTTTATATCTAAAAAATAAAAGATACTAAGTGACTTCGGACGTTTCATCAACCGTCTCATCAATTATGATAGTGGGTTGTTCCAAGGATAAATCCTTCATACCTACAAAATAAAAGAAAATCAACCAAATTAATAATGCATATATTGAGAATAATAAAATTGAAATGTAAAATAATAATATATTTCAACCTTCTTCCGAGCTCTCGATGTCAAAAATGGTATCTTCAATTATAATTTTACTTTTTGAAGAACAGATCCAATCTTGTGCACATACCAACGCTTCCACCATTTTTGGAGTTAAGGAAGTTCGAAAACTATCAAGAACCCAACCCCCGGTGCTAAACACGGACTCAAAAGCAACCGTCGAAACTGGAATGGCAAGAATATCTCGAGCCATCTTAGCAAGAACAGGATATCAACATTGTTGAACTTTCCACCATTGTAAGATGTCAACCGTGGGTCCTTTGATTCTCTATCTTCCAAAAGATATTTCTCTAATTCACTTTTTTTCAAAGTTGCATTCGAACTTCCCATGGCCATTTCGAATCCTTGGTCATTAGTTCTTCAATGTCCATTGCATATCTAGGATCTTCGGTGGTCGTTGATGTAGATGATGACACATCAAAGTCCTTTTCCGTTTGCGGCATAGATTTTTTATAAATATCAAACAAAGTATTCATACTTAACTTTAGACTTTCGAGGATACTTTCGTCTACATACTTCTGACAAGAAACTCCATATATTGACATTTCCTTCTTGGGTCAAGAACCACGACAAGGAACAAAAAATGGTTTAATTTAGCAACATCCCCCCAATATTTTTGATACTTTTTTTTTCATATTAAGTGCCATTGAACGTATTAATAAATCATTATCATTACAATAACCATCTATCACAGTGCCATTTCCAAAAACCTCATGCACATAAGCATTAGAAGTCATATAACGGGAACCTGAAAATCTCAAAGTAGCTTCATAAATACCTTCAAAAAACGCAACAAGCCACTCACTTTGGCCCAATCATCCTCGTAAATTAAACCACCAAACACATTTCTTTAGCTCTTTCTCACAACTAGAATCCTTTAACAATCAATTAGAAAATGCTTTCTTAAACTTAATAGCATATTCTATCATTAAATACGTAGAGTTCCAACGAGTCTCAACATCCAAACACACTAAATTTGTGCTATTTATTTTCTCTCCTTTAACAGAAGCTTTAAAATTTTGAAGTCTAGCATAAGAAGACCTCACATATCTCATTATAACACGAACTTTCTTGATTAAATTTGTCATATCACTTAGCCCAACTTTAACAACTAAGTTCAAAAAATCAGCCGCACACCTCACATGCAAAAAATCTCCATTTAAAACACCACATTCCCAATGGTTAAAAACCTTTTTCAAGTGTTGAATAGCTACGTCGTTGAGCTAGCATTGTCTGCAGTCGTAGTCAAAACATTTTTTAAGCCCCATTCAATTAAACACTTTTCAACGCTCTCCCTAATAAAACCCCGGAATGACCAACAATTGGACAAAAAATTATAAATTCTTTTATGCAAACGTCAGTCATAATCTATAAAGTGTGCAGTCAAACACATATACGATAAATTTTGACCCGAAGTCCATGTGTCTGTTGTTAGAGATATTTTTGAGGACATACTTTTAAAGACGCCAACTAATTGTCTCCTGTCATCAATAAAAAATTTATAGCAATCTCTAGTGGAAGTAGAACGTGAAGGTACAACAAAATAAGGATTGATAACCTTGCAAAATTCACGAAAACCTTCCCGCTCCACAAAAGAAAAAGGTTACTCATCAAGAATCAATATTTTTCTTAAAGCTTTCCTAATTACTTCTTGGTTAAACTCCCATAACTTAGGAACCGTCACGGTTTTAACGGAACCATCTTCACTAACATGTGTTTTCGACTCAAGATCAATTAGTTTTTGTCTTTTATCAATATTTGGAGGATACTTTTTGCATGACTTATTGTGATTTTGCAATGGAGTAGTTCCACTTGATGTCGAACAACCTATATTTCTACCACAATACTTACACTTAGCCTTTTCTTTTGAAAGCCTAATATAAGGATCCCACCATAGAGATATTGTTCTATCCATTTTGCTATCAATGGATTGGGAGTCACTTACCGTAGAGGGTACACTTGGGGATTTTCCCGTTTTCTTTTTTCGCTTCTTTTGATTAGCATTCTCGTTCGACACCATATTGTTTTCAGAAAATTGCTCACAATTGAAGTCATTTGCTTTAGTATTGTCCTCCATTTCACAACTTAATCTGTCACGAAACAAATCTAATGTCAAATAACAATATATAACAAATTTAATATATAATATAACTAACAATCTAATGTATACCACAACTAATAAAGTAACAATTAATAATCTAACAAAGTAACAATATGTAATACTTTATTAAGTAACAAATCTTTGAAATAAGTCTTATGATTAACAATCTAACAATAAATAAGTAATTAGTAATTTAACAAAGTAATTAACAAACTTGAAAGGGACTAACAGAGACGAAAGATGGCTGGAGACAACGCGACAGTGGTGGTTGACTGGTTGGAGACGGACGAGGGCTTGGCTGGGACGGACAATGGTGGTGTTGGTGCTGCCTTGAGGGTGGGACGGACAATGGTGTTGCTGCGATGGTAATGCTGGTGCTGCCGTGAGGTAACGCGTGAAAGAAAAGAGGCGCTGCTTGTGTTATGTTAATATGTGTTATAATAGATTTAGGGTTTTGTTATTATGTGTAGTAGAAAATAAAATAAAAAAATATTAAAATTTAAATACCGGATAATTCGGATATCCGAAAAATCTGAAAACTACTATCCGAATCCGAATTTTCAGATATCCGGGATTCAAATACCCAAAAACTCGGATAGTTCGGATACGGATAGTCGGATAATTCGGATACAGATTCGAACATAGTTTTGCACCCCTAATTACCGCTAAAAGGAAAAGGTATACCAATTTCCCGCGGGTCTTTAACGTATTGTAAATGACTATATAGTACTAAATGAAAATATAAGAAGAAAAATTTCCTTGACAACAAACCTACTATGGGAAGTAACTTTAAACCAAACACATTATAAACAACAAAGTAACGTTTTTTTGGAACAACAAATAAAACCCGGCAACCTGAGGCAATCTAATAGCAAAATCAGCGACCTTTTATATCCGCGATCGCAGAATGCACTGGATAGCCCAAGCCCACTATCTTCTGTTCCCGGGAACATCAACCGTTTGAAGACCCATAGCAGTAAAATCCGGTTTTAATCGGATTCGAACTTTAGACCTCACTGTCTAGCCAAGTCTTCACTTCTTTCATCCCCATGCAAGTTGAGCTGAAATACAACATTTACTAATTCGATAGGTATAAACGAGCACCACACTTACGTCGACTAAACATAAAAAAATGATTCTTTTGTTCTTCGAATTTATCAGTTTATGAAGAACAACGAATTTAAGTGGGCACACGTTTATCCTATTTCAACCATATGATTTGTTTCTAACTAGCATTAAAGTTCATATTTCACGACAGGGTTGTAGGATGTTAAATGTTGGTGAGGATGTGCAGCTTACCTTAACAATGAATTATTAATTATACATCATTTAAGTTTTAATCTAATAGATGGCAAAATAAGCAAGCTATATGATTAATTAAACATGTTTAAACTTAGAAATGAGCTTTAATTTTAAGGAATAATTTCATATTCTAGTTTTAAGGAATAATTTCATATTCTAGTTTTAATGAGTTACACAAAAATGAATTATATGTATAGAAAAATAAAAGAAGAATTATTTGTTAAAAGAAAGAATACAAAAACTTTACCAAACTAATTTAATGTATAGAATAGTTTAACTGTATTAAATGTAGATGTAGAAATATAAACCTTTTAAAGAGAAAATGATTAAAGTTCAAAGATTGTAGGAAAAAAATTATAACGTGATAATTTACGAGCCCCCACCCCCACCCCCTCTACACACACCAAAAGCCTTTAAAACACCCTCAACCCCTACGACATTATGAGATTGTTTTGTCTACAAAACCTAAAAGGCATTATTTTTTAAAAATGATACGAAACATAATTTTTAGTTATTCAATATTATTTTATTAATTTTTTTAAGACAAATTAAAATATATATTTTAATTAAGATGTGTATATGAATCAACTTATATTAACTAGAGGCGTAAAAATATTTCTTCATTATTTTTTTACTTATATGTGGTTAACTCAATTTATATTGTTTCCATACTTTGCAACAAAATTCACAAATTTAGTTGTGGTCAAAATAAGTTTTTTGGTTTTTAAGTAAGATTATACCAATTATTTTTTTATATTTATATATGAACAAAAATTTTCATAAAAACATTACGTTAAATAAAATCAAAAAGACCAAAATTATTTTGACTCATAGATTGATTCCAAAAGTCGATGTGCTAATA
This sequence comes from Bidens hawaiensis, assembly GCF_021521415.1. Taxonomy (NCBI): domain Eukaryota; kingdom Viridiplantae; phylum Streptophyta; class Magnoliopsida; order Asterales; family Asteraceae; genus Bidens; species Bidens hawaiensis. Next base: position 402,024 of record NW_027493155.1, on the reverse strand, counting down.
ATGTTACAAAGGAATATGGATCAGAAGAACGGTTTGTGTGATGAAACTAGATTGCGAGTAATTAATTTGGGTGGACATTTTGTTGTATTAAAAGTTATTTCAGATACTAATACTGGTTATCGCACATATATATTTTGTTGTGGTCTAACACCTTAAGATAAGAAACTTTCGTTTAAATTGAAGAGAATGTAGTTTTTCCCAATAGTATTCTGTTTTGCAATGGTCATTAACAAAAGTCAAGGTCAATCTCTAGCAAGAGTTGACATATATCTCAGAGACCCGGTGTTTACACATAGACAATTTTATATAGCTTTGTCAAGAGCGAAGAGTGCTGTTAAAATTCTTATATTAAACAAGGAAGCCAAAGTTATAAATAAAGAATAAATATGGTTTATAAGAAAGTCTTTTTAGTAGCTTATGAATTTTATATTTTTAAATTTTGATTATGTTTTCAAAGATTGTAACTTGAATGTTGTTTCGGTTTATCTTTGTATTTCACAATCATTGGTTTTCATACCAATAGTATTTACAACTTAAAGTAAGTTGTCGTCCCAAATAACATATAAATACTTATATTGTCTTTTCTAATGACACGTGTTTCTTTGAAAATTTAAATATACGAGTTAATAACTTAGTTGTATAAAACGGTTGAAGGTGTGGCCACAGCCTAATTGAACCAATGGAGAGAGAGAGAAAAAGAGAGAGAGATATGTTTCCCCGGTCACCATCCATGATCTAAGCACTTGTGAAAAACATTTTAATAGTCAAATTATTTAATAAATGTAATACTTATGTGTTACCCGTTTATTTAAACAACTCATTTGAATCATAGTTAATAGTTTTTGCAAAATTTGACCTGGCATCAAATTTAGTTTGTCAAATAAAAGAGGGATCGACCTAATTTAATATCAATTTTTCTTGGTATTTTTATTTGTGCAATAAATACCAACTACGTCGCACAAAAGTAAAATAAATATTTTTTTATACAAGTGGAACCCATAAAATTATAAAGATCATCATCGCATGCAAATTGACTAATTACACAAAAAGCTTTGAATGATGACAAAATTCTTAAACCAACTTTTATTAGAAAAATGAGGACATATAAACTAATCAAATTTATCAAATTTCAATAATTTATTGTAATCATTAGTAACTACAGAAAAATGAAAAGATGCACACTTTAAAAAAGACCATACCAGTTTAAACAATCCAACCATATTATTTAAAGTTGGAATTAGGGATTAGAAAGAGCCCAACTTTAATTAGCTTTAATGCTTTATTTCCTTTTACTTAAAAAAAAGAAGAGAGAGAGAGAGGAAGAAATAAGAGAAAAGAGAGGTCATGACCCTATCAGGAGTCCAAAAACTATATCCTTTTCAATACATACAAATATCATATTATCGTTGAATCACTTTGTTTATTCTTCATTTTTTTCTTTCGTTATTTAATTCGTTAATATGTTCTTATGGAGGAATGTGAAGTGTAACAGCTTAAACAGATATATTTGTTGTATTAGTTACGATTTATTATGTTTGTAAGATTTATTTAGAACTTATAATTAGATAGGGTTCTATTTGAAATTATGATATTAGGCTATGTGTTTTGGATGAGCTACAAATTGTGCGAATTGCGACATGCGACGTCCAGTCAGCAAAGTGTAGGAATTCGTGTTTGGGGTGTAATGGTGTTGTATCCCCCTCCAGTGCCACGTCACCGTTTTCTATTATTTTCTTTTCATAATTAAACTAAACAAATAAAAATCTATTAAATTAAATAATTAAATAAAAATACATTAAAATTAAAAAAGAAACATTAAAAAATACATAACAAAAAAAAGCTAATATACATAATATTCGTGCATTTTTTCACCTCGTCTTCGTTGCAATAATGCGGCCTCTTCATGTAACCTGTCCTTACGAGTGATTTGTAGTCTTCTTTCATTTGGTTTAGTTGAAGCGTCGGCGCTACCATTCCCTAATATTCGGTGGTTGCTTTCATGCCGCTTCCCATACACACGACATGTGTTTCAAAACGATCGAACACCTCGTTTAGATGTTCGGTTTTTTCACTGGTCACGGGGTTGAATCTGACGACGACGTCGAACCCTCCCCTTTTTATAGTATAATTTTTTCTTGCTCTGCCGCGGGGTCGAGCCAGCTCAGGTATTTGGTTGTCTTCGTCGTCTAAGTTAACCGCGTCGTGTTCGTCAACAAGGTTAAAGTTACGAGCATCGGAGGGTGTGTTACGTGTGCTCGGATTTGTCGAGGACGATGTCCTGTACTTTTTTGAACGCCGGGATGATGAGCCGGCTCGTCGAGCTACCCGAACAGTGGGTGCCCCGTTCCATTTCATGCATAGCCATAGTTTTTCCCAACATTTTAGTTGCTTGAACGGTTTCCCGAGCCGCCCTTCGGGATACCCTTGAGATCGAAAGTTGCTTAACGCTTGCGATTGGATGTCGGTGTCGTTTTGCCCGCTACGCCAACCGGACTCGTGCAAGAGGTTTTATATCCGGGCAAACTTTTGGCAATCCGAATTAAGGTTCTTCCAGTGGGCTTGATCCGCTTCTTTGCCCCAGTATTCTTCGGGTTTACCCGTTAGCGTGACCCAAGCTTCAAAAACTTTCCTCTAAAATATCTCGTCGGCTTGAAAGTTAGCTGCAAATTAAAATTATTTGTCACAATTAGTATACATTTTTAATAAACAATGAATAAAGTTATATAAATAGTTAATATTAAAAACTTACCGACATCGGGATCCTCTGAAACAACGCTTCAAGCCCTTACGAGAGCTGCTTCCTCATCCTCGGTCCATTGCTTGTATAGATCACGTTGCGTCGTCGGCTCACCCCGGTTGTTTTTTTTTTTGTGTTTATGGTCCGACTTTTGGCTAGAACCAGAGGCCCGTGCTGTCTGGGTCTCCGGCACCGTCTCCGAATCCGGTTGGGTAGACCCGAACGCCAGTATGAGGTTCTGGGGCATTTGGTGGTTGGCATACATGTTTAGGTTCAGGTTGGCAAAACTAAACGGGAAATTTTGGTTCGGCTGGTTTTGGCTGTTCGGGTTCCATTGCATGTTTACGTTCGATTGGTTTTGCGAACCTTGGAGTTGAACGAAAGGAGGGAATGGGTGGTTCGGTTGGTTCGGGTTGTTTTCAAGATTCATTTTTGTTGTATTTTTTAAAAATTTCGTTATGTGTAGTGTATGAAATGGAAATGGGTTTAGAGAAGAAGGGTATATGCATATATATATATATATATATATATATATATATATATATTGTTTAAATTAGACCATTCCCAACGATCTAATTATTATTATATTATTATTTTCAAACACAAACACGGCGATAAAAGGTTGCCTCCTCCCTTATCGCCCCACATTTCGCAGAGGGGGGGGGGGGGTTGTTGTCTCCCCTATCGCCCAAATTTCGCCGGAATAGATTGCCTACTACGGGTGGCCTTAGGGGCCAGTGGCGAATCTTGGATGAAGATGTGAGGGGCCCGGAAGGAAATACACATTAAAAAACCGTAAACGGAGTGGGCCGAGATCAAATTTTTGGTTGAAAACGGGTAAATTTATGCTACATATAAAAAAATATTTGACAAAAACAGGTAAATTTACACTACCGCGCAAAAAACAGAGGGGCCGGGGCCAACCCGCCCCCAACTATCCTTCGCCAATGTTAGGGGCGTTTTCATTTGGTCATTGGGTAAGTCGGGTTGGTTAAACACCACCGCCTCCCTTTACATAGAGAATCTTCATGCAATTTTGGTTTTTGAAACCAGGGGTGTCTGGTTGTACTCTTTGGTTTTGGGTTCTCGCATCGGGTTTAAGAAATTTATTTTTAGTACTTACGCCTGACCCTATGTCGGGTCCCCGATTTCAGCTGGATCTTACTTAATCATGTCAAAACTCACACAAATAGATTTGTCGACAAGAGAGTTAATGACGGGTTGCTATATTTAGAAAGATGACCGTTTGTTAAAGGCGGAATCAATAACAAACATACGGTTGCTTAATCAATATTCAACGGTAACCAACACGAACAAGATTCACTCAAAAGATTTCCATTTATATAATATCAATCATACAAACGATAATCTATTTAGGGTTTCTTGAAAGAGGGTTTTTCCGTATGTATCCTAGGACAGCCGTCACACAAAAATATTCTATTTTAATTAATGTGTCGCTCTCTGTCTTAGGCGGCGTACCCTAAAACATTCTATTTATAGGCCTGCCACCCTAGGACAGCTGTCATTCCTTCTAGAAACCCCAAACATTAATACATATTCAAATTACATAATCACAAAATATTCTAAGTGTAAAACACGTCTTCCGGGTAGGCTTTGCATCAATCTTCATTTTCCGAGTAAGCTATGTACTCTAACATCCTTCACAACTTGGTAACATAGAAGTGTGCCCGGGATCAGTTTCCGGGTAGACTTTACTTGAAGAGTATTTTACCAAGTAAAATACTCACCGAGTAGACTTCAGTCTTCTTGACTTTGCTCGACAAACCCTTACGAGCAACCTTGTTCTTCAATGGTCCATTCAACTCCTTGCTATAAAATAACTTATTTAGCAAAGTGTACCTGGCAGTACTATTCCTTGCTTGAGTTGAACCTTGCTCGATATTACTTAAAGATATTCCAATAAATCATCAAGCTTGTTCGGACCACTATTATTAATGAATACCTTGCCCGGTCTTCCAATCACTTGGCTTCATGGACTTGGTTAGCCAAAAGCTTACTCGGGTGTGAACTTTACTTGGCTATGAAGAACAGACTTGCTTGATAAAGTGAACCTTGCCCGGATTTACATAAACTAGTGAACCTTGCCCGACAATGCACTAATTTGCAACCCTGCTCGGATATCCACTAAAGAAGACTACTTGAAGGTAACCTTGCCCGATAGACAAAATATCGTACCCGGCTAAGTAAAATCTTGCTCGGAGGTCCAAGGTGTGCTCGGATCCATACTTAGCGAATTTTGAGGAGGTTGAGAAGATTCCAATCTTCCATATACTTAATTTTGGTCAAATCTTTGACTCAACAATCTCCCCCTAGATTGGAACACCTCAGCTGACCCAAAACATTTCTAAGGTTACTTACACTTAGTCAAAAATACACATCAAATTAAAAGTCAAATTACATAATCAAATAACATAAACAGATTACATAATCAAAAGCTGTCCGAAGACATTACATAACAAAGCCTATTCTATGAATCTTGTCTTTTTCTTGCATTATGGGTGGCTTGTCTTCGGTTGACTATTTCTGATGCAGCTTTCATTTTGAAGATATTAAGGAGTCGGTAGTGAGTATGACTTTCTGGTATAACCAAATCCCTTATATCCATCAGATCCTCATCATGGAGGTAGATCAAGTTTTCATCTTTCTTGATAATCCCCAGTATTTTTCCATCAGAGTTTATCAACAAGTAATGGTCATCATTTTCTTTGTATTCCACTTCAGTTATAATGTCATTTCTTTGTACTGTTTAGTTGGGGCGTATAATTCTTCTTCCTAGGCTTATGCATGTGTTCATATTTGACAATGGATTCCTGCCTCTGACATTCATCATATAGTCTCTTTCAGCAATGTCCATTCTTCTCAATTTTTCTGTCCTTTTTGACCTGTGAAGTTGAATCATTCTCCAGCTTCTCTTTTCTTTTAAGAACTTGAATCCTTTGTCTGCTTCGTCTTTCAAAAACTTTGACAGATCATTCATTTGCCTTCCAGTCATCTTGTTTCTATTTCTGTAGCCATACAAATTAAGAGTGGCCATTCTTTCCAGTTGCTCTTCAGTATATTCACGAAAGTCACTTGTTGGTACATAATGCCAGTAGTTCAATATCTCATGTTTATTTGTGTATGTAATCGTTAAACTGTTTGTTTTGTGTTGAATATTGTTTCTTACATGTTCGCCGTGCTTTAGGCGAACTTGAAGTCCAGCGAAGTTATGACAACTTCGCCAAGTATGTTAGGCGAAGTTGTCGAGCTTTATAAACTCTTAACTTCGGCCGTTTTGGTTAAGTGGTTGAACGATTTGTTTGTGTGATTCTCAGAATCACGTGTTAGCAATATATCAAGTACTATCTTATGTTCTTGTGTGTTTTGCTTATATTCAACATATTAATCATCTCGATAATCGTATCGTATACGTGGGGATTCCGCACCCTTGTGTTACGAGATACTCCTGTGTAGATCCGACTAGGAACCTTCAATTGGTATCAGAGCATTTTGCTCGTGATTGCGTGGTTCGGGATTATCACACGGGTGTCAAGATCGTTCCGTTAGACCATTCGCGGAACGAGTTTACGTTGAAATAACTCGTTTTTGTCAATTGCTCCTCATCACTCATCAAATACACCTTCAACTCACCCTTGCGTCCCTCGAAATAGACCTATCTAAACCTGCAAAACTCCATTGTTCTTCAGGCGAAGTTGCCGTCACCCATACTAGGGTTTCAATGAACATATAGGGTTTTGGCGAAGTTAAGAACCTGCAAAGTTAAGAACCTGCGAAGTTAAGAACCAGCGAAGTTGTTGACAGCGAAGTTACTTTAACTAGCGAAGTTGTATTAACTTCGCTATTAGCTGTTTCACAGAATCTTATTTTTGATTTTTGAGTCCCATCTCTTTCAACTATGACTTCGTTAAACATCACTGAACTAGTAAAGATGGAAGTTGAAGCTGGTTCAACAACTAAAGCTCCAAAACTACTTAAAGGTACGGATTTCGTTGCATGGAAGGATAGATTTGAACAATATGTGAAGTATCAAGACGCAAAGATGTGGATCTGCATTCAAGACGGGTACATTCCACCAACGTCTATGTTTGAAGGTCGTGAACAGATTAAGAAGTACAGTATGATGGAAGATGATGAAAAGAAAATGTATGAGGCAGAAAGTAAAGCACATGCAGCTATAACAATGGCACTTCCACAAGAGATTCTTCATACTTTCAAAAAATACAAAACTGCTAAAGAGCTATGGGAAGCACTAGAGAATAGATATGAAGGAAATGTTGGGATACGTACCTCCAAGGCAAAGCTGCTGAAAACTCAATTCTCCGTATTCAAGTATCTGAAAAATGAATCACTTGATGACATCATTACACGGTATTATCATCTGATGACCGAGCTAAATAACTAATCGATTGAATACAAGGAAGAAGAGATAGTGGAAAAGCTTCTTGATGCTCTTCCACCAAAATGGGAGATGTACACTGTTCTGATGAGAGAAGATAAGGACTTCGAGAAGATTGATTTGGAGACGGTGGTGAATAAGTTACGGAATTTTGAACTAAACATGGCACGGAAGGAGACACCGACTGATCAGGTTCAGGATCCGGGAATGTATGGTGCTAAAGTCACTCCAAACTCAAGTTCAAAAACAGAATCCACTTCCTACTACTCAAAAGGGGAACCAAACTCCACTCCAGACGGTCATGTGATTCTCAATATGGATGGTGACGTATGTTTTGTAGCAGGAGGTAGTAGTTACTCAAAACCTCAAACCACGACTGGTAATTTCTCAACCAATGCTTCTAGCAAGAACTACTCACAGATGCCTATGAGTGTGAAATCAGCTGAACAACAGTTTGCTCTTTATGCCTCCTTCATTGCATCTTATGAGAATTACATCAAAGAAAAAATAGTCGACCCTGCAACTTTGGATGAAGACTATGATCAGATCGACGCTGATGATCTGGAAGAAATGGATCTGCAGTGGCAGATGGCTATGAAAGTAAGAAGGGTAAAGAGGTTTATAAAGAAAACTGGTAGAAAGTTTGTTGGAGAAAGACCGGGGTTTGATAAGTCAAAAGTTCGTTGTTATAACTGTTAACAAAATGGTCACTTTGCTAAAGAGTATACAAATGAGAGAGTCGAACGAAGCCAAAACAGGCCTGCTCAACAGAGTGGGAGTGGAAGTGAAAACAGGGCTATGGTATCTCAACAAAACGGTGGATAAAACTGGAATATACAAGTTGAGGATGTGTTCGAACAAGCAAATCTGGTAAATATCGTAACTAGAGGAAGTGACAAAGGGACGGGGGAAGATCAAGCATACATGGCAGAAGTGAACGATCAACTCTCAGAGGTATGTTCTGTACTTCATTGTGAACAATGTGAAAACCTGTCTGATCAATTGAAAACATTAACTGATCAGTTTGTTAGTTTGGACACTCAATTTAAAAACTTAAAAGAAGAACATCACTATTCTAAAACTAAAGAAAACAATTACTAGGTAAAAATAAAAGCTAGTGAAAAGGATATCAGAAGTCTTAAAGCCACTCTAGCTGAAAAAATACAAGTAGTTGATCTTAGTTATGAAGTGTTAGAAGAAAAGACCAAACTAATTGCTGAAAAAGATAAACATAAAGCTGATTACCAGGTCAAAGTGGTGGAACTGAATAGAAAAATTGAACAATTTAGAAATTCTTCTGCTATGTTAGATCACATCATAAGTGTTCAACGTTCCCCAGTTAACAAAGGGGGAATTGGATTCTCTAAGTTCTACCACCATACAACAATAACTATACCTATAATCCTAGTAATCAGCAATCTACGAATGTTGAAATTAGTCAGACAGTTCCAATAAAAGTTTCTGCTAAAGAAACTGAAGTTAATGAGAGTGAAACAAGTAAGACAAGTTCTAATGTCACTAGTTCTGTCTCGTCAAATTCAGACAAGTCGTCCGAATCGGGTGAGATAGAAGAAAAGGTTGTGTTACTAAAACGAGGGGAGGACTATAAGCCTGATGAAAAGAAATCTTCCCTAAATCCGTTCGTCCCACCATATGTTAGACAAACGGATAGTAACGTAACCTCGACATCTGCAACAACTTTTGAGATGAAAGTTCAAAACAACCAGAATAGTTCGAACAGAAGTTGTTTTAGATGCAACAGGATAGGACACCTTGTCGCTGATTGTCCTCTGAAACAGAGAAAATCTAGATATATGAGGCCTACTAAAACTGAGAATAAAACGAATACTAATTTTGATGCTGGTAAGAATGCTAACACACCAAATTTCAATCATTGGACTAATCAAAAATTTCAAAGAAATCAGCCTCGTTTTTTCCCAGTAAATTACCAAACCAACAATTATAATTCAATTAACTCACGAAGGTTTGGATGGCCTCATAGCCAGTCATCTAGAAGTTTCTCCTACAGAACTTATAGAAACTTTCCTCAAACTGACTTTAGGCAACCAAGGTACTGGATGCCGAATAACAGATTTAATCGACCCAAGACCAGAAGGTCTTGGGTCCCCAGATTTTAATCTATTTCTTTAATTGTGCATGAACAGTCAAACAGGGCTGTAAACAATATGTGGGTTGTTGACAGTGGTTGTTCCCGGCACATGACTGGTAACAAGAAATTGTTACGTGATTGGAAGTCTGTTCAAGGAGGAAGGGTTAGTTTCGCTGGAGAAAGTGGAGGAAGAATTAGTGGTATTGGGACTGTGACGAACGGAATAATAAAGTTGGAAAAGGTGAATTTTGTGGAAGAGTTGAAGCATAACTTGTTGAGTGTCTCTCAGATTTGTGACAAAGAATACACTCAACAGCATAATTTGTTGAGTGTTTCAAGATACCGGAGACCTGGGTTGTGATGAGAGCTCCAAGGGAAAAGAACACGTATATAATGGATATGAGATCAACCGAGATGACAACAGAAGAGTCATGTCTTCTGTCAAAAGCAACAGAGTCTGAGTCAGAATTGTGGCACCGGAGAATGGGTCATATTCATCTTCGCAAGATGAATTATCTCGTCAAGAACGGGCTTGTACTTGGGGTTCCCTTGAAGAATTTCAATTTTGAAGACCAATGTGTATCATGCAAGAAAGGCAAACAACACAAAAAGACTCATCACTCCAAGAAGGTTAACTCTATAGTCAGCACCTTGGACCTACTTCACATTGATCTCTTTGGTTCGTAAATGTAAAGAGTCTAGGAGGAACTTCGTATTGTTTGGTGGTGACTGATGATTACTCACGATACTCTTGGGTCTATTTTCTGAAGAAAAAAGATGAGACAGTGCAGTTGGTAATTAACTTGATTACCAAGGTGGAAAATATTGTTGGGAGAAAGGTCAAGTACATCAGGAGTGATAATGGTACAGAGTTCAAGAACTATCAGATGGAGATGTTTTGTTTGCAGAAAGGGATAGAGCATCAGTACAGTGCCCCATATACTCCGCAACAAAATGGAGTAGCTGAAAGGAAGAATAGAACTCTAATCGAAGACGCCAGGACCATGCTGGCAGATGCCAAACTTCCCGTGGTGTTCTGGGCTGAAGTTGTTGCTACAGCCTGTTATATCCTTAATCACATTGATGGGAAAATAGTCTCACAGATGTTGTATGACGAAGAGGAGGACATCGTACAACGTCCGCAATATATTGAAAATCAACCGACCTCGTCTAGTGCAGTTGAAACTCCTGCTGTCTCGAATGAAGATGAATTCTACAATCCATTTCACACTCAACCTCAGCCTCACTCTGATGAACTCTCTTCAAATCTTGAGAATGATCTAGAATTCGGTCCGGTACAGACCACCAAAATTCACAAGAATCATCCTTTGGAGAATGTGATCGGTAATCCTTCTAATGGTGTACGCACTAGAAGAAGTTTGGATGAACACTCATGTGTATATGCAAGCATTAAAGACACGGGTATTATGAATGAATGCTTGTACACCTGCTTCATCAGTCAGATTGAACCAAAGAATTATCAAATGACACTGAAGGATAGCTCGTGGGTTAAAGCCATGCAGGAAGAACTGGCACAGTTTGAGAAGATGGAAGTATGGCAGTTAGTTGAAAAACCGCAAGAAGTGAATGCTATCGGTACAAAGTGGGTATTTAAGTGTAAGAGAGATGAGAAGGGGATTATCATTCGAAACAAGGCAAGATTGGTAGTTAAGGGGTTTAATCAACAGGAGGGAATTGATTACAACGAAGTGTTTGCTCCTGTGGCCAGACTGGAGGCAATTCGACTGTTTCTGGCATTTTCTGCACACGAAGAGATGAAAATGTTCCAGTTAGATGTAAAAAGTGCCTTTCTAATGGTAAGGTCGATGAGGTGGTATATTTTGAACAACCCCCGGGTTTCCCTGACCCAGATTTTCCTGATCATGTGTACAAACTGAGCAAAACATTATATGGGTTACATCAGGCTCCTCGTGCCTGGTACGCAACATTGTCAGACTACTTGCTAGAGAATGGGTTTGAGAGAGGGAAGATTGATAGTACGTTGTTTTTCAAGAGGAAAGGGGGTGACTTTCTACTCGTTCAGGTTTATGTGGACGATATCATCTTTGCTTCCTCAAGAGTTACTATGTGTCAGGAGTTTGAAGCAGTCATGAAGAAGAGGTTTGAGATGAGCGCCATGGGCGAATTAACTTTCTTTTTGGGATTGCAGGTAGATCAGAAGAAAGATGGCATGTTTATTCATCAAACGAAGTATGTCCATGATGTGCTTAAACGCTTCAAGATGGATGATAGTACCCCATTTGACACTCCAATCTGCGTCAACCACAAACTGGGTGTTGATTCCGACAGTGATGAAGATGTGGATCCCACTCAATATCGGGCAATCATAGGTTCTTTAATGTATCTAACTGCATCTAGACCTGACATTATGTTTGTAGTTTGTCTTTGTGCTCGTTTTCAGGCAAACCCGAAGGAATCACACATGAAGGGAGTGAAAAGAATCTTGAGGTATCTTAAAGGAAAGCCTAAGTTGGGACTATGGTACTCGAAAGGGGGAGAACTGGATTTGGTAGCATACACCGATTCTGACTATGGAGGTTGCAATCAGAATAGGAAGTCAACAACCGGTGGATGTCAGTTTCTCGGAGGAAGATTGGTGTCGTGGCAGTGTGTAACATTCGTCATTTTCGATCTTTTTTGTATTGTATTTGTATCAAAACCCGACCCGATTTGTAAACCAAATCTTTCACTAATATAAAATGTTGGATTTTTATGTTTCATAATCATCTCTTACCTTTCGGATTTGTTACTAGATTGTATTATTTAAACCTTTTTTTTAAAAAAAACACATGCAAGTATTGATATAAAACAAGGAAAACAAGTTTGACTACTTCCCTATATAAACAACCCCATCCTCTTCATTATTCTTTGCTCATTCATCTTCTTTCTCTCCCAAATAAAGTTCATATCTCTAACCTCTAAGGTTCTTAATAATCAAGCAATAACCTTCTTTAATTCTTGTTTGTTACTTATTAATTCATATATATAATATGCACCCCTTGTTTCCTTCGGCTTTCATCTTCTTCGGGAGGTGATATGCTACAAGGCAAGGCTACATGGAGAACTCTTTGTAGTTCTTGTTTATACTATTTTCCTTTAATGCTTTCCTAGTTTTGTTCATATTGTAAGTAGTTTAGCTTTTAATTAATGTTTAAAGAGTTTCATGGTATTGGTTATGAAGTCACTAGTCTTGGTTTTATCCCGAGATTAGACCCGAATCAAGACCGAACCAAGACCAAACTCTTGTTTAGACTATTTCCCTTTAATGCTTTTGTTTATATTGTAAGTAGTTTAGTTTTAATTCATGTTTAAAGAGTTACATGGTGTTGGGTATGAAGTCACTAGTCTCGGTTTCATCCCGAGATTAGACCCGAATCAAAACCGAACCAAGACCGAACTCTTGTTTACTAGCTTTTGTTTTAAATAGTTTTGTTTACTAGTTTTGTTTAAAATAGTTAAATAAACATGTTTATGAAAGATTTGAACCTTGTAACTTCTAAAACCATTTTGATAGTTCTATGGTATTTGGGTATGTGGCGACCATCCTCGGTATCATTCCGAGTCAAGGACCGAACAAAAACCAAACTAAACCGAGTTCACTTGCCTAAGACACACAAGTATGTTTTTGGGCCATCGAAACTCATCTTTTCTTCAAGAATATATTTTAAACTAATTTTAAGTATTTTATCAACTTACTTGGTGTGTCGGTATCCAACTTGATCTTATAACAAGCTTGGACCGGTGATACCAAATACACACTTAACGGACGTTAAGGTTCTTCATAATAGAACTATATACTTGGTTAAGTCTTTCGATTTTATTGAGTTATCTCAAAACATTTTGGAAAGTTAACTTTGAGTTTAGTTAATTATCTAGACCCAAGTTAACAAATCCGAACACTCGATTAAAACCTTGTTTTGGTGTTCATATACCCAAAGGGTCTTGCATTAGTGCATTATAACCCACATAAGTTACTTAACATAGGTTGAGTAATAATTATGAATGAAATACCAAGACCCGGTTTCGAGTAAACTTACTTTTTAGAACATGTCTTTAATTTCCCAAGTATTTACATTTTAAACCATAAACTTCATTTATTTACTTTACTTGTCATATTTTATTTTAAACCCTTCCAAGACTACCTACTAACTTAAGACCCGTTTAATCTAGGTCTTGCTCGTTAAACCCGATCTCCGATTATTCACGAATCAATCTTTCAAGTTACTTAGTTAACGTGAGTACATTTCATCCCCCGTTTTCACTTTTATCTTTTGGGGGTAACATGCATACTTATTCAAACAAAAATGATTTATATTATACTCATTTCTCAAACCACAAACTTTAGGGTATATGATGCTAGAATACTTGCTCTATTGTGTGTTATATGTCTCATATGCTTTACGTGCGCGAGTGTTTATTTTTATGTTGTTGTTGAGACTCATTAAGTATGATCATACGCTCTCCTAACTACTTAGCCTTGTGCTAGTAGAATAGGGCCTCATTATCCAAGTATGTCGGTATTCTTACCGATTAGAAAGGATCCTCATTTACATATGTTTTATATACCATGATTGATGCTTTTATTTATAGTCTCATATACGTTTGTGGATTTCACTCATATTATATATAGTCAAAACTATGAAATTGCTCTCCAACATACGTGTTGACAAATGTTATTTTACGCATGTTACAGGTTTGATTATTACTTGAGTTGGAGTTTGAAGACGTCATTCTATTTTGATACCGCTAGGTTATTAGAAGAATGAACAATATCTATTTCTTATGTTTTGATGTTATTTGTATGAACAATATGTGTTACTTTGGTGATTGAATGAAATTAATGAGTTGATTAAATATTGTCACTTTAATAGTGTCTTGTGTATTTGTCCAATCACGTTGCACCCCGGCATGTTCCGCCGCCTTTGGTCGGGGTGTGACACAGTGCAAGAAGCAGACCTCTGTAGCCATTTCCACATGCGAAGCAGAATACTTGGCAGCATCGAACTGCTGCTCCCAGGTTTTATGGATACAGCAACAAATGCGCGATTATGGTCTGAATTTCACTCAAACTCCTATTTGCATTGATAACACTGCTTCTATCTCAGTAACTAACAATCCCGTTAAACACAGTAAAACTAAACACATCATTTTATACGGGATTGTGCTGAGAAGAAATTAATTTTGCTTAAAAAGGTTGATTCACTGGATAATTTTGCCGATCTTTTTACTAAAGCGTTTGACCGATCCCGTTTTCAAAATCTTGTTAAGCTTAATGGGATGATCAATCCCGATTAACCTTGTTATCTTAAAAAAAAACATCACTATTGCTTAAAATTATGTCGGTTGCTCAAGTTTGAATGACATATCCCAAGGATGTGTTTGGTCCTTACATTTTCTTGTAGATTATAAGGATAGCCATTAACCAGATGACTGAAAGTGACCGGGGCGGTTTATGATGGGTTTTTATTCTTTCGCTTAAAATTAGTCGTTCATACTTAGTCAGAGGGACACATACTCGTATGTGGTCGGTCCGGCTGATCCATTGGATCTTCGGGAGAGCCGATTACCTAAAGACTTTGACTTGATCGGGGCGCTAGAATTTAATTTTTTTTAGGGAGATGATATAATTTTTCAGTCTATAACTTCGTAAGAAGTTTCTATACGGTGTTAATATGAAGATTGATCCAACCTTGGAAAGGGATAGATAAACTGTATTTGTGTGCTTAACTGGTGAAGTAATTAGGCCTAAAATACTCTAGAACAATCATTGTATGTTATGGTAGCCTTATATGGTGCGTAAAAGTGGAAGTGATACAAACTAAATCTTCTTGATTTACTGTGGAGAGTCATTATGAGTTGTGCATGTCTCCACATACATCTTTCCGAATGATAGGCAGAAAAGTGATTACCCAGTCATACACGAGCCCGTGAGTGTTCTGATTCCCACGAAGATAGTGTTATGTTTCTGCAGTGATCCAGATTTGGGACTTGCAGTTGTCTTAGACTTGCAGTTGCATTACATTCTTGTATCTTACAAAAAAAAATAGTTATTATCATTGTGCCATATAAAGCTAATCTAGTGACAAATATCAAGAAAGAGGTAAGAAAGAGCATTTCAAAGTATAAGAAAGATCGGGAAGACAAATCGGAAGGTCGACATGTGAACATTGATTAACTAGACACTACGGATCGAAGTCAACTCGGGGTGACTTGGGGAAAGCCAAATATGCTTTGAGAATAGATAGGAGGCATCACAATCTCTCATGTGATGTCCATCTAAATTTTGAGCTTAATTGTACCTAATCCGTATCTCAGAAGCGATGAAAACCATACTAAGTTTTATACCTGCCAACAACCTGTTTCTCAATGTCATAATACCGCTGAACATGGAACTATGTGACAGCCACTTTTTCAGTATGATTCCTGTTCGAATCTTTTCTAAAACATGCAGGTTCTCGTCAAGGACTGAAATTTGATCCCGTTTATTCTTTTATTCAGATTTTCTTTATGTATTTCGTATTATGGTTTAAATTTTTTAAACTTTTGGTTACTTGGTTCTTTGATCGTTAAGTTTTAATCTTTTTGGGCGAAGCTAAAGGCGAAGTTGACCTCTGGTCAACCTTGAACAAAGTTGTTTTAAGTTAAATAATGTGCGAAGTTTCCAGTCGGGCGAAGTTAGGCAGAGGGCGATGTTAATTGATGGGCGAACTTACCTTGTTGGGCGAAGTTAACATAACTTCGCCTCCTGGGTTTTTCTAGCCTATATAAAAGGATCGGTGGTCAAACCTTGTCAAAGTTTTCCAAACTCAAACCCTCGGCGAACTTAATCATCTGAATCAAAACTTGTTATAATCTGTTTTCGTCCGTGTTAAAGGTTCGTCATGTTATTGTGTCACATAATTCTTTCGTTACAACTGGTAATCTGATCCACAATGATAGGTTTTGAGTTCGTTCATGTACCAAACCCTCGTCCCACTTTGTCGGTCCGTTTGAAGGCCCTTTTGTTGATAATCTGTTATTTGATACTAAAATCGCTTTATTCTTTTCGTATTGATACTCCTTGATCGGACATTATTGGCCATTCCTGGTTGTTGAGTTTGCGTCATTCATATGGCGAAGTTAGGGTTTGCGCGAAGTTGTCAAGTTCGCCACTCGCCTAACTTTGCTAAAGCTACAACTTCGCCTGTACCATGCAGGGCGAAGTTGTAACCTGTAAATACACTTGTCTAATTTCATTCGTTTGTTTTGCAGATATGGCTGCCGTGGCAGGTGCTGGTGGCGCTGGCGGTGATGAAGGTGGAGATAATAATAGACAGTTCTTTCCGGGTCACAACATGTATATCACCTTAGATCCGGATGCTCGAGGAATTGATGAATACCGTGAGATCATTTCGTTTCTCATACGCTCACGCATCTTTCATGCTATTACTACTACTCTTCAGATCTCACTACCGAACATTGAAGATTTATGGAACACGGTTGAGTATGATTTTCGTGTCGATCCACCGGTGATGCGAGCTACTGTTAATGAACAGGTGGTACAGTTCTCGGCAAATCAGATAAGGGAAGCCTTACAGTTTGGGAATGAGACGACTGAGGATCCCACAGACTTTCCGGCTATGTTCAGAGATGGTGCGTTTTTGCGTTTGGGGTATTCGGGTCCGTTGGGAGACTCTTAGAGGAGAAAAGGATTTTTGTTAGATCAGTGGCGGTTCCTTATGCACGTGATGATAGTGTGTCGGGTCGGAAAGCTGGTACAGATGGTATGGGTGCAACAATGCAATCGGCAATGACTGCATTGACTTACAACAAACCTTACAGCTTTAGTCAGATGATTTTTTATGAGATTGATCATCAGAGACGTGCCGTTGCACGGGAAGGATTTTTGATGTATCCGAGAGTCCTACAGATGATTCTGAATCATGTAGCTCCTAATTTGCCACAACGACATCCTATTTCATTTGTGGAAAGTATGTCTAAGAGAATCTTTGCGCAATGTAAGTCATCAAGTGCTCGTAGCAAACCTGAACTTCGTCCGAGGCACAGGGCCCTGTTTGGGTACTTAGTGAATCCTGCTTATGTTGCTCCTCCGGGAGATGAATTTCTCGATCCGGCACCGCAACAGGCTAATATCCCTCAACCACCTTCTGTGGTTCAACCCCCTCCTATGGTTCAACCACAACCCGTGGTACAGCAAGCACCGCCTGCTGCTCCTGTTGTAGCTCCAGAAGAACATGTTGATCTTGAAGCTGCCTTTGGAGGGCAAGGGTTCTTTGACATGGAACGGGTTGATCCAGCTGCTAAAGTTCAAGCCTCAGTAGCTGAGGCGTCTGGTGTAAATGTTTCCATGATCGCTACATCTGTGGCGGATTCTGAGAGAACTGACTCTGACTCCTCTACTGACGATATCGATGAAGCACAACAAATCCTTGCCAGACAATAAAGGATTCATGGCAAGCGAAAGAAAGACTCAGATGACAGTGAATCAGATTATGAGGAGGATCTATATCATTTGGTACAACTATCAAAGAAGGAAAGGGTTGGTGAAAGTTCTAGAGTTGGCGAAAGTTCAAGGGTTGTTCGTTTTTCCCCACCATCGTTATCCGGTATGACTATGTTACCAGCTGCTTCAACTGTCACACTGCCGATCACCACAAGTGTTCCTTTGGTGACCACGTCGTCATAATTTGGTACTCCTCCAACCACGTTTCAGTTTACAGCACCGGAGATAGTTTCCTTACCGCCTCCTACTCTTACTCCATCGGAGGTTGTAGCTAGATTTGTTCAGTGAAAGCAAAGCTGACATCCGATCGAGCCATCCATGTAATCATCCTTGCCATCGGCTCGTTGTCAGGAGTGACTTGTAACAGTGCACACATGTTGTGTTTTGGTTCGAATGCATAATTGGGTTGATCTTCTGCCATATCTGTTCTTCGACAAATTTATAACCTAAACACATAAACAGAATATTAGTAATCGAATACATAATCATATCCCATTATAGTCTAATCATTATCGGAAAACATATTATTATTGCTTACCGAGTCAGAATTAGAGGGTTATTTTAAGTTAGGGTTTGGATTAAAGATGAATGCGATAAGTCGGTTTAGGTTTCTTTGCGAGTAAGCAGTTGCAGTGGAAGGAGAGAGAGAGGGAAAAGTAATGTTGAAAATTTTGCCTAACTCCCTCTTATATACCTTTTGAAAGTGGGTTTTAAATGCTTTTTATCATTTTGTGAATTATTAGCTGTCAAATAGTAACATTATTCACTTGATATATTAAAAACATTTATTACCATTTATGTTAATAAAACCTTACTCCGAAAGTTTAATATATCCAAAGTCTACTCGGTATACTTCCACTTGCACAAAGTTTACTCGATTAAAATAAAGAAATCAAACCTTGCTTGGTCACGCTAAATGATTTAAAGTCAAGACACTTTTGAAGAAAGTTTACCCGAAATACCAGATTTCTTGAGAAATTAATCACAAGGCAAATAATCAAGTATAGGATATCAAATAAACCTCCTTACTAGGAATCAATGAAGATCCCCATATAAATTTCTTGAATTCAAATTAAATGACTTAGTCTAGCATAAATCCCGAAATATAAAGTGTGCCCGGAAAACAAGGTTTTCCTTGAAGCACTTGTAATTTCAAAGAAATCATAAACACAAATATCACAGAGCATGCTAGGATTGAAATTAAAAACACATAAACAATTAAGTGTGCTATAGTCTGAAATTTCAAAGAGCTTGCCCGAATAACCTATGTTAGCATTAAGCTTACTAGGATACACATAGTCAATCATCAGGTATGCCTGAGAACTAAGTTTAGTCTAGAAACTTTAACATGTCAGACCATACCCAAAAACAACAAACTTAAACAATAATATCTAAGCGTGCCTGGAAAGGTTAACAAACCTTTCCTAACAACATATTCACACAAATCACAAAGCTTACTCGGTGTACTTACTCAAGTTCACAAAGTTTGCTTGGAATAACAATCAACATATAAAATGCAAAGCTTGCCCGAAACAAGAATTTCTTGTTAAAATAGCTATAACACATAATCATCTCAAGACTTCAAGCTTGCTCGGGAAATTAGTACAACAGTGTACTCTACCCGAAAAGTGTAAACACTTCAAAGCATGCCCGAAAGTCATAAACTTAGTCAAAAATGACTAAGCTTGCCCGGAAAGGTCATAAAGCAATCAAACCTTACCCGAACTAACATATTCAAACATATTCAACTGTTTTGTGCCCAGAAAGGTTATAAAACATCAAACCTTACCCGAACTTACATATTCAACCTATTAAAGGCAAAATGAAACACTTTTTAACTTAAACCACTTTGTCAAAATATATTTTTCATTACAGATCATAGTTTAAGAGCAAATGGTGCATTTAGAGATCAAATTTCAGTTGTATTTCTCTTCAAAACAGTTTCTTCCATTTTCTCAAAAGATCTCAAGAATGGGATCATATTGACTAAGTAGCTTTCTCAATACTTCATTCTCAGCATTATTATGACAGCTTAGATAGGTTAACAGCAGGTATAAACTTAGCATGAATTTCATTTCTTTGGTGATATGATTAAGGTTTAATTTAAGCATAATGCATTAATGGTCAACACTGTGCTATGATGCCTAATCTCTTCTCAAAGCTTATTTGGATTTCCCCAGATCATCCCAATTTGACTCCAACCTCCTGTATTTGGTCAAAAACTTTTTTTTTTTGTATGACAGAACTTATTGAATATTTTTGTATTTTTGTTTTTCAAACATATATAGAGGTTGAACGTTGGACTTACAGTTAAATAACAGGCCTTTCATTCAAGATGAGACAGATTTTGTCAACATCTTTGTAGTTGTAACCATCTTGTTTGATAAAATATTTAAAACACTTATCAACTTTTGGTTGATTTATTCAATCTTCCCCTTGTTTTTGATATTTTCTCAAATTTTCTAACACATGTTCTTTGTTATATTAAAGATGATTCATTTTTGGTTGACCAAATAACAACAGGCTTGCGTATGACTGGGTAATCACTTTTCTGCCTATCATTTGGAGAGATTTATCTTGAGACATGCAAATACAACTATGTATCTCCACATAAAGATTCGCGTGTTTATATCACCTTAGATTTTATATCATCATGGGAAAGCAACCATACATGTTAATGACTATACTAAGGTCCTTTTAGCCTATTAAATCCATATGATTGGCTAAGTAGTCAATGTACTATCATTTCCCATTATAATACAGTTTAATATTCAATCACCCCAATATCTCTTCATTGGCAGGTAAATGGCTATCCTGTTTGATCAAAAGTGGTCAACGGGACCAAACATACATGTAAATATATGTCCTTTCAAAGGCAGAGCTATTGACATAGTTTTAAGTGAAGGAATAAGAAACAAGTCATTATTGCCCCAAGTGCATTCAGTTTTCAGGTCAATGGCTATCCTTTAAATCTGTAGAGATTTAAGGACCAAACATACACAAGTGTATGTCCTTCCAACTGGGCAAATGACATAGTTTTCAGCAAAAACAACTACTTGAGACTTTTCTAAAAAAAATTCTTCTTTTAAGCTTCTTTAAAGCTTGAACTGAATAATCTTATCATATCTCTGCACCATTAATCAACTTGCTCATGTTTTGAACAAAATAAAGTATTTATGTAAAATTCATTAGAAAACTCCATTTTATCACTTAATTTTGACATAAGACTCATTTTGACACAAACAGTTGTAACATAATCAAATCTTAATCACACACAACATTATCAGGACAAGCACACAATCTCAATATTCAAGTTTAATCCTATCCTAACAACATGAAGTGGTCAGATAAAGCACATATTCAAGCAATTAAGCAATGATGTCAGATAAGCTTACTCTAACAATTAAATCATAATAGAAACACTTATACTAACATCACAAATGCACATCAACTGATAATTATGCAAGCATATCAATCAGATCAAACATGTCAAAACTTTGCAATCATAGTCAGTTAAAGCACATATTAGTCAACATAATCAAGCAACATAATCAATATCAGACTCAAGTAACATAATCAAGCATATTTACTGAACATTCATTATGACCTCTAACAAAAATAATCAATTATCACATAGAGGCACATAACTAGGCACACATCCTCAATCAGATCTCATCAGAATTGATCATTCCCAGAGCTTTCAGAAGAAAGTTAAACCTGGTTCTATCAAGTGGTTTGGTAAATAGGTCAGCCAAATTATCACTTGTATCAACTCTTTGCATTTCAATCAAACATTTTTCACTGCAATCTCTGATGAAGTGATGCCTGATTTCAATGTGCTTAGTTTTAGAATGTTGAACTGGATTCTTAACAGTAAAATATGCAGCAGTATTTTCAATAAGAATAGGGGTGTTCAGAAAATTCAAACCATAGTCCAGCATCTGATTTTGAATCCATAGAACTTGTGCATAGCAGGCAGATGCAGCAACATATTCAGCTTCTGCAGTGGAGATTGAGACAGTAGTCTGCTTCTTGCATTGCTATGACACTAGCCTTTCACCCAAAAACTGACATCCTCCTGAGGTTAACTTTCTGCTCATGTTACAGCCATCATAATCATTGTCTGTATAGGCAATCAGATCAAAAGATTGGTTCTTTGGATACCAAATCCCTAAATCAGGTCTTCCCTTCAAATATCCGAATATTCTTTTAACAGCATTCATGTGGGAGACTTTAGGACTTGACTGGAATCTTGCACACACACATACAGCAAACATGATATCTGGTCTTGTTGCAGTCAGATACATCAGAGATCCAATTTTGGCTCTATATTCATGTTCATCCACAGGCTCCCCCTTTTCATCTGCAATCATCTTTTCTTTGGTGTCCATTGGAGTTGAAGTAGTTTTGTACTCATGACAGTTGAACTTGTTAAAGATTTCCTTCACATATTTAGTTTGGTGAATGAAGATCCCTTCAGCTTGTTGTTGCACTTGCAATCCAAGAAAGAAGTTCATTTCTCCCATAGAGCTCATGCTGTATTTGGACTTCATTACCCCTTCAAACTCCATACACATTTGTTCATTTGTAGATCCAAAGATGATGTCATTCACATATACTTGTAACACAAGCAAGTCTAATCCCTTTCTTTTGTAGAAGAGTGTCTTGTCAATAGCTCATCTTTTAAAACCATTTTCAAGAAGATGATTTGACAGCTCATCATACCATGCTCTAGGAGCCTGATGCAATCTATAAAGGGCTTTGTTTAGCTTATACACCCTATACATTGGATCCTCAAAACCTGGAGGTTGAGCTACATACACCTCTTCATCAATCTTTCCATTTAGAAATGCATACTTAACATCAAGCTGGAACACTTTAATGTTCTTTGAGGCAGCATATGCAAGAAAGATCCTGATAGCTTCAAGTCTTGCAATAGGTGCAAAGACTTCCTCAAAGTCTATTCCTTCTACTTGAAGACATCCAAGTGCTACAAGTCTTGCTTTATTCTTAATCACCAAACCCCTCTAATCCCTTTTGTTTCTAAAAACCCATTTGGTTCCTATTGCATATTTGTCTATTGGCCTATCAACAAGATCCCACACATGTAGGTCTCTGAACTGTGCCAGTTCCTCTTGCATTGCTTCCACCCAACTATTGTCTTTTAGTGCTTGAGCAATGTTCTTTGGCTCTATTTGGGATAGAAAGCAGGAGTACAGATAGATATTTTCCATTTCAGAATGACTTCTTGTAACTCTTTCATGCAAACCTCCAATGATGTTTTCAGAAGAATGATTCTTTTCCACATAAGGAGTTTGTACAATCATATCTGTAGAAAAATTTGTGTTAAGATTTGTTTCATTGAGATCTTGTTCTTCAATGATCAAATCAGTTTCTGTATCATGAAATTCTGGTGCTTCATCATTATGTTGTCCTGAAGTAGATGCACCATTGTTTTCTAAATTCAGTCTTTGAAATAGATCCTGAAATCTTGCATTAGATGCAGCTACTTCTTCACTTGCTTGGTTGCTTGTGTCTCCCTCATTCTGAACTTGATCATTCTGTACATCTTGATTGTCTTGATTGTTCTCAGTATGATCATGTTCAGGATTGTGATTGTTTTCTTGATATTGTTCACCAATGTCACATGAGGAATTCTTCACAAAAGTATACTCCTTTTCTTTTCTAGCAACCTTCTTCCATAATTCTTTCAAGTCCAATGATTTCTTCTTTTTCTCTTCAATTTCACTGGTCTTGTAGAAAGATTCATCAAAGTCTTCAGGATAAATCTTGAAGGACCTTATCAACTTCTCATGATCAAACAGCCATGCTGCACCATCAACTGTATTGAATTGATTCTCATTAAAGATGATGTCAGATGATTCTATAACACTCAAATGGTCTTTCACATATACTCTGTAAGCTTTTGAGTGTGTAGAATATCCAACAAAGAAACAGTCTATTACTTTTGTTTGAAACTTGTTCAAATAATCCCTAGTGTTCAGAAGAAAACATTTGCATCTAAAGGGCTTGAAAAACTTGATATAAGGCTTTCTGTTGTGAAATATTTCATATGGAGTTTTGTTATGCCTTTTGTTGACAAGTACCCTGTTCTGAACATAGCAGGCTGTATTTATGGTTTCAGCTCAAAAAGTGACAGGTAAATTAGCATCTGCTAACATGGTTCTTGCAGCTTCAATCAAGGTTCTATTTCTTCTTTCTGCAACACCATTTTGTTCAGGAGTTCTAGGAGATGAGAATTGTTGAAGTATTCCCTTTTCTGTACAAAATTCTTGCATAACTCCATTCTTGAACTCGGTACCATTTTCACTTCTCATCATTTTAACTTTCTTATTCAATTTATTCTCAATCATTGTTACAAAACCCTTAATCAACTCTGCAGTCTCATCCTTGGTACTTAGGAAATAAACCCAAGTATATCTTGAATAGTCATCAATGATCACAAGACAATATCTTTTCTTCCCAATACCTGGCACACTCACAGGACCAAAGAGATCCATGTGAAGTAATTCAAATACTTGATCAATTGAGTTGATGAGTTTTGGCTTATGAGTAGATTTGTGTTGTTTTCCTTTTTGGCATGAATCACAGTGATCTTCCAATTTGAACTCTCTTGTAGGTAAGCCTATGACATGCTCACCTTTGACCAGTCTATTCATGTTCTTTAAGTTCACATGACACAGTTTCCTATGCCACAATTTTGATTCATTTTCAGTGGCTTTGGAAATAAAGCATGCACCTCCTCTTGAAACAGCTTCTTTCATATTCAATTCATAAAAGTTGCAATTTCTTGGTGTCATCATCATAATCATTTCAGGTGGAATCACAAACTCAGGTTTTAGAATGAAACAGTGTGAATCATCAAAACTGACTTTGTATCCCTTATCACACATTTGTGATATACTCAGTAGATTATACTGAAGACCTTCAACATGAAACACATTATCAAATGAAACTTTTCCATTTTTTAAGATTCCTTTTCCAACAATCTTTCCACCATTTTCATCACTCCCAAAAGCTACAGGACCTTCAAACTTTTCTTCATAATTGACAAGAGACCTCTTGTCACAAGTCATGTGCCTAGAACAACCACTATCCATGTACCATATATCATTCAGAGGAGTGGACTGTTCCTGAGAAGTTGATCCAGCTTCTTTCTCAATTATAGCCATGAATGCCACATTTGCCCCCTTGATATCATCTGCAATATCTTCTTCATGATTGCTCCAATCAATGTTACCTTCATGCTGTGTTGTTACAACAACATTTCATTGATTTCTGATTTGGTTTTGGTTGGCTGGACAGGTTCTTCAGTGATAGGAATCTGCTGTTGATTCTTGTGCTACCACCAACAAATGATTTTGGAGTATCAGAATTAGGTTCAACAGGTTCTTCAGTGATAGGAATCTGCTGTTGATTCTTGGTAGTCAAATTACCCATAGGTGCAATCAATGCATTTGAAACATTGAAGCATGGTCTTTCCTCCTTAATCATTTCATTCTCTATCATCTCTATCTCTGCAGCTTGAAGAAAGCACACTACATCATCCAATTTCAAATCATTGTAGTTGTGTTTTGTAAGGATGAACTTGCAAGCAGTGTACCATTCCTTTAGCATTAAGTTGAGCAACTTTGTATTCAAGTCAAGGTCAGTCATGACATAGTCAGTGGTACTGAGATCATTCACTATTCCCAAAAACCTTTCAGGAATAGACTTCAACCTTTCTCCATCTTTATACATAAATCTTTCTAGCTGCTGCTTCAGTTTCTGCTTCTTGATGTTTTTGAGCTCAACATTTCCTTCAAATATTTTAAGTATTGCATCATACATTGCCTTGGCATTGGGATGATGTGCAACCTTGGTAAGTATTTCCCAAGACAGACCTAGCTTCAACATAGCTAAAGCCTTGTCATCTACCTTTCTCATCCTTTCTCTCACAGCAGCAGTTGCTGCTGGATTTGCGCCTTCTTCAACTTCCCCTTGTGGACCATTCTTGATGGAGTTCCACATATCAACATCATTGTAGCAAACGGCTACTTCAAACAAGATCTTCCATTTTGTGAAATTTTCCTGTCCATACAGTCTAAGAATCTTGTTAGTAGACACCTCTTGCTCCTCGTAACCAGACATTTTGTGAAATCAAAAGTAATTTCTTTGTAAAAACAGAGTTAAAAAAATAATCAGATCTGAAAACCGGTTGTTCAGATCTGAGTTGTCTGATTCGATTAGAACAAGATTTATATATAAAAATTAAAACTTTAAATAAAATAAGGAAAATAAAACACCAAAAGATTGTAGATCTGGAAGAAAAATGAAGAACAGAGCTGCTGACGTCACTTTTCGATGTAACATTGGTCTGCTTACGTCATTCTTATTCAAATCTTCAATCAGCAACGATCTTTCCAAAATAACAGCAACAAGCTCTGATACCACTTGTCGGGTCCCCGATTTCAGCTGGATCTTACTTAATCATGTCATAACTAACACAAATAGATGTGTCGACAAGGGAGTTAATGACGGGTTGCTATATTTAGAAAGATGACCGTTTGTTAAAGGCAGAATCAATAAAAAACATACGGTTGCTTAATCAGTATTCAACGGTAACCAACACGAACAAGATTCACTCAAATGATTTTTATTTATATAATATCAATCATACAAACGATAATCTATTTAGGGTTTCTTGAAAGAGGGTTTTTCCGTACGTATCCTAGGATAGCCGTCACACAAAAATATTCTATTTTAATTAATGTGTCGCTCTCTGTCTTAGGCGGCGTGCCCTAAAACATTCTAATTATAGGCCTGCCACCCTAGGACAGCTGTCATTCCTTTTAGAAACCCCAAACATTAATACATATTCAAATTACATAATCACAAAATATTTTAAGTGTAAAACAAGTCTTCCGGATAGGTTTGCATTAATCTTCATTTTCCGAGTAGGCTATGTACTCTGCCATCCTTCACAACTTGGTAACATAGAAGTGTGCCCGGGATCAGTTTCTGGGTAGACTTTACTTGAAGAGTATTTTACCAAGTAAAATACTCACCGGGTAGACTTCAGTCTTCTTGACTTTGCCAGACTTTGCCCGACAAACCCTTACGAGCAACCTTTTTCTTCAATGGTCCATTCAACTCCTTGCTATAAAATAACTTATTTAGCAAAGTGTACTCGACAGTACTGTTCCTTGCTTGAGTTGAACCTTGCTCGATATTACTTAAAGATATTCCAATAAATCATCAAGCTTGTTCGGACCAGTATTATTAATGAATACCTTGCCCAGTCTTCCAATCACTTGGCTTCATGGACTTGGTTATCCAAAAGCTTACTCGGGTGTGAATTTTACTTGGCTATGAAGAACAGACTTGCTTAATAAAGTGAACCTTGCCCGGATTTACATAAACTAGTGAACCTTGCCCGACAATGCACTAATTTGCAAACCCTCCTCGGATATCCACTAAAGAAGACTACTTGAAGATAACCTTGCCCGATAGACAAAATATCGTATCCGGCTAAGTAAAAGCTTGCTCGGAGGTCCAAGGTGTGCTCGGATCCATACTTAGCGAATTCTGAGGAGGCTGAGAAGATTCCAATCTTCTATATACTTAATTTTGGTCAAATCTTTGACTCAACACCCTAATCTCCCCTGGGCTCTTCGGGTTCCGGTTATTCGGGTTTAGGATAATCGGGTTTTAAGTATTTGATCTAAAAATTATAAGTAATATTAATATATATATATATATATATATACATGACTAAGTTCATGCGATAAGTGATCTTTGTGCGAGAAAATCGATGAGTCATTTCAACCAATCACAACTTTTCTTTTAGCTTTCCAAGTTATTTTTCATTGTTTTTTTAAAGATCTTTTTTATTCACAATTCTTTATCTAGGATTTATCCGGAATTTACATATCTTAAGATCTTTATTTGGTAAACAAGATTCGTTTTGTTAGGTTTTCATATATCTGTATTTCAGGTCATCGGAAAAATGTTTTTGGAAGGAAAACTCACTTTTTTTTTCTGGAAAACACAATATTTTCGTCCCAAACATCTTCGTAACCTTAGACCGGACCATTATGAAACTTTTTCCTGAAACCATTATCGTAATCGACTGGTGGTGCGCAAATGGTGGTGGTTGGTTAGTCGAGGGTCAGTTAGTGGTGGTGGTAGTATTCAGGTGGTGTTGTTCAAGTTGACCTTAATGGCAAAAAAATGTGACTTTTTCGGCAAAAAAACGTTTTTCTAGAGATCTGCAAGTAATGACGTTAAGATCTATTAGTCGCGGACCGTTGAGAACAAATTCGTGAAAAGTTGAGACCAATAGTAGTCAATTTCTTAGTTGGGACCGACAACGACCAAAAGATGATAGTTGCGATTAATAAAAATCAATACACCTAGTTTTTATAAACTTAGGATAAGTTTCTAAAAATATATTTAAACACAATTTTTTTAAATATAAATTATTTGAATTTCAAACATTTGAAAGACATCACTCTTGGTAAGTCTTCCATTCAATCCATGCCTTAAACAACCAAGCTTACCAAATGGGCAAATCAAACTCAAAGAAGGCAAGGGTTGATGTTTTGGAAGAAGTTTATAAAGTATGTATATCCAAAATGGTGAGATACTTGGGTTGTGTTACATGGAGAAGTGAGATGTGACAGAGAAAGGTTCTCACATGTGTTGGTCAACCATAAGAAGCCAAAAATAAAGACAATGACTGCATATAACGTTCACATTGCAACACCCAATGTAAAGTGGACTGGATGTCCATGGAGACTGGTCACTATGTCCATGTTCTCAAACAATTGGCTATAAATAGAAGGCTTATATGAACTAAGTCTTCTCCCCTTTGCTCTACAAAATTTACACACACAGTTCAAGGCTAATATCTTTCATTACTCAAGTCTAATCAAACTTCAATTATATAGAGAGGAGATTAAAAGTGTAGAGCAAAAACAAGAGCTTTCAAAGTTAAACATCCAACCAATCTTACTTGTAATTTGAGGTGTCAACACTATAGGTTGCTCTAGTACTTTGACAAGTGAAGTGAGAAATCATCATTAGTTGTTTATTTGATAGGGGAACAAACTGTCTTCACATAGTGTTATTTTTGAGAACTCTATATTGATATAGAGTTAAATTAGTATTAGGTTAATAGTCACTATCTTGACATAGTGAGATTAAAAGAAATTATAAATCTAAGTACTTTGTGTGATTGGTGAAGAAGGTGATCACTTCCTTTGAAGAGTGAGATGTTTGTATTGGTGATTCCTACTTTTACGGAGACCACTAGTGAATAAAACTCTCGATCAGATATCGGGGAGAGGATGCATAATAAATTAGCTAAAATTCCCTTGAAACTCTATAAATCTAGTTGTGTCATCTCTAACCCTTAACACTTTACTTAATTTTGTTTATTTCTATACGTTGTGAAAAGAGTGTAGCAAACACATTAGCTCGTTAAAATCAAATTAAAGGTTAAGAAAAACTGCTGACCTCTCTAGTTTTCTATAGAATATATCATTCATAAGTATTAATAATACCACGCAACACAATTAACATTCTCAGTATCAACATACCAACATAAGTTGAAAACGTCCTGCATAGTTAAGATATCATTCGCATTGATTGTTGAATATATCCTACATAAGTGAAAACAACATAAAGAGCCTACACATAGTTAAGCTATCAATTGAAGAATCAACAATATTTTCGATCTTATTATGAATGTAGGCGTCTTCAATACATAAACCATGGTGTGTTTAGTAAAAGAAACAACAAAACCCAGACAAACTTTAGGTGCGATCTATGCTTTATCGCCGGAAACCATAGAATAAAACCAACATTCTATTGCCGACGATTGCGTTATTAGAAACCCTAGAACGAACCAAAAAGTCAACCCAAAGATTATTGTCGCCGAGTTTTGGGGTTGGAAGATTATGGTAATTGAAATCTCTAAAGGATTTTTAGGCGAATTTGCAGGCACGTTTGGTTGTAAACGTTTGTATATAAGGATAATAAGACGAACTGCCCTTTTAATCTTAAAAGCCTTGTAAATCATTTTCTTATTTGTTACCAAACTAGTTTTTTACCTAGCGCATTGCACCAGGGCAGGTCGGTAAAACTCAGAATGTGGTAAAACGAAAGCATTATCGGTCCCGAATTTGAGGTAGTAAGTCAACGGGAGTTCAGTCAGTTTTGGTTACGTGAGTTATGACATCGTAACTAAAACCATAAGTATATATATATATATAAACTGAAGTGGACCGATATATATATATATATATATATATATATATATATATATATATATATATATATATATATATATATATAAACTGAAGTGGACCGATAGAGTAGCAACGGTAAGTAAAACTCGGGTCTTGGTAAAACCCGAGGGTTGTCGATCCATGTCGTTAAGGCGATAAGTATACGCAAATTTGCTCGGTCTCCATCATGTTCGTTATGTTACCAGAAATAAAAAACAAAACTGACATTCGATGGAGTTTTGTTACGGCACCGAACGCAAATAAAATGCGATGATTCTACACTAATTCGGTCGGATACACTTAACAACACAACCATCCGGCCAACGCCAAAGTTAATGTTGAAAGACAACCATTCTAACATATACAAAAACATAATAACACACTTAAAAAGAAAAGAAAAAAAAGAAAAGCCAATCTTTGCACACCATCATATAGAAAAACTTAGTTAACACATCTCAATGTAACCAATTTATGCAGAAGAATCAGATATTCGAACCAGGGTTACAAACCGGTACAATCATCTACCTTAATTTACACAACCATCCAGCCAACATGTATATGCTCAAAGACAAAACCATTATTACATATATAAAAAACAATAATAGCATACTTTGTGGCACCATAGTTCTCAATTATACTAATTAGATAATAGATAATTGCCATTATCAATACATACACCACTGATTAGACAAATCAATGGTCTATATTGATTTCTCACACTTTTCGTACTATACAATCCAAAATACACAATTCTTAAATAAGTGGAATTAAAAACTCAAAGAATAATCAATCGATTCAATTGAATAAATAGTCACAACTCTTGAGTAATAGCTGGAAATTAAGATAATTACAATGAAAATCGATTCAATGGGGTTGGAATGTCGGAATACTGTAGATATTCCAATTGGTGTATAACATTGAATGGAGCAAAATCCGAATTAACTATATAATTGCATTTGTTATGGTCAATTAGGTCAAACAGGTTATTCGGATTTACCCAAACCCTATTAAAAATACTTGGTACTCAAATTGAATTAGTACAGGTCGGGTTGATAAATTTTGTTTTGGGTTGATTAACAGTATTAATATTGTATTAAATTAAACTTTTAAACTTAAACACTAAACTCATTCCATGCTCTCTTTTCCCCTACTCTACAAACGATTTTTGACCCTCAAATTTTGCACGACAAAAATAGATAATCATATAACTCTTCCACATGATTCATCAAATGACTTCAGTTTTTTCGAGGGCATATCAAGTAGTCTTGCATTTCTCACAGACGTTGTCGCTAAAACTGAATATGAAGACATAATGTAATATTATATCGTCGACAAACCAAAATATGATGAGGGCACTTTCAGTGAGGTTTAAGATGTCGATGGCGTTATTTTTAACAATTGTTGGAGATATAGAATTCAGATTTGAATGATTTCTGGAGGGCCTAGATGTGAGGTTTAAAGAGGGTTTTAATGCTTTACAAAAATGTACATCGACAGTTAAACAACTCGTCCGGTAGTCCTCCCGACGAATTCAAAGAGTTTTTAAGTAGGGCAAAAGGACTTCATGTAAATGCCTAGAATATAATTGTAAGGCCATACTTATTTTATACGATAACGAGTTTTTGTGCAAACTAACAAGTCACAATATTGCACTTTTGTACAACGCATATTAAGAAAGAAAACACTTCCTGGATGCCTAGTAGCATCGACTGTACACAGTGGGCGTAGAGAATGTGCCAACCCACTTGTGAGCCCGATATATGAGATGTGATTGTGAATACCCTACAATTATGCTCAAAGCGGTGGCTTCAAATAATTTGTGATTTTGGCTGTTGGGTTCCAGTTATTAATTATAAAGGTTTTAATTATACTTGTTTAATTTACGATTAAACAATTAAACTTGGTTTTAATTATAAAGGTTTCATAGTTATTAATCATATTAATAAAATATTACGCAGCGGAATATTTAAACCAATAATCGACACTTTTAGGAATCATACAGGATCCGGTTACAAACAATACGAGTACGAGTCATACAAGATAAACATATAATTGTAAAACCGAAAATATATATAAGTTTACCCGGTTAATAAATAACCGGATGAGAAACCGAGGGCAAACGAACAACGCTAGGTGACTACACGAGACTAAAACTGACGGTGGCGGTGTACGGTGGGAGCGACAGCGGCGGTGGTGGCTTGCGACAGTGGCGGTGGCTGCTGTGGTGGTGCGGGACAGCAACATCGGTAGAGAGTGGGGAATAGTGGCGGCGGCTGGTGGCAGGCGGCGGTGTTTAGCGGAGATCGGGACGCCGACGGCTGGGTTAGGGGAGCAAGAGAGGAGAGCAAGCTTGTTGATGGCAAGGGTTATTCTCTTAATCCTTAATTATATTATTAGGTTAACTAGTTACTATGATAATTAAGCTAATATGGGCCACCAAACCCATCTCTAACTATCAAGCCCAATTGACTATCATTATCTCGTTAATATGTTAAACTCGGTTAATAAGCTTAAATGGGTTTCACGTTCCTTACCCAAGGTGCAACTCTCACTAGGGATGGCAATGAAACTCGAACCCGATGGGAAAACCTGAAACCAAACATAACTGAGATGGGTAATACCCGACCCATTAGGGTTTGGTACGGTTTGGGATTAGTTTTGAAATTTTTCATGGGTTTGGGATTGGTCTGGGATTTGTTATATACCCGATTACTCGACCCAATTACCCGATAACATTGACCAATTTATCCGATTATATACCCGATGTGATCGAGATAACATTTTATATTATATATATATAGTACATATTATAAATATAATATTTGTTGAAAAACGTTTATGCCTATAAATATAACTTTCTATTCAACTATGAATGTTATTTTCTTTTGCAATAGCTTTGTATCTTTTGAACTGATTCCAAACAACACCCTTTTCTTTTTAAAATGTATATGTGAAACACAATCTAATCAAGTGATCAAAAAGAAATGTAACAGTCGGTCACAGTTTACCACATGAAATAGCTAATACATAACAGATACAGTAGTTCAACCACTTAAAAACCCTTAGTATGTGAAATGAAATTGAACAAAAAATAAAATTAGCTAAAACACAATGCGGTTTTGGATTGTGTATACTCAAAGGGTATTTTATCAGAACCCGATAAAAACTCGAAACCCGACGGGTATATACCCAATTAAAACCCGACGGGTTTGGGACAATCTTAGGTAATCCGGTATGGGTTTGGGAATACCTAAACCCGACCCAAACCTGAATCATTGCCATCCCTAACTCACATAGGTCATAACCGAACCGGTTCATAATTCCAACAGTCTCTCACTTTGATGGTTTCTAGTTAATTTCCTTAATGTTGACAGCCAGCGGTGCTCTAGATACACATGGCTACCCCCAACAGATTATGAAATTTTAAATTCATTAACCTAAAACATCTTGTAATACACTATTGCAAGATCATGAACTTATGGGAATTGTTGTCATATATCCTTTCTGTATAAGACAACAATTAAACAATGAAACATGGATCGATTTCAATCTCATATGGCGTTCAATAATTATTGTTCTCGATCTCATATGTAACTGTTACATATCATGTAAGAGTATATAATCTCATCTTGATTACATACAACTCCCACTGAACTTCAGAATATTTCCAACCAATGCCTTTACGGCCCTCTATTACGCGACATCGGTTGAAACTGATTAAAGAATAGCCTTTAGTAAACAAAAGTTCTAATATGTATCTCAGGTCTAAGGATACTAAATGAGTATACCAATACCAAAACATCTTATGACTAAAATCCATGAGAATGATTTGATGCGAGTTACATCCAACGTCTTCATAATGAGGTCTGTGAGTTTGGAAGTCAACTCCTTGTGTACAAAGTCATAATAGTCTTAGCTCAGAATCGTTCCCATGAGCCTGACCGACTACGGATAATTTAGAATACAATATTTATAGATTAACCGTATTAAAATGAACAAAGTTATAATATTCAATGTTTGCATTTAACCATTAAATCAAAAGTGAACCCAAAAGTATAACTGTTTAAATGTTTATACATCCAAATACTAAATCAAAACAAATAACTAGCTAATCTTAGACTAATAGCATCCCTATATTGGTCATGCTTGTTCCGAGTCATCGGCTTAGTGAGCGGGTATGCTAGGTTTTTATCTATTTCTAATTTGCTTATTATGATGTCTCCTCGTTCCAGAATTTCCCTTATAAGGTGTAACTTCCTTAAAATGTGCATGGCGATGTGATGAGATCTGGGCTCTTTGGCATGAGCAATAGCACCTGTGTTATCATAGAACACCTCGATTAGTTTATTAATACTCGGAACCACATCGAGTTCAGTGATGAACTTCATCATTTAAGCAGCCTCTTTAGCAGCATCTGATGCAGCTATGTATTCAGATTCAATGGTGGAATCCGTCACTACACTCTGCTTGGAGCTTTTCCAGTAAATAGCTCCTCCATTGAGAGTGAATACAATTCCTGATTGTGAGCGAGAATCATCTCGGTCAGGCTGGAAGCTAACATTAGTGTAACACCTTACAGTGAGTTATTCTTCCACTCCTCCAAAGACTAAGAACATATCCTTGGTCCTTTTTCAGGTACCTTAAAATTTTCTTTACTGCAGTCCAATGAGCAATGCCAGAACTTTGCTGAAAACAACTAGTCATGCTTAAAGCATGCGAGACGTCAGATCTAGTGCATAACATAGCGTACATGATAGAACAAATCTCTGAAGCTTATGGAATTGCATGCATTTGCTTAGTTTCAATGTCCGTTGCCGAAGATTGTGATTTTTTCAACACAATTCCTTTAACAATCGGAACACCTCCTTTCTTGGAGTTATCCATTGAGAAGCGTGCCATGACTTTGTCTATGTATGTACTTTGACTTAGCCCTAGAAGTCTCTTAGACCTATCTCGGTAGATTTTGATTCCCAGATGATGTGCTTAAAGTAGTCAAATAATTATTAACTAAATTACGCTAAACTAGACACTAAGTAATAAACTAGACTCTTTAAAACTCAACTAAACTACTGACCAGCAAGTGAACCGATCGACTATAGTGAAGCTAAGTAAGTCCGGATATCGAACCCATGAGACTCTTTTAATTACGCAAATTAACTAATTAGACTCGACAAACTGACACGAATATTTATTTTATAATTATTAAAAGGGGGTTTTAAATTAATCAATATTAACTAATTAAATAACTAATTAAGAAAAGACAAGTAATATAACACAAGAGAATTTAGTTCAACTGATTTAGATGATGATTAAAAACCACCTAGGCTGGAGTCCCCAAAGTTTTAGTTATTAAATAGTTGGAAAATACTTGTTATGGAACTGGGATCATAAAATAGACACTTAAAAGAAAACCCGAACAGGAACCCTGACCCTTCTTAAGAAGACACCTATGGGTTTCTAATAAGGTTTAAGACACACCAGTTTTACATTTTGTACTCTCGTACGATTATTAAGTAATTATGTGTTAGGCCAAGTTTATGTGGTTTGTACTTAATAGAGGGTTAATGGGCTTGGGTGTGGGTTATATGTAAACCGAGAACACACTTGTGTTCTCGGTGGGTTTTTCTATGTTTTGGGCCAGTGATGGTTTGCCTATATATAGACATATGGTCTATAGGGTAAGGGTTGTTCATTCCTAGCATTTTTGTTATCAAGTATTGTAAGTGCTTAAGCACCTGACGTATTCATCAATATACGTTTGTTTTTGAAACAACCTCGTGTTAATTTACTTTGTCAACTCGTGTTCTTGAATCACCGAGTATAGGTATTCTGCACCTATACTTGTTGTGTTGATATCATATTGTAGTGATCCAGATTCGGGACTTACAATTTGTATCAGAGCCTTTGACGAATTCAAGCTCGTTATTGTGATATTAACAAATTCAAGATCTTGATTTATTGGTGGTTGCATTTGTTTTTTCGGTGAAAAGGTTATCGGAGAAGAAAGAGCTATTTTTGGGAGAATATTGGCTTTGGTTTGGAAATCAAATCAAATTCCTCAATTCTTGGAAGTTTGTTGCTGCCAAAATCCAGAAGGTTTAGTGATTTCGGCCAGGATCAGATTGTGGCTAAGTTTAGTTCTCGGCTCACATTGACTTTGGCTACACTGAGTCTCCTGTCAACATTGTTCTCAGCCACGATCAGTTTTTGGACAACACTGTTCTCGGTCAAGTGTGTTCTCGGTCAAGGATTGGTCAAAACTCAGTGTTTTCGGTCAACGCCTGGTCAAACACTGTGTTCTCGGTCAAGATTTGGTCAATTTCTTGGTTCTCGGTCAAGGACTGGTCAACGTTTAGTGTTTTCTGTCAAGGCTTAGTCGAAAACAGTGTTCTCGGTCAACGTTCTCGGCCCATTCTGCTGTGTTGGGCCTGTTCTTCTTGGATCTGGACTATTAAACTGGACTGAATTTTAATTGGATCTATATCTCTTAATTGGACTTAACTGTATTTGGACTCAAATTAAAATGGCCCAATTAACAAATGGCAGCAGTTCCATCAACTCTTCTCTTCACCAAGAACTTGATTCCATCATGGTCACTGCTATCGTATACCTCGGTTATTGTCTCATGAGGGGTTCAGTGAATGGAAATTTTGTTTCAAACACTATGCTAAAATGAAAGATTCGAAAATTTGGAAAAGCATTGTGAGGGGATCTCAAAGGATCACCTATCAAAAGAATGGTACAAACGATGTTCTTGTGAAACCAATTGCTCTATATGATGATGATGACTTTGCCAAGGTTGAAGAAGATGAGAAAGCTCTTTCCACCCTAACCATGGCACTCTCACCCGAGATTGCCCTTCAATTTAGAGAACTCCAATCTGCTAAGGAGTTGTGCGCAGCACTGATAGAAGTTTATGAGGGAAATGAGGATATGAAGAGAAGCCGCCAAGATCTGCTGCAATAAAAGTTTAATATGTTTAATCATGTTCTGGGAGAGACATTGGAATCCCAACTTCAAAGGTTTATATCTCTTGTAACTGAAATGAGAACTGCTGGAATCTTTCTGCAAACCTCAGAAATTCACAACAAGTTGGTGAATTCTCTACCGAAAAATTGGGACATGAATGTTGCAGTTATCAAAAAAACCAAAGACCTTAACAAAATGAGCATGACTGAAATGATTGCCACTATTAAAACCTGTGATATGGATGATAAACAACGGGCAATAAATCATGCTAGTTCCTATAACGTTGCTTCTAACAGTGCTCTCATGTCTCAAGATAGTTTCTCACTATTCAAGCCAACTCAACAACCACCACAGGGAAACTACCAGATGTTTTCATCCACCCTTGGCCAATCATCATCATCCAATTCACCTAATCCAGCTCCAGTATTTTTCACCAAATCTTGTCAGTCATACAAATGATTCTGGTAAAACCACTCCCAGTCTAAACTCCAGCCAGATTCCCACCATACCTAAAGAAACTCAAGAGAATATCGCTCTAATGGCGGGATTTATGAATTGCTATCATGATTTTCTGGCCGGAGACTTGGTTCAACCGATGGTTACTACTGAACTAGATCAGATTTATCCCGATTATGTTGAAGAAATGGATATCTTGTGGCAAATTTCCATGGCAGTTTTCTGTGCAAAGAAGTTTACTAAGAGGACGGGTAGAAATAATTGGAACATACCTAATAACCAAAAGGTGGGTTTTAACAAAGAGACCCTTAGGTGCTACAACTGTCACGAGCCGGGTCATTTTGCTCGTGAATGCACTAATCCGGCTAAGGATGGAAATACGGAAAGGGCATTGGTTCCAGTTGGGAATGCTCGGGGTAAAGTTGGAGTCAGTTCGGGAAATGGTGAAAGAGGTATGGTTGCTCAAACATTCTCGTGGGAAGGTCAGATGGTTGCGCTTAACATTGAAAATCAAACTGCAAATTTCGCAACAGTTGAAGACTCTGAAGAGGAAAACACTGCTGAGGAGAAGGTCAAGGAGCTCCAGTTTGCATACATGGCGTTCACTTCTCCGGATTCATCTGAGGTACGTTTTCAACCATGTTCTTTAAATTGTGGTGAGAAAATAGAAATGTATAAACTTCACAATGACATTCTAAGCAGAGATATGGAAAGAATAAAATCAGAGAATTTTAAACTTAAGAAAAATGAAAAGGGTTTTCTAGACAAAATAGAATCTCTTAACAAAGGCATTAAAAAACTTAAGTCTGATCTTAGCATAAAGAGATGTCACCATCTTGATGCTAAACAAGAAATCGCTGAGTTGACTGCTAGATTGGAGGCCTCCAAGTCAGAAATTTTAAATCTAACTAGCAAGTTTGAAAAGG
The DNA here is from genome assembly GCF_021521415.1 of Bidens hawaiensis. Taxonomy (NCBI): domain Eukaryota; kingdom Viridiplantae; phylum Streptophyta; class Magnoliopsida; order Asterales; family Asteraceae; genus Bidens; species Bidens hawaiensis. Next base: position 363,592 of record NW_027493155.1, on the reverse strand, counting down.
CTGAAATTGATTTTAAAAAATTCGATGGCTCCAGCAAAGTTGTCAACTCAATGATTGAAAATCAACTGTGGTGGAAAGAAAATGAAGGTGAGGAGATAGGATTCAGTCAAGTTCCCCCACCATAAAACCACAATTATGTCCCTACTCCTGTCACCAAAGAACAGGAAGAAAAGATAAAGGACTTGAAGTATGGTACACGAGATAAGGGTGAGGGGACCGATTCTGCGAATGCCGGTCCATCTACTTCAAGTATGAACGATTCTAATATGTCTACTTCATGTGCACAAAAAGTAATTGTGAAGGAGTGGACTGATGAGGATGACGACCCCAGCTTTGATTTTGATAATAATTTTGTTTCAAATGTTTCTTTAGAACTTCCTGTTTTGAATTATGTTATTCCGACTGTTTGTGTGGGCTCTGTTTTAAAGAGCAAGGATACTTGTGTGGTTGATTTGGTTGAAACTTTAAACTCTAATAATGTGGTTTCTAATAAAACCAAAATTTCAAAAAATTCAAAGACATCAGAAAAATATGTTGCACCTAAGTTTGTCAAGGAGGGATACTCTAATGACAAACAAGGTGATAAGTTCAAAAAGGGCGGATTCGTCTCCTCCCACGTCAAAATCACCGGAGGTTACGACAACCATTCGTACATATAACTCCAAGTCACACAAACATAGATGGTTGCCTAAATCTCCAGCAAAAGATTCAACAAAATCTATTTTTGATGATCAAAAGGATATGTCATGGCAATCCGTGACAACTGTAGACGAATCAGGGTCACCCAGTGTAAGTATGGATTGGGTACCAAAAACTAACTAATCCCGCATTTCGTGCAGGGACAGCTATGGAGGACTATCATCAGACCTTGGTATGTTGATAGTGGTTGTTCCAGGCACATGACAGGAGACATTACCCAGCTACACAACATTCAAACATTTAATGGTGGGTACGTGTCTTTTGCGGGAGGAGAGAAAGGAAAGATCACTCAAAAGGGTACTATAAGTAACGGTGTTTTAAAATTTGAAAATGTTAAGCATAATCTTTTGAGCGTGTCACAAATTTGTGACAAAGATTTTTCAACTCATTTTACTAAAAAGGAGTGCTTAATTCTGAAACCTGGTATAATCATACCAGAAGAGTGGATTCTTGTTCGATCACAACGAAAAGATAATGCTTATGTGATCGACATAAACAAAAATGTTCCTGACGAAATAACATGCTTGTTTTCAAAGGTGTCAGAACATAATGCGATGCTTTGGCATCGTCGGCTTGGTCATGCTAATACAAAAAATCTAAATCATCTTGCTAAAAACAATTTGGTGCGTGGTTTACCAATCAAGGATTTTGTGACTGTTGAAAAGTGTGTTGCTTGTGCTTTGGGTAAACATCATCGAAAATCTCATAAGCCTAAGTTAATTAATACCATCTCGTCAGTTTTTCAGTTACTTCATATGGACCTTTTTGGGCCGGTTCATGTCTTAAGTTTTCTCGTAGCTCTTACGGTCTTGTTATTACTGATGACTACTCACGTTTTACATGGGTATTTTTCTTGTCAAATAAGAGTGAAACTGCATATATGATCAAGAAGTTTGTGGTGTTAATGGAGAATCAACTGAACCTAAAGCTGAAAGGAATCCGTTGTGATAATGGAACGGAATTCAAGAATGCAGTTCTGAATCAATTTTTCTCAGAAAAGGGGGTGTTTCGTTAGTACAACGCTCCACGGACGCCTCAACAAAATGGTGTCGCTGAAAGAAGAAAAAGAACTCTAATCGAAGCAGTAAGAACGATGTTATGTGACTCTAAACTGCCACTGTTTTTCTTGGCATAAGCTATTAATACGGCCTGTTATGTTCAGAATCGGGTGATAATCAACAAGTCCAAGATGAAGACTCCGTATGAGATTGTTTATGGTCATAAACCCACTATCGCACATTTCAGAGCTTTCGGGTGTTCGTGCACCTTACTAAATCTAAAAAACCACTCCAAAGTTTGGGGCCGCGGCAGATGAGTGTTACTTCGTTGGATATGCGGGAAATACAACATATAGGGTCTACAACAAGTCAACCAAGCAGATTCTAGAGTCTTATGAAGTTCGTTGGTTAGAAGAAAATGAGTCTGACGCCCGTGTTGGTCCCGACTGGTTATTCGACTACAATGAACTCTTCAAGCCCTTCAATGTATTTCCAGTCATCAACACAGACTCTCAAGGTGGTCCCACAGTGGAAGTTACTCAAGACAGTTCTCAGTCACTGTCTCGTATTTTTCCATTACTAGATGATGATGTTGCTGAGTTAAGCAGTGTTTCGACCAAAACTGATAATCAGCCTAAACAATCTTCAGAGACCGATTGTTCGCCAATCTCGTCTGAGGATACAGCAAATGTTGAGGGGGAGAGTTCCGCCCGTCAGATATTTGGGAGCACACTGTTTCCAGACGCCATTCCAGATGAATACGTTGTCGGCACTTCGTACTCTCACAGTACGGCAACGTCTGGTTGGAAAAACCCTCTTACTGATTCCGGGGAGAACGTAACAAATATTCAACATAATAGTGATGTTTCTGATCATTTGATTCCTTCAAGAATCCAAAAGAATCATCCGATTGAAAACATCATAGGTCCCATTGAAGCAGGTGTGTCCACCAGAAGTCAGACCGGACACATAAACAGTTGTATGTTTTTCTGTTTCATATCTCAAATCGAGCCAAAGAATGTTGAGATGGCTCTTCAAGAACCTAGTTGGGTTGATGCTATGCATAAAGAATTGAATCAGTTTGATAAGTTAAAGGTATGGAGATTGGTTAAACTACCAGAAGGAAAGAAAGCCCTTGATACAAGATTTGTTTTTAGAAACAAGCAAGATGACACCGGGGTTATTGTTCGAAACAAGGCACGACTGGTAGTTCACGGGTTTCGTCAGGTTGAAGGGTTAGATTACACAGAGGTCTATGCTCCAGTTGCTAGACTTGAGGCAATTAGAATTTTTCTGGCCAATGCATCGTATATGGGATTCAGAGTATATCAGATGGATGTTAAAACAACGTTTTTGTATGGTGAGGTCAAAGAGGAGATTTATGTTGATCAGCGACCGGGTTTCATTGATTCTAAGAAACCAAATCATGTCTACAAACTAGACAAGGCTCTGTACGGGCACCTCAGGCTCCTCGGGCGTGGTATGCTACACTGACCGCACATCTTCTTGATCATGGCTACAAGCGTGGAACGATTGATCAAACTTTGTTCCGGAAAACTGTCGGAAAAGACTTGATTCTGGTCCAGATCTATGTTGATGACATCATCTTCGGATCCACCAGTGCTGATTTGTGCAAAGAATTTGAGGGTGTTATGAAGAAAAGATTTGAAATGAGCTCGTTGGGTGAAATGACAACATTTCTGGGTCTACAGGTTCGACAAAGTCCGACAGGAATTTTGTTGCATCAAGGAAAGTATGTTGACGATATGCTGGCTAAGTTTGAACTTCAAGACTGCTAATACTCCAATGGAAGAGAGACCGCTATTGTCATCTAATCCTGAAGGGGTCCCGTAGATCAAACGTACTATCGATCGATGATCGGGTCTCTGATGTATCTCACAGCTAGCCGTCCTGACATCATGTTTGCAGTCTGTCAATGTGCTTGCTTCTAGGCTAATCCTAAACTCTCTCATTTAGTTGTTGTTAAACATATTTTTAGATATCTGAAGGGACAGCCGAAGTTAGGTCTTTGGTATCCCAAACAATCAGAACTTGATCTTTATGGTTTTGCTGTTAGCAATTATGGTGGAGATGACATTGACAAGAAATCCACGTCAGCCGGTTGCCAGTTTCTCGGAGATCGCCTCATCTCATGGCAGTGTAAAAAAACAAACAGTGTCCACCTCGACCGCTGAAGCAGAGTATGTTGCCGCATCCGCTTGATGTTCTCAGGTTATCTGGATACAAAACCAGTTGCTGGATTACGGTTTGGAATTTGTTGACACTCCTATTTTTTGTGATAATGATGCGGTCATTGCCATTGTGAAAAACCCTGTCCAACATTCTAAAACCAAGCACATCGATATTAAAATTCATTTTATTCATGACTGTTTCGATTGGAAATTGATTCATCTTGAACAAGTCCACACCGACAACAACGTGACGGATTATTTACAAAACCGGTCGGAACAACAAAATTTAATGTGCTTGTGGGTTTTCTTAAAATGCTTCGCTTTCAGGATTGAGTCTTTTTGGGGATAAATTTGTACATATTTGTTTATTTTGCCAAATTTAGGGGGAGAAAAATCAAAAAGACAAAAACAGTATGTGTGCGTTAAAAAAAATCAAAATATTAAAATAGTGGTGTGCGTTGTCTTTATTAAAAAATATTAAAATTAAAAATTTTGAGCTTTTCAAAATTCATTCTCGCTTAAAATTATGTTGGTTGCTCAAGTTTGAAGGACATATACTTGTATATGGTTGGTCTGGTGTTTTACTTGTAGTTTCATAAGATAGCCATTTACCTAACGACTGAAAGCACCCGGGGCGATTATGATGTGTTTTGTGTTTCGTATTCATTCAGTTAAAATTATGTTGGTAACTCTGAGCTTGAAGGACATGTGTTTTCATGCATGTTTGGTCCGGTTAACCACTTGTGGTTATAATGGATAGCCATTTACCTGAAGGCTTAAAGTGACCGGGGTGATAGAATTCTTAACACGTGTGTTTTACTTAACTCCCTGGGAAGTGATATTACTATTCAGTTAACATATTTTTAGGCGTTTTAAAATATTTTCAAATGAAAATTGATCGAACCTTTGGAAAGTGATAGATAAATTGTTTCTGTGTGCCTAACGGGTGAAGTTATTAAGCTTAAAAGGCTCTAGAACAGTCATTGACGTGTATGGTAGCTTTCCATGATGCGTAAAAGTTAAAGTGATATAAACTAAATTTGCTGAATTAATGTGGAGAGTCATTTTGAAGACATGTGCATGTCTCCAGATACATCTCTCCGAATAATTGGCAGAAAAGCAATTACCCAGTCATACACGAGCCCGTTAGTGTCTTGATCACCAAAAATATTGTACCGTCAAGTTATTATTACTATTATTATTAAAAAAATTTGTGATTGCGTTTACTTATTACTATTAAAGTTATTTCATAATCAAGGCTTAAAGGGTCAAACTTGAACTACAGAGATGGGGGCACAAAAGTAAGTCCTGTCATGTCTCCAATGAAAGGCTTGTCAATTTACTGGCACTAAGTCCAACACTTCAACCTTAAAAACTAAGCCTGTTTTATATAAAATCTTTTGATCAAGCACTAGGGGGTTGGAGTCAAATTGGGGTGATCTGGGGAAAGCCAAATACGCTTTGAGAAGAGATAGTAGGCATCACAGGTCCATGAGTGATGTCCATCTAAGCTTTATGCCGAACTGAACCTTAATCATATCACTGATGCTTAAGTATGTTATACCTGCTATCAACCTGTCTCTTATGTCATAATAACGCTGAACATGAATCCTTGTGACAGCCTCTTAAACGATGTGATTCCGTGTTCGGATCTTTTCATTAAAGGGCGGCGTTTTACTAAAGACTGAAATTTGATCCCGACTTTATAAACTCAAGGGAGATTTTGTGTATATTATTGTAGATTTATTTTTTCTTTTATTTATTTTATTTTATTTTTCTCGAAATTACTCTCCTCGAAACGTTCGTGTAAGTTAAGCTTATTTTTAAAATTTTGGGCTTGGAAAGATTGGGGTCTTTATATTGTTTGGTTATGATCCTTTTGGGCTACCCTTTGCTCTCGGCCTTGTATCTATTCAATCTTGGTTTATTTGGGCCTTGAATTGGCTTGAACCCATCTAGGGTTCTCGGCCCATTCCAGTCTTGGTATAAATTTTTCTAAAAAGCCTTTTCCTTTTCACTTTTATTACTTCACAAAATTCAAACTCTCTCACCTCTCTCAATCATCTTAGCCGAGATCAAAACCCTCATCACTAATCACCATTTAGAGTGTTCTTCTTTGATTAACAGGTACTGGACAAGGACAAATGAGATCTATATACCACTGAGGCCCATTTTGGTGTTGCCATAAACTGATTTCATGGATGATATGGCTGATCAGAACCCGTTAAAGTTTGTTGATACTCATAACATAGCTGGTCACTTGTATGACCCACCAATGGCTCACAAGTAATTTAAGTCGATGATAGTCGGACTCAATACGTGCAGGATCTCTCATTCTCTTCGGGAGAACCCTGTCATTTGCAAGAAGATGGTTACCAATTTTTGGAACAATGCAAAGATTAATTCACAAGGGCCAGATGGAGTCATGTCAATCAACTCCAAAGTACAGAAGAAGCCAGTCGTCTCACTGAGTCCATCATCAGAGAGGTGCTCTTGTTTGGGGATCAACCCGACTACCCAACAGAGTACTCTACTGCTGAAGTTACTGAAGTTCTTACAAGAATGGGTTATGAAGGTACCTATCCACCAGCAATCAAGAAGTTGTTTCACCCATACTAGAGATACCTACTGCACACGTTCTTTACATGTATCTCGGGAAGAAAGGGGGGATCAGATGAGATCAGCCACACCCAAATGTCTGCCGTTGCTGCTCTGATCATGGATTGGAATTACAATTATTCCAAATTCGTTTACAATGAAATGATGAGAAACCTAAGGGCAAAGAAGAAGGAGATGTTCCTGATGTATCCAAGGTTCTTGCAGATGATTTTTGATTCTCACTACACCGACCTGGTTAAATCTGTTGAGACCCTGGACATGAAGTCTATGGGACCCAACTCCTTTGGGTTAATGAAGCAGTCAAGGAAGGGAGCCAAAGTGGTTTATAGGGGCTTAATACCTCTAGTAAAATTCGGTCGATTTTCTGAGACTATTGTAGCTCAGGTTGCTGACGAGCATGTGGCGCCCACTCAACCACGTACTGCAACATTTGAAATTTCTGATGATGAGGAAGAAGAAGAAGAACACCGTCAGTCAACCACCCTTACTGGTGATGAAAGATTGAAAGCTCTTGAAGCTGCTAAAGTTCTATTTCAGTCAACTGCTCTCAAGCCTCCTCAGACAGTTACTGAAAACATTGAGGAAGACTATGTTGAAGAACCAGCTACTGATCTCATTCATCGTAAACGAAAAAGGGATGATTTGAGATCTAGCGAGTTGGACAGTGAAGTCGAAACAACCATTGTTACACCAACACCAACACCAACACCCATACCAGCACCAAAATCAACTACCAGCCCTGTTGCTGAACCATCTTTCCAGGAGTTGCTGTCTAGTGATTTTGTCAGTGATTTTGATTTTGAGATAGAAATTCCATGCTCAAACCCTTCAGACATTCCCTCTGGTTCATCAGGCCCATCTGTTCAGGGTCAATCAAGCTCTGATGTTTCAGATAGGTTGCCCAAATCCTTACTATGCAGGAGAATTATTTTCATAACAAGGGAAAAGATGTGGTTCTTCAGAACGCTCTTGTAGATGTTCAGGCACTGCAACGACGAGTCTTTGAACTCGAGAAGGATTCGGTGATTAAAGATGTCCGTATTCAAGAACTTGAGGCTAGCAACTCAGACAAAGACTCCAAGATTAAAGATTTGCAGTCTGGCATGGGAGGTTTAACAGCAATGTATCTCGATCTCCAACAAAAGCTATTCCAGAAATTTGGAGATGAGTTCAAAAGTAATGAAGATGTATTATATCAACCTCACACTGCTGATCAAGATAAAGACTCCACTGTTCATCCAGTCGACAACACTGATATTAGCAGACAAGAGGAGTCAGTCTTTTAAGCAATACATGGAAGCACCACCAGTCACCAAAGAGAAATCAAGCATAATTCAGAAGAAACTACTTGAAAAAGGAAAGAAGAAACTGCTGATTATGAAGAATTCTGATAAAAATGTTGTATCATCGGATCACCCAGACAGGTTTGTTGTCACTCTTGAAAAGGGATTTTCTGACAGATATGGTGATCGATCTGTAGTTCTATCTTGGGGTTTTGATGCAGACAAGAATATGTGGTGGGTTAAGAGAAAGTCAGGAAAAACTGAATACTATAAGAAGATGAAAGACTTTGGTTCCTGGACAAAAGTGGATTTGAGTGACTTAATAAATGCTCCATTTACCAATCCATCCAATGACAAAAGAGGAACATATTTCTGGAATTTTCTGAAGCGTCAAGTTGATAAAGGTTTTCCAAACATGACTATAGCCGAATCTTTCCTGAAGAAAGCCAAAGGTGTCTTGGATCCAAGGACTGGGAAAACTATGGTGAATGTGATGTGGCCTCCCACAAAGAAATCTACTTACAATCTTGTACCAGATGCTATTCCTGATGGTATATTGGAGAATATTTGGTTCTGGTTCTATGACTCTTTCACTACCACGGTCATTATTAAACTATAAAAAGGGAAAGGTCAATACCGGTTCGTTGACCCCATGGATTTGTTGAAACTTTGAGAAAAGGACATCAAGACTCTTAGCATGTTTCAGATTACAGCTGATCCACTCTTTGAAACAGCCGCAAAAGAATACACGAGCATGGTTGCGTCTATCATCAATAAAAAGTTCTGGGCTGGAGCTTTGAAGGATGCTGATATAGATTACATGGAGCACGAGTAATGATTAAGCTACAAACCAAGGGGGAGATTGTTTGGCCAAGTTTATGTGGTTTGTACTTAATAGAGGGTTAATGGGCTTGTAAACCGAAAACACACTTGTGTTCTCGGTGGGCTTTTCTATGTTTTGGGCAAGTGATGGTTTGCCTATATATAGACATATGGTGTATAGGTTAAGGGTTGTTCATTCCTAGCATTTTTGTTATCAAGTATTGTAAGTGCTTAATCACCCGACGTATTCATCAATATACGTGTGTTTTGAAGTAACCTCGTGTTAATTTACTTTGTCAACTCGTGTTCTTGAATCACCGATTATAGGTATTCTGCACCTATACTTGTTGTGTTGATATCATATTGTAGTGATCCAGATTCGGGACTTACATTATGAATAAGTACCTTTATAATAAAATCCTATCTTACAGCGCGAAAATTAAAGGTAATTTAATAAACTCAATTGACTCGCTAGACAATGTAAACCAATCAAACATAGACGGACTCCTTATGAAGAACTAATTCTTGCAATCTTAATCAACAAAGATATAACAGATAACCTACCACCTTACAGCTTTTTGGGTTAGCAACACACTTTTATTCGTTTGACTAATAATATTATTCCTATGATCTTATTCGAATTCAATCATAAACTAGTCAAAAACACACAGTAGATGACCTAACAAAATTCTATCATATGAAACAATCACCAAGGCTAATGTGGAATAATAAAACTAGATCAAACAAAACCAAGTACACACATGCATCAACTAAATAAACCAAATAATTTACTGATTCACAAAACCATAAAGAAAATCTTAATCCAACTAAAATCAAACATCAACGAAGGTTCATCGTTAGCCTAGGTAGTCTATAAAGTTTAGCCTAGCATCGGAAAATCAAACAAAATAACACTGAAAGAAAATATGATGAAAATAATGGAAACAGAAGATTAAAGGTGATAAAACCCGTAGTCTTTAATCTTGAACGTAAAGCTCTTCACTGGATGATTCTTTGCCTTCGAAACCATCAAATAACTCAAATATAAGCTCCAAGAAAATCCAAATTCGTCTGGTGGTCATAGGGTATTTTTCAGGTTAAGGTTATGGGTGTTTATATATTGAAATTGGGCCTTAAACCTGACAAAAACGGAACTTTATGGAATCTGATGCTCTAGGCACTGCACGGACAAGCAAGGAAAAGCTGGCCGCGGGGCGTGGCTTACTCCAAAGGGCCGATCCGACCGACTGGTTCTTCTGTTTCAATCCTAATTCATCCCGGTTCCTCGTTTTACCTAATTTTAATTCGTTTTTTGGCCTTTTCAACCACGTTCAACTCCCGGAACCTAGAAAACACAAATATGTTAGTAATATACAAATCTTAACTAAAAATAAACAAAAACTAATAAAATATACAAGGAATATATATAAATATCAGTATATCATGTTGAACACAGTAATAGCTTCAATCAGTTGAATCGTTCATATTGATTAAACACAGGATCTAGTTATATGATATATGTATATGTATAGTATGCTTGATAATGTTAACGAAGTGTTGCGTGAGTAATCGGACAGAGTAATGGCAAGGGAGAAAATACTTTAAAATCACTTCAATTATTTTGAGGTTGAACAGCCTATTTATAGAAGACGAATGGCATTCGTTACACATTCTGTAACGAATGGCCTTCATTCATCTTCATTACATAAATAACCGAAATGGTATAGCGAATGACTCATTCGTTATACCCCATTCGTTAACATTCCATGACGAGTGGATACAATACATAACGAATAATATCCATTCATGAAACATGCTAAATAACGATTACAAAGACTCAAGACGGCCAAAATCGTACACTAACAAACATGTCTTGAGCTCTTTGTCTTTACTTTAGTTAAACCTCTTGGTCTTCCAATCACGACAACTATGAATCCCGAACGCATGACACAAACGTACAACACGTTGAAATTGCATAGCTCGATCATAATGTTCACATCTTGCAAACAAAATCTTGTTCTCGAACAGAACGTCGTTGTCGGTTTCCGATAGATTAACGAGCCACATTGGGTCTATGACTCGAATAAAGTTAGTCTTCAGCCCTTTACCCAACACGATGACTGCCTCGCCTGCTCTGTTGTCGTAGTACCATTGATTGAACGATAGATGAAGATCTTGCCGAAAGATCTTCACTGGTACACGCTTCATATTCCTAGGCGGATTTACTTTAAGAACAAGCTTTCTCCAACCAGTACGAGGATCGATCTCGTCGATGTATTTTCTAGTTGGCACCTACGGTTTAAAGAATTTAAAATCGTGGTTGACCTCAAAGAGAAAATGTTGATGGAACCATCCTGCTAATTGATTTCCACCACGGTTGATGAAGGGCCGATTGGCGAGGGTCCACACGTCCCACCTCGGTAGTGAGAGAACTCCAGTAATATATTGAAAATAACGGACGCCGTTCTCCCACTTAATGATACACACCCTTAACTCTGAATCGTATAACCAAGAAACAATGTCACCTTTGACTGTTTGCATGGCTTTGAATGTAGTCTTATGATTTGATTTGGCGCGTGCACTAACATCCAGCTTGTGTTCTTGATCAACGTATCGATAGGCTTCAGTGATCTTCAAAGTAAGGGACTTGTTGTGATTTCCAAGCCAACCCTCAGCATCAGGATCCAACGGGCTTGATCCCTTTTCCGGTATTTTCCCTTTCCTTTTCTTTGTTTTCTCAAGATGACCCTCAACATCTTTAACATGTTCTTCTGTGAATGATGGAACACCCTGATCAACATTTTATCGTGTATACAAATCAGGGTACTCCTCTGCCGTCACATCTTTGATCTCGATCTCCTCGTCTTCATAAATATACAATGTATTCCTGTGTGTAATACTCGTGTCAAGCAAAACTTCATCATTCACAACCTCCACATCTTCCTCAACTTCCAACGCATCCATATCTTCATCGTTCAACCCCAAAAATAAAGATATTTGATCACGAGACAGGGCATGATCAACAAACTCACCCTCCTCAATCTCGTCAGCGTTGGCGGTACTCATCACCACACCAACCTTATAATCCATAAATAACATGGTGTTGGCTTTGATCTACTCGATTGGCTTAACATTAGTTGTATCTTGATATACGACTATTTGCTAATCATTTCCATCACCACTACCATTTCTAGTACATGCACTTGATGAGCCGTGAGCTTATTTCGGCTCACTTCCACTAGTACTGGCAGCATCAGGATCCTTATCTTCATCATCGTTCTTCAATTTCTTTAATGCGTTGTCTTTGCAAGTTAATTGAAGAATAAGGTCCTCTTGATCCTTCATATTCACCCCTTGAGCCGCAACATTCTCACGCAGATCCTTTTTCTCCTTCTGACAGTATGAGACATACCCCATCAGATGACGTTGATTCGTCATCATTTGTTCTTGAAATTGAAGATCAGCCGCCATTTGATGCTCATAAAAATGAATCAAACTAAGAAGCATATCCATCTGATGTGTAGGTGGAAAAGCATGAAATGAAGTTGGTACTGGCTGCACTGGACCTTATGGATGGCTGATTCTCATAAATTATAAAACCGAAGGTTGTGTCGGCATCATTGTAGGTGTAGGAAACATCACTGTTGATGTTGCAGGAGGCCTTGGCATTGGAGATAAAACAGATTGAGGAATTGAGCCAAGCCTTGGATCTGATGAAATGGTCATCGTCATAGTAAGTTCCGGGGTGCTAACAGTAAGCTTCACCACTGGCCGTTGTTGCGCAGACGACCTAGACACCTGTTGATTTATCTCAACTCCCGAACCATACCTAACACGACGCTTGGCCGGTTGATCTTGCAGATTTTCCTTGCCCTTGCGTCAATACGTCGTCCATCACCCCCATTTCCACCGTCTCCACTGTTATCATCACCATCATCGTTCCCACCTGGTCCCTCTTCATGTTCAGAATCCGAGTCTTCATGGATCCAACGATCATTAGAAAGACATACATAATCCGGATTCGCCAAGTGACCAATTAAATGTTTGGTCCTTGGACGATCATTTGGTGCTTGACTACGGTATGTCTTCATTCTCTTCATTGTATGAGCAGTCATGTGTTCCAACTTTAAAACATCATCTTCTAATGTCTCATCGATTACAAGATCAGGAATCAGATCTTGTATAATTAGCTGAACAAATCTCGGATACATCAAGAACTTGCTCCGACGATTCTTCACCAAACAATTCTCCTTGAGACGGTAAAATATTAGCTCGGAGAAATTGAACGGTTTGTTCAAAATAAAAGCAACGAATGCGGATTGAAGCATAATCCGACATTCATCAAAGCCTCCCTTGCGTTCGCCAAGGCAATGTATCAACACACGTAATAGGTACCTGTACGGAGAACATAAATACGCCTTGTTGTATTGAGAGCGTTCAAGGTCGCTAGTGTAAAATAAACTTCGAAATAATCCACGTATCAAAGTCTTATCAAACTCACATGGAAAATCCATGTTTTCGGTAAAACTGAGCACCCCACGTATCACACCGGGAGTGATCTGAATAGTCTTCTTATTGATCTCTGCTACGATGTGGTTCTTAGATTTCACATACTTTGTCGAATCCCAAAAAGGACGAATTACATCGAAATGAATGGATACATCAGTAGTTATAGCATAGTGAATCCTGGATCGGCGTAAAAATGTAATAATATCGCCAAAGATGTCCTCATCAGCAAAATTGTCCTGCACGAAAGCTCATATATTGTGCTTCTTATCGAAGACAACATAAGAGAAGCTGGGGCTTGTTGTTCCTATACAGGAGGTTGTTCTTGAGCAGCAGGTTGTGAATCGACAGCAGGAGCATCTTGAGTCATCTCATCGGCCATTGCAAGCTCTCGGGGCTTGGTGTAGACCGTAAAGAGCCTTGTTTAATCGGTAAACACGGTCAGGTTAGTTCGGATCTTCAAAACCAGAAGTTTGCTTCACAAATACCTCTTCATGAAGTTCCCCATTGAGAAACGCACTGTTGACGTCCATTTGATAAACTTTAATATTCTTGAAAGCTGCATAGGCCACAAATATTCGTATAACTTCCAATTGTGCAACTGGAGCATATACTTCTGTGTAATCTACGCCTTCTTGCTGATGAAACCCTTGCACAACCAAACGTGCTTTATTTCTAACGATGACCCCACTATCATCCTTCTTTCATTTAAAGACCCATTTGGTCGGAATAGGCTTCTTAACTCTATCAGGCTTGTCAATGAGATCCCAAACACCTAGTCGACTAAACTGTTGCAGTTCTTCTTGCATTTCTTCTATCCATGAAGAGTCTTCAAGTGCCAAACGAACACTTGTTGGTTTCATTTGAGACAAAAAAAAGCAGGTGTATTTAGCAAGATTCACAATTCTAGAAGAATGCATATCGCCATACGCACACAATACATTAACATCACTGTTATAAGCAATCTGATGGCGTGTTTGTACACCAACATTTAGATCACCAATGATGTTGTCCTGAGGATGATACGTGTGAATCTGAAGTGTCGAATTCTCTAGCACAACAACATTATTAGCTAAATTAGTCAGATTTTCTTCAGCATCATGAGACGATTCATCAATCTCACGAGTTTCAAAAATGGAGCTAAAGAGGAGTCAACAAAATGACCATCATCTGATGAAATAGAAATAACATCAGACGAATCAGGAATATCATCTTGTGTAACATTCTCATAAGTAGAAGTTGAAGATCTCGGTGTGGAAAACAATTGATCTTCTAAGTAAGCACGCACCAAATCTTCGTCAGGTTAATCAACTATGGGAGTAAATGAATTAAATAAACTCTCATAATCAAACATCCAATCAAGACCCTTGCCAGCAGGAGGAGTTGTGTATTTTTAGTAATCAACATGGTACCACTCTTCAACACAACCCGAAGTAAAGTTGAAGACCCGTTTCTTAGGTGAAGCATAGCCCAAGAAATCACCTTTAATAGCCTTTTCATCGAGTTTTCCCGCATCTCTTTTCAACATAGTGCAAGGACACCCGAATGGTTCTAAAAACTTTAAATTAGGCTTTTGTTTGTTCAGAAGCTCATAACTTGTCTTTTGCAGCTTCTTCACAGTCAGAACACGATTGATCGTTTAGCAAGCAATATTCACCGTCTCATTCTAGAATTGGACAGAAAGCTTTGAAGCTGCCAACATAGTTCTAGCAGCTTCAATCAGTGTTCGGTTCTTCCTTTCAGCAACACCATTCTATTGAGGTACATATGGAGCACTATATTCCGGATGGATTTTTTTCTGAATGCAAAAGAAGTCCAATATAGTATTCTTGAACTCCGTACCAATGTCACTCCGAATACGTCTCACCTTGTGTTTGTACAGTGATTCGATCTTTGTGATTAGATTTTGCACAAGAACATGTGTATGATATTTAGAACTTATAAATAACATCCATGAGTATCTTGAATAGTCATCAGTGACAACTAAACAGTACCAATCTCTAGAATCCATATGAAGTCGTTCCAAAGGAGTATCAATAGAATTAATTAACTTAGACGGATGTGACTTCTTTTTCTGTTTGCCCTTTTTGCATGCAACACCGTGATCGGTCAGTTTGAAGTGCTTCAGGGAAACCCCATCCACCAAATCATTTTCCATCAGATAATTCATTTTTCTAACATGAATATGACCCATACATCTATGCCACAAAATCGAGTCTTTCTCAGTTGCTTTTGAGACAAAACACGTGTCAACAGAAGTAGATACATTAGTACTCATATTCGGTACATAAATATCATTTTAACGAGGAGACCTCATAACCACCATCTCTTAAGGAATAACAAAACCCGGTTTGAGTATGATGCACTCCTTTTCATTAAACACCGTGGTATACTTTTTATCACAAATATGAGAAACACTCAGCAGATTGTGATCCACTTTATCACAATAATTAACTTTTTCGAATGTAATACTACCATTCAATACTTCTTATTTTGTAATCATTCCCCCCGAATTACCCGCAAAAGCATATATGAAAATACCTTTAGAGGAGTTTCTACCATTGGTCCTCTGTTTCTTTAGCTCAACAAGATATTCAGGACAGTTACGTTTCCAGTGTCCCATTTTGTTTCACTTGTAGCACTGGCGCTCATCAGGAAGTGACGATGGTACCTTTAAAATATCCTTGTTAGTGTTGGTGGCATGCTTGGAAGCAAAAATAACCTTCTTCTTGACTTTACCTCTATCCCTAGTTCTTGGGATTAGGCTTCTTGACACCAGCAGATCGAACCATCAGAACTTGATTTATTTTAATTGGCATATTCATCTCAGCCATTTTGAGCATACAATGAAGCTCCGGCACTATCTTTACCCATGAATTCATATTGAATTTCATTACGAACTGGTCGTACGAGTTCATGATGACGTCCGCTGCCATTTCATCCACCAGGGGATAATCAAATTTCTTTAACTTGTCGATGTACCCTTTCATTTTGACGACGTGTGCACTAACAGAAGATCCATGTTCCACTCTGCAGCTAAGTACTTGCTACATGGTGTCAACGCGTTCTTGACCGACTTGTTTGGAACATACCCTTGAGTTGCTCAAGCGTCTCATAGGCACCAAGATAGTGCTTCTTTGACATTATGAGAACAAGTCTCATATTGTGGTGCCAGTTAAGAAAGTTGGTGCCATTCAACTTTTCTTTCTCAATAATAGTCTTGAGGGTGAATGAGGAGTTATTATCTGTTGACATCTATTAAATAAGCAAAGGTAATTTAATTAGTATTTTCAATGTAATAATCCTATTATTAATGACCCAATTAACAATAATAAAATAAGAACTTGAGAATCTAACTTTCAGTTAGTAACGACAGCTGTAGCACACAACATTAGTAAGTGGTTAGGCAGATTGACAACGATTGCCAATTGTGAATAAAGCACAACTCTCAGTTATGAGGCCAATTAAAACAACAATTGCCTAAGTTGATATGTTTAGCCTCATCTATGCCCACTTTAGTCTTTAAACAACTGTAGCACGCAACATACGAGTAATAGTCGCCCTAGTACAGTCACTTTTGAAAGGGCCAAATGTGTTAATGAAATCCTTTCACCTTGAAGGGATAGGCTAGAAATCAAATGTGGTAATGTAGCTCCAAACACTTGAAGTTTCGCAGTATGCCTCAAGTGTGACTTATAGTAGGATGACATAGACTATTGATTTTGAAACTGGGATTAATATTAGAATTTACCAAATAGAGTAAAAGTCCAGTTTTACTGTATTAATTCTAGAACCCTTTCATCTCTCAGGACACTTAGTTTTAAATAACCTATTAAAACTAAGTTTGTCGCGATGTCTCTAACCATTTTTAAGTTAATAGAGAAATCTATTAAGTTATTAGTTTTTGAAAATTAAATAAAGTTTAATTTTGCGTAAACATAATTGGTTTATTTATTTAAAATGTTTGGTATTAGGTTGGTGGAATTATAACATATTATAATAAAGCAAGCAACCACATTAGCAAACAAGAATATGTAAATCTTAAATGGCCAAGATAGGTGATTGATCTTGCTAGAGCCTATTAGCAAGATCCATCAGGTCAAGGGTCACAACACAAAACAACCAAATGATGGACTCTTGATGCATCCCGTCATCTTTGGTAACTCCCACTGACTTCAAGAACTCCATGAGCCCGTCTTTGGTTTTCCTTCGGGTCTTCTTCATTACAAAATTCACAAATACAAGTAATGAAAAACTAACCCTATCTATTACAATTTTGAACCATCAAAGTGGCCATATACCATATAAAATAAATACAACTTTTGAACGATCCATATAGCCAAAAAACAAAAATAATTCAACCAAACAAACAAGGTCGGGCCAGATTTATATATTCAACGAAAAATAAAATCGAGAATTATTTTGGTCAAATAAAATAAATAAAAATTTTGACCAAACCATATTTGCCCTAAAACTTTACCAAGATTAAAAACTTTAACTACCTTGTAGTTTGTGATGTAGAACCGGTCAAAATACCAGATTCGACTCGTATGTTGTAACCTGGCTCTGATACCACTGTTGGATTCCAGTGGTGATAAGTCAACGGTTTAAAAATTAAACCTGGTTTTAAGGTTTCATGGTTATTAATCATATTAATAAAAGATTACGCAGCGGAATATTAAAACCAATAATCAACACTTTTAGGAACCGTACAGGTTCCGGTTACAAACAATATGAGTACAAGTCATACAAGATAAACATATAATTGTAAATCAACAATATATATAAGTTTTCCTCGGTAACCGGTTGAGACACAGAGGGCTAACGAACAACGCTATGTGACTACACGAGATTGAAACCAATGGTGGCGGTGCACGGTGGCAACGACAACGACGGTGGTGGCTTACGAAAGTGGTGGTGGCTGCTGCGGTAGTGCGGGACAACAACAACAACAACAACAACTCTATGGCGGCGACAACGGGTGCACAACAGTAGCAGATAGTGGGCAGCAGTGGCGGCGACTTGTGGCTGTGTCTGGCAGAGCTCAGGAGGCCGGCGACTGGGTTAGGAGAGCAAGATTATTGGTGGGTAGGGTTATTCTCTTAATCCTTAATTATGTAATTAGGTTAACTAGTTATAATAACTAGTTAAGCTAATATGGGCCACCAAGCCCATCTCTAACTATCAAGCCCAGTCCACTATCATTAACTCATTAATATGTCAAACCCGGTTAATAAGCTTAAGCAGGTTTCACGTTCGTTACCCGAGGTGTAACTCTCAAAGAGTGATAACAAGGTCGGCCTCGTTGACTTACCCCGAACCGGTCCATAATTCCAATAGTGGCATGTCTTCTTTAGTCTATTAAGCTCTAACAAGGACATCAATATAGTCACTCAGTCGCCAATATTTACTCACGAGATGATTGAAACCACACCTAGGTGTTAGTTTTAGGTAAATGGATGACATAAGGTATACTTAGGTGACCAGTCTGGTCTCATAAGCTAGACAAGATTAGAACGAAATATGTTTGTGCATTATATTGCACAATATAATCATAAATAATGATACGGTAACAATATTACCATCCTATATAAGGGATCATTTGACCAAGCCAGTTGATTGCCCGTTTACGGGCTATCCGGGTTTGGTGAGACCCGTTACCTGCGGAAATCATTGTTTGATGAGTAATGGGTTATTTGACAATAAATGAGGTGTTATAACCCGTTTAAGGGCTATCCGGGTTTGGTGAGACCCATGACCCGTAAAATTATTTGTTTGATTATAAAAGGGTTTCACAAATAAATGAAATGTTATAATTCATTTAAGGACTATTCGGGTTTGGTGAGACCTATATCCTCGAATTCGGGTCAAACGCATGAGAACTCTCAAATAACAAATCAAGCAATCTGGTAGCTTGAGATGAGTGGTGAACAACCATAGAGTGACACATAGGATTTTTGTAGGCCTTTATTTAGATAGATAGATAGATAGATAGATAGATAGATAGATAAATTTGTTTTTCTATATATACCATATTTGCTAAAACTTATTATGTAGATAATATTTATTGTGAACATTTTTATATTTAATAATCGCCATGGTTGCGGTGCGCATATAATGTATATATGTGGGCCCTCTGGTGGGCAAAAGTGAAATTGCACTAACTTTGACGTTATTTTACTAATTTCGTGAAAATAACATTAAAAGTGGTAGAAGGTTAATCAGGCATCATGTGGTGGCGTTGATGGCCGAAAGACAAAGGTACATGCACCAATCGGCGGGCGTCCCAATGGTTGAGTGTTATGTGCCTTATTTCCAAGCCTTGATGCAAAACTACTATCGAGCCGAGGGTCTTATCGAAGCAGCCTCTCTATTCCTACGGGATAGAGGTAAGACTGTCTATATCTTACCCTACTCAGACCCTACCATAGTTTGTTATTAGTGGGTTTACTGATTACGATGATGATGATTTTTATATTTAGTAAGGAGTTATGATTAGATTATATTTCTTTTACATCTGTCAACACTAAATTGATGATTGCAAATACACAATAGCGTGCATCTTATGATGCTTTCGTTATTCTCTAGGTAATAATCACATGCACCTTTTATTAATAGCTAAAGCGTAGTAGAGGGGTAGAGTTCACTCGCAGAGTTATCGTTGTTTTTAAGCTCCTTGTTGCTACAACAAAGATAAGACCAGTGATAGTGAATGGACTGGTTAGGCTAACAAGCTTCAAGGGTTCAGGTTAACCTAACACAGGTCGTG
Organism: Bidens hawaiensis; assembly: GCF_021521415.1. NCBI lineage: Eukaryota > Viridiplantae > Streptophyta > Magnoliopsida > Asterales > Asteraceae > Bidens > Bidens hawaiensis. The sequence continues at coordinate 343,704 of NW_027493155.1, read as the reverse complement.
GTGTCCCTCTACATTTGCAAAACGTAGAAGGAGGTTCACTAGTTTGTTGTTAGTTGTTATAGTTCACCGAAGATGCAGAACCGTGATGTTTGGAACCGGTTCTTGGATGAAGCTCATGGTGAAGCTATGATGTTTGTGAAGCAAGAAAGAAATAAGCAAAGTGTATATTTCTTAAGGGAGAAGAGAAGATCCAGGAGTATGTGTTAACTCCAGATCTGTTGTCCTCTTGTTTATGGCTAAGTCATCTTTATATAGAAGGAGAGACCAAGCCTTTTGTCTAGTGTGCAAACTAATTCACCTCCAGTTTGCTTAGAGAGTTGACCTTTGTGGGCGGGAAGCTTTGGACCGTTGGTCCATGATTAAAATAATAATACCTTATCTGAGCATGTCCCTTGCTCAGAGGGAACAGTGATGTGAATAGTGAGTTGACATCGTACTGTAGCATGTGGGTACTTGTTTACATAAATTTGGGCGGGAAACGAAGCTTTTAACCTTTTAACCTTTTTAGCGTTAATATGTGGAAACCATTTTATTAATTCCTTGGGCTACCCCCGTCATCAGCCCCCCAAGTCAGAGGTGTTTGAGAGGTAAGCTCAAGGGCTTCTGACTTTTGCACACATTTTATTTATTGCTTAAAGGCTTCGAGGCTTGCAAGCTTTCGAGGCTTTTTTCAGTTTTGGTTATTTTTTGAAATTTTGACAAGACAGTTGATTTGATGGTAACTGCAGGTTGCGGTTCCCAATAACTGCTTTTTATTAATAGTTATCAATAGTGATAACTACTCATTTCCTTTGGTTTTTTCTTTAAAGATTTCACAATTCTCTCCAAACTCATTCAAGTTTTCAATCCTTTCATCAGGTTAGTTTCGATCTTTCCTCTTCCTTTCAAAATTATGGTTGCTAAGAAAGATTTGTCGGTCAGTTTTTCCCGATTAACCCAGGAAGAGGTTGAGTCATTTTGTATTGAATGGGGTATAGGTTTAAAGTTTAAACCGATTGATCCGCCGGTCGATTCGTCAATCGATCGTTCTCAGGCGGGTTTCATTGCCCTTTATTGCCGACATTTTGAATTTTCGAATCTCCGACATCCGTTTTCAATCTTTGTTTTGAAAGTATTGGAGTATTACCGTGTGTCGTTCGGTCAGATTCATCCCTTAGGGCTTGCTAGAGTTTTACATTTTGAGGTTTTATGTAGAGCCTTAGGGTATGATCCGTCATTGTTGAGTTTTCGCCGTTTCTTTCTCTTAGCCAAAAAAGGCGATTGGTACACTTTCGAACACATTCAAGTTGACACATGTTTGGTTTCTTCGACGGTTACAACCCTTGGTTCTTGGAAGGACCGTTTTTTCTTTGTTTCCGACTCCATCCTTCCTTTTTTTATCCGTTTGGAGACAACCCGAAGCTGTTCTAAACGAATCGGAGCCGGCCGAATCGGAGTTGAATAAAGCCTTTTTGAAGTCGATTAGGAAATGTCCATCTCGTCTTCGTCCTCTTCCCGAACACCTTCTTGTGTTATTAGGAATAAGCAAATTGTGGGATAAGCCTAATCGGGATCCCGTGCTTATGAGGGATAATAAGGGTATGCGTTTGTTTATCCCGTATTTGCTTTATTTTGTTGCTATGTTTGTTAATGGGTTTCCTTTGTGTTTGTAGTTATGTCGGCTTTGGACTTCTTGAAAAGTGATGATACCTCCGATGTTGGGTTTACGGATGTTGCGGCTATTGTTGGGGAGGATTCTGTGGTTCGAGGAAAAGAGGGTCGGTTTGAAGATGCTGGGTACGTGGGAGTTCCGAATGTTATAGGGTTCACCAAGGCTGCTGGTCCTAAGGCTTCCACTCGTTGTTCTACACGGCGTTTGTTGAAGTCTTCTGGCCAATCGTCCTCTCATGAACCGGTTGAGGTTAGTGACGATGTTATAGTTGCCGAAGATCAAGGTCCAAGCGTGGAAGTGGAAAAAGAGCAGGGTTTGGTTGTTTCTAAGAAAAAGAAATCGACTGGCATGAAGGTTGTGATGCCGATGGTTCAAGGGTTGGATGGGGATGCAATCTATGTTCCAGAGTGGAATGTGAAGGTTGGTGATAGCTTCAAAGATCCGGAAGTTTGTGTTGATGTGTTAGCTAATTTTGCTCCTCCTGGTGTTCGTGAAACTATTTCTGATATGGAAGGTGATTCCATGCTGTCAAGGTTGATCTTAAGTTCTTGCAACCTTTCTGCCCTTTTGGCAGAGGGTGTGACTCGTTTTAGAAAGGGGATGCAAGAGTATGAGGATTTTTCCAAGAAGAACGAGGGAATGAAAGCTTCCATGATGGAGATGAAGAAAAATATTGACGGTTTTTCGAAGAAAGAAGAGGGTTATGTTAAGAAGATTGATGAGTTGTCCCGTGGCCATGAGATTGAGGTGGCAGAGTTGAAGAAAGCTATGGAAGCTGATAGGGCTAAGTTGGATGCTGACCGGGAAGCCTTTAAGGTGCAGAGGAAAGCCTTTGAGATGGAGAAAGAAGGCTTGAAGGCTTCGGTTACCCAGACCTCTAATGACAACAAGTGGCTAATTGAGCACGGGTTTCATCAGGTTGTAACTTACTTGCTTCATTCCAATGAATTTAACTCGGTGTTGGGCGACGTTTACACGAAGCTGCTGGGCCATGGGAAGCATTTGGGCTTTGTTGCAGGCTTCAAACATCACGAAGCCGGTCAACCTATGGAGCAATCGCCTCTGTTCAACCGTGAAGCTTACAAGCTCTTCTCGATTTCAGTTCGTGCAATGGAAAGGCTCACTTGCCCTTATGTGGGTGAAGTCTCGTCATGCTTTGGTAAGCCTCTTTCCGTTTTCCAGGGCTTGAAACCAGCCGGCCTTGATGAAAAAGTTTCCAAAGAGGTGCTATAGTCCTTGTCTAAGAAGCGCTCCCGTTCTGGTGATAGCGAGGAAATTTTATCTGGAGGTAGCGATGGATCTCATGTGGCAAGACTCGAAGGTTCGGCTGTTGCTGGTGTTGGCCCGGAAGTGAAGAAGTCCAAGAAAGCTAAGGGTGTTAAGGCTAGTACTTCAAAGCCTGCTGCTGGTGTTTGAAACAACTTATTCGTAGCTTTCTTAGCACTCTTTGAACAATGTTATGTAATCTTAAACAATTTAGGTTCAGCATGAAACCCTTAAAGTTTATGCTTTTATGGTTGTGTTTGGCCTTTTTGGCCCTTTGAACATTATCCTGGGAATCCTTGTGATTTCCTTTGTTTAGCCTGAATGGCTTATCATGTATGATGTTGGTTATGGCCTTAGAATGCCTTGTTTATGAATCGTATGTTCTATGTATTGTGTTATGGTTGCTTGTCTTGTTAGTTTTATGTGTTTTTAGCTAACTTTCCTTAAGAAGTTTTAGTGCTGCAGTCACTTTAGCTTCAAGGCTTCATTAGGTAAAAAGCACATGTTGGCTATCCTTTGTATCACTAGTTAGTGTATGTTTGTTTCGTAAACTTTTTCAAAGCTTAAGGAACGAATTGGTGTAGGCTGTTCAGACCTGTCTATGAGACAAGTTTTAGTTGAAAAATTTTCTAAGTCTCATGGAGTTGGATTGATATAGGTACTCACCCCTTATATAGGGCCATTTAACCCTTGAACCTATTGAGCGATGTGGCCTGGGAGCTCATCCCCTTACATGGCCCTTGCCATGGAGTTTCTTGCTAGGTTCTCAACCTGATTATAGGATAGTAAAGACAAGTTATGACAAAAACTTTATCATTCATTCAAGAAGTTGTTGTTCAAAAAAAGGAGAATTATACATCTCTTGAAATACATTTTAAGACTTTGGCTAGGCATGGAACCTTTTAAGGGTTTTGCCATTCCGGTGTCTTGGAAGCTTTTTGCCTTCTGTGTCGACCAGCTTGTAGGATCCACCCTTGTGAGATTCGAGGATTGTATATGGTCCTTCCCACTTTGGTCCGAGCTTTCCTTGATTTTCTTTTTTGCTAGCCTCATTGTTTCGGAATACAAGGTCTCCAGGCTTGAAACGTTCATTTTTCACCCTTGCATTGTAATAAGCTTCCATTTTTTGCTTGTATTTAGCTTCTTGTATTGCGGCTTGATCACGAATTTCTTCAAGGAGTTGCAAATTCAACATGGTCTCATTGTTGTTTGATTCGAGATCCATGTTGAGTGTTCTTTGAGTCACAACTCAGACTTCAGCTAGGATTACAGCTTCCGATCCGAACACTAGGTTTTAAGGCGTTCGTTTGTGGCTTGTCTTCTCGGTTGTTCTTATCGCCCATAGAACATTTGGGAGTTCTTCGAGCCAATTGTTGTTATGCCTTCCCAGCCTTGTTTTGATTCCTTCCACGATGGTTCTGTTTGTTCTTTCGACTTGGCCGTTGGATTGTGGGTATGCGACTGAGCTGAACACTTGAGTGATTCTGAATTCTTTGCACCATGTGCTAAAAGGCTTCTCAGCAAATTGTTTCCCATTATCCGTGACCAACACTCCTGGCAAGCCGTAGCGGCAGATGATGCTTTCCCACACAAAGTCAATGACTTGTTTGCCCGTTATTTTTGCAAGTGGTTTGACTTCAGGCCACTTGGTAAAGTAATCGACGGCTACTAGCAAAAATTTTACCCCACCTTTGGCCGGTGGGAATGGACCAACTATGTCCATTCCCCATTTGTGGAATGGCCAAGTCGAGAAGACGGGGACTAGATCGTGCTTGGGGCCTTTTGGGACAGGTGCATGAATTTGACAAGATTCACACTTCTTGAGTTGTTCGGTTGCATCTCGGTGCATTGTGGGCCAGAAGTATCCAAGGTTCATCAATTTTGCAACCACCGTTCTTGGCCCAAAATGAGCTCCACATATCCCCTCGTGAACCTCTTTGATCAGATATTTACTTTGTTCAGGGCCCACACATCTCAACAGTGGTGCAAGGTAGGCCTTTTTATAAAGGGTTTCTCCTTGCAACACATACTGTCTGGACTTTATTCGAACCCTTTCAGCCTCAGTCTGGTCCAGAGGTAACTCACCATTTTTGAGGAACTTTTCTATGGGGGTCATCCAATTGGGACCTTCTTCAATGATTATATCTTGAACCTCCAATTCTTGAATTAAAGGAGTTTTCAACACTTCTACCAATACTTTCTTGGTGAGGTGTGCAAATATGAGGGATGCTAGTTTGCTCAGAACATCGGCTCTTTTGATCTGTGATCTTGGGACTTGTTTGATGGTGCACTCTTGAAACGTGGTCATTAACCCTTTTGCCTTTTCACGGTACTTCTTCATGCTGGGCTCTTTTGCTACATAGCTATCATTGACTTGACTTGAAACAAGCATCGAGTCTGTAAAGACTTGTAGCTATTGGATCTTTATCTCTTTGGCAATTATCAGACCAGCGATCAATGCTTCGTATTCAGCTTCGTTGTTTGTGGTATGAAATTCAAGTCGAATAGCATATGTGAATTTAACCCTTCGGGGTTGATTAAAATGAGCCCAGCTCCTGACCCTTCAATGCTGGAAGCTCCATCGGTAAAAAGCTTCCAGGCTTCAGGGTCAGAAGGTTCGGTGGCAGTTGTATGTATTTCAGGAATGACTTGCTTCGGGATTTCTACAATGAAGTCCGCCAAGACTTGGGCTTTGATAGCTTTTCTTAGGACATAGGTGATGTTATGTTCACCTATTTCCACAGCCCATTTGGCCAATCGGCCTGAATTTTCTGGTTTTTCAATCACACTTTTGATGGGTTGGTCAGTGACCACTCGTATAGGGTGTGCTTGAAAGTACCTTCGAAGCCTTCTGGTCGTTTGAATTAAGGCCAGAGCAAGTTTTTCCAAAGGAGGATATTTGATCTCTGCCAGTTTTAGTGTTTTACTAAAGAAATAAACGGGTACCTAAACTTTGTCTCGTTCGATGGTTAGAATCGCGCTTAACGCTTCTTCAGTGACTGAGAGATAGACAGAGATCAGTTCTCCCGTTTCAGGGGCTGTAATAGCTGGAAGTGAAGCCAAGTGTTGCTTCATTTGGCTGAAGGCTTCTTCTGCTTCTTCCGTCCACCTGATATCTTTCTTATTGGTGCAACCCTTTAGTGTTTTGAAAAAGGGTAGGGACTTCTCAACAAGCTTGGAGGTAAAACTCTTCAAGGATGCAAGCCTTCCATTCAGACTTTCCACTTCTTTTTTGCTTTGTGGGGATTTGGTTTCAAGAACAGCCCTGACTTTGTTGGGATTAGCTTTTATGCTTTGTTTCCCCACGATGTGCCCCAAAAACTTGCCTTCTTCGAACCCGAATGAGCATTTTCCGAGGTTAAGCTTCATGTTGATCTTCCTTAAGTTGTGGAAGGTTTCTTGTATGTCTTCAAGCATTTGATGCTCGGTTTTGCTTTTGATTACCAGATCATCAACATAAGCTTCCAGGTTTCTGCTAATTTGGCTAGCAAATGCTTTGTCGATCAAACGTTGGTAGGTTGCACCGGCATTTCGTAGGCCAAAAGGCATATTTTGATAACAAAAAATACCCTTGTCCGTGTGGAATGCAGTTTTTTCTTCATCTTCCACTTTCATGAGAATTTGATGGTAACCCTTGTAAGCGTCGAGAAAACACTTAAAGGGATGGCCGGTTAGAGAGTCAACCTTGAGGTCCATTTCCGGTAGGGGATAGCAATCCTTTGGACATGCCTTGTTCAAGTCTTTGAAGTCGATGCACATCCTCTAAGACTTGTCAGGCTTTCGAACCATGACAGGATTAGCCACCCAAGATTGATATTTGACCTCACGCAGGATCCCAGCTTGTACAAGCGTTTCAACCTCTTGACATGCTGCCAAGCTCCTTTCAGGAGTTACGCTCCATTTCTTTTGAACAATAGGCTTGACATCGGGAGGTATTTTTAGCTCATGTTCTGCAATGCTTTGAGGGATGCCTGTCATGTCTTCGGGGCACCAAGCGAAGACATCGCTATAGTTTATCAACAACTTTTCAAGGTGTGAAAGTGTTTCTTTGGAAAGGCTTGTGTTTACCCGTACCTTTTGTTCAGGGTACTTGGGGTTTATGATTAAGCCTTGTTCCTCTTCTTCATTTTTCGAACTTTCTCCTTCAACCGTGTAGACCTCTTGGGTGGGTTGAAGGGTTGCAATTCCCCTGTCGGTGGGAAACTTCACAGCACTTTGACCAACCGAGACAGCCATGTTGAACACACATTGTCCTGGCCTTCCTATGATTAAATCTTAGCTGGAAGGTGTGTTGATAACCACAAAAGTGAGTGGTTTGGTTTTCTTCATCTTGCCTTCACTAAAACAGACATCAAGGGTTAGTTAGCCTAAAGGCTTCAAGGGTATATCGGCGATACCTTTTATAGACGTCCCGGAGGGTTGAAGCCTTGAACGCTCTTCCTTACTCAGCCGGTTGAAGAACCTTTCATACCTAATCTCTGTGGCCGCCCCTGTGTCGATGTAGGCTTTGCTTATGTTGAGTGGTCCCATGACCACTGATACTACCAAAAGGTTTGAGAGTAAGTTACCTTGAGGTGGTGGGAAGCAGACGCATTGAAGCTCCCAAGCCTCCAAGCGTTGTCGTTTGTGGGGAACACCTTGGTCTATATTCACCATATTCACTTCTTTGCTATTTCTTTCAGCCATCTTGTCTTTGACCCCTTTCACCAAATAAGCTAATTCTCCAGACTTGACAGCTTCCTCAATTCTTCTCTTGAGTTGAAAGCAATCGTTTGTGTGGTGACCTTTTTCTTCGTGGAACTCACAGAACTGGGTGGAGCTTTCGTTCTTCTTGCTTTTGGGCAAGGGTCGAGGAGGTCGGAAGTTGTGTTTCTCTTCTACGGTGGCAAGGATCTCCTGAGAGGTTTTGGTTAAGGCTATGAAGTTCACAGTCTTTTCCCTGCTTGGAGGGTTCCGACCTTCAGGCATTCATTGATTTGAGCTCCTTGGATATTTATCATAGGGATTGTAGTTCCCTTTCTTTCGGTTGGGGCTGTTGCTTTGCCAACTAGGAGCTCTGTTTCTTTGCTCTTTAAAATCAACAGCATCTTCGCCTCGAATATGAGCCTCGGCTCGTTCAAGAGCTTATTCAAAGGTTTTAGGTAGGCACTTGTTGAAGTCCCTTGTGAGGTGTTTGCAGGTGATGGCGTTCATGAAGCCTGCCACCCTCATTTTTTCATCAGCCCCCACATATGTCAACCCTTCTTTTTTGTACCTTTCAATGAAATCTCTAAGGCTCTCGTCATTTTTTTGCTTTATCTGAAAAATGACTGTGGCATCCTTGACGTACCTTCTTTGTTGTGAAAAGTTGGCCAAGAATCCCTTACTCAGGTCATCGAAGCTTCGAACGCTTTGGGCAGGAAGGTCATTGAACCATATCCTGGTTGATCCGACTAGTGTTTGCATGAACATCAAACAACACTCGGCGTGGGACCATTTTTCGATTATGGCCGCCCCAGTGAAGACCTGGAGGTGGTCTTCGGGATCTTCAGTCCCATCATACCTTTTTATATGGGGTGGCATCTTGATTTTCGTTTGAAAGTCATAATCGGTGATTTTTTAGAGAAACAAGACAGGTTACCGGGCTTGTAAGGTTTTGCCAGATCTTCATCCAGTCTTACAGCAGGATTATGACTTGTTGTTCCTTGGTGAGTACCCAGTGCTTGGTTGATGAGCTGGGTCCAAGGGAAGTGTGCCATCATCTGAGCCATCATCTGAGGCATGAGGTTAAAGCCTTGAAGGCTTTCAGGGGTTGCTGTTGTTTGATTTGTTCCCATGGGAGTGCTCATTGCTGCACTTCGAGCCAAGGGCAAGACCGACATGGCCTGCTCCCATGTAGTGGCTGTAGGAGGAACACTTGAAGCTGGTGACTGCCATATTTGGTCGAGAGTGGTCTCGTGCCTAAGGGGTTGAGAAGTAAACAAGGGGAAAGCCGTTGGGCTTGGTCTCCTATAGGTATAAGGAGATGGGTTAAAAGGTTGGCAGGTTACACTTGGACCAGCCTCGAAATGAGAAGCAGCCGGTCGTGAGCTGGTTAGAGGGGAAGGTGGACGTCCGAGCGACAACAAGGGCTCCGATTCGTCATACTCAAGCCTTATCCTTATCCCCTTTTTCTCTTTCTTGGCTCACGTGTTAGTTAAGATGGTGTCTTAGTTGCAAAAAATGCCGTGACACCCCTTCCATCGTCAAGTCGACACGCTCCGGGGTGTTCGTGATTCCTGCATGAGGAGAAGGAACTCCGGATCGTGAAGGGGTTGGAGTTCGAAAAGGTGAAAACTCGAGGAACAAAGGTTCCGTCAAAGTTCCTTCAGGGGTGGAAAAAAGTGAGGTTGTCGCCGGAGTTTCTTGGCCGGCGCTTGGTGTCAGTGTTCTTGACACTTGGTTGACTTCTTCGGGAGATTCACCTTCTGACATGATGATTTTAGTGAAAAATGGAGCTACACTACTGGTCTTTATGATAAAGTAAGCGGCATAGCCCCACGGTGGGCGCCAACTTGTTGCTAGATAAGACCAATGATAGTGAATGGACTGGTTAGGCTAACAAGCTTCAAGGGTTCAGGTTAACCTAACGCAAGTCGTGGTGTCCCTCTACGTTTGCACAACGTAGAAGGAGGTTCACTAGTTTGTTGTTAGTTGTTTTAGTTCACCGAAGATCCAGAACCGTGATGTTTGGAACCGGTTCTTGGATGAAGCTCTTGGTGAAGCTATGATGTTTGTGAAGCAAGAAAGAAATAAGCAAAGTGTATATTTCTTAAGGGAGAAGAGAAGATCCAGGAGTATGTGTTAACTCCAGATATGTTGTCCTCTTGTTTATGGCTAAGTCATCTTTATATAGAAAGAGAGACCAAGCCTTTTGTCTAGTGTACAAACTAATTCACCTCCAGTTTGCTTAGAGAGTTGACCTTTGTGGGCGGGAAGCTTTGGACCGTTGGTCCATGATTAAAATAATAATAATTTATCTGAGCATGTCCCTTGCTAAGAGGGAAAAGTGATGTGAATAGTGAGTTGACATCGTACTGTAGCACGTGGGTACTTGTTTACAAAAATTTAGGCGGGAAACGAAGCTTTTAACCTTTTTAGCGTTAATGTGTGGAAACCATTTTATTAATGCCTTGGGCTATCCCCGTCATCACTCCTAAAACAGCGAGTTCTCACTCGTGTTAGTATTCAAGATCATATGTTAGCATACACAAAACGGAAATGTGATGGTTGAATTGTTTACTAATATTGGTAAAGCATCTACACCAACCCTGGTTAGGTGAATCATTCCTTGAGAAGGTTCATGCTTTCAGGCTTTTGGTTTGGTCCATTGGTCCCAGACTCCAACATGACCAAAAAGTCTTTATCAGTCCAACAAAATTGATCACTGAGTATAAAGATTTGTGGAAGGTGTAGTCAAAAGGTTTTAGAAAGCATTCCACAAACTTTTCCTCAATCTTAATTCAGTGAACATCAACCTAATTATGCCAGTGATATGCTAGATTAACTCCTGTCCTTTTTTAAGTGAAAAAGTTGTCACTTTAATTTCTTAGCCCTTAAGTACCACATTCAAAAATATAAGCAAAAGATAATATGGTGGGCGGAACTAAAGAGGTTTTGGGGAATTTAGTGTAGGGATGATAACGAGACGGGTTTTAGTCCTTTGAACCTGTTCGCTTGAAAAAAGTTATATGATGGAATTTCCAAGTACATTTGTAACTATAATTTTTGTGTAGTTATAAGAAAATTAAAAATATAAAAAATAGAAGTCAATCAATTGGTTGATAATTTATCTATTACTCACAGATTAAGAAAAAAAATAGAAAAGAAAATGTTTGCGGGTATCTTCGTGTAAACAATATTTATATTTTAGGCAATCATGCGGGTATCATTTAATACCACACTTGTCTCATACACGTGACAATTTTAAAACTAATCTTATACCCGATTTTATAGTCTAATTACGACACTAAACAATCAAGTTTTGGGTTGTCAAATCTAACTCATCTAATAAATGGCCGTGCTTAATTAAACAAGACATGTTTCGGTTGACCTGCTTAAATCTTTTAATTAAAAAGTTTGATTCGCCAACCCATATAATTAAAACTTAAAAGGTCGCTATATTAAGCCCATTTAATAAAACCCTACAACCCGTTTAGCATGATGTTTAATCGTTTACACCTTTATTACAGCTCCTTTTAAATTGTTTAGATAGATTTGTTATACAAATTGTGTTCAGGATCACAGTATCACACAATTTTAAGCAAGTCCGAGTTAGGGTTAAGTTCTTTTACACGTATAAACAAATGTGCATGTTCCGGTTCAACGACTTCACCCACAAGCTTGACACAGTTGACACCCCTGTATGGATTCTACAAACACACGACGCAAACAATAGATGCGGCATGATTCATCCAGAAATATGAATCTGATACGGGTTTGAAGTGTGTAAAGAAATGGCTTAAAAGAAAGCAAAAAGAACATGTAAAGATCTGTTTCTTTGCACCAAATGGTCTGAAAACTTGACGCAGAATTCTCGTTAAACGCCGACCATGGGATGCAAAGAGCATCAAATTCCCAGCATTCAGAAAGCATAAGGTTCAGGGATTCATTTTCTGTCACAAAAAGTAAACAAAAGTGAAATACTTGAAGAATAACATGACATCCAAAATGCATAATTCATGTCAGCAATACTTCTCTAAATGGTTAGAACACTCTCGGCTAGGGTTGTATACGAAGCGAAGCGAACTGAACAAAGCCTTGTTCATGTTCGTTCATTTAGCATTAAACTTGTTCACAAACAGTTCATGTTAGCTAACCGAACAAAAAGTTTTGTGCATGTTCGTTCGTTAAGGAATTGAACTTGTTCACAAACGGTTCACGAACTCAAACGAACACTATTTTAGAAAAAAAAAAAGCAACATTCTAATGGGAAAGTGAATATGAGGTTGTTAGGCATGTAATCTTACATACGAAACTTATCAAAACTACGTTGTTGTGATTAAAATACTATCTAAACCATATTAATAAATAATTTACATATCTTAGTTTCAAAAATTTTCTCACCAAATTTCGTGCATTTCGTTGTTCATCCTTCTCAGAGTCAATTCATAGTTACATAAATCGCTAGCCTAGTCGCGAATTTCGAATTGGTACGATGTGTACCAAATCTCAATTAGCCGGCGTTCCGGTTGCCGGAGAATTCGCGATTCCGGTCGCCGGTACGATTCGATCCATGAAACCCTAATTCGCGATTCAATTAAGCCTGGTACGTCGTTCGATTTGATTATTAATACGTGATTATCGTTAATTGAAATCGCTATTGCGTCAATTGATATTTTTGGGCGGGAATTTAGGAACGACGTTCAGAGCTCTCACTCCACAGTCATTATTATAAAGGCTATTATTATTATAAACGCTTTCATTATTACTAGGTTAGTGACCCGTGTAACACACAGGTTGAACAAAGGAAATCTACATTAACACAATGGGATATTATTATTAAAGCAAAAACATAGTAATGAATTGGATTTTGGAATTAGCTTGAACATCCTAATCTTGCAAACGTGATATTTATAAAATATATTAGAGATAACATCATACAATACTGACCAAGTTTTACAATTATTGCAATTAAGTCACACAATTTTACAACTTCTTTCATCTTTAATTTCACGCTCACACTCAAAAAAACAATCTGTAACTTGTATTACTATAGGCATAAAAATATATTAGACATATATCGAACCGGACTACTTGGTAGACCGTACCGAAACGTACCGAAATGAACCTACCCCCTTCGTACCGAAGCCTAGCGAACCGCGTACCCGTACCGAAGCGTACCGCGTACCCGTACCAAAGCGTACCGCGATTTATATGACTATGAGTCAAATTTCAACCCATCTTTCTCCAAATTGATCTCTGAAATACATTCATTCACTTGTTTATTGCTATTATTATCTCAAATGATCTGCTTGTTTTGTAAAATTTGAATTTTTCGCATCATTTAGAGGATATCCTTTAATATGGCTTTCATCTATTCAAATTGGTTTAGAAATAATGCAACGAACGATATAATTTACCGGTACGGTTATAAACTTACACACATAAATGAATATAAAAAACACTAGTTTGATCCTCCCATATTACGGGAGTTTATTTAAGTTTTTGTTTATAATCGTTTTGCTATTTTATAATGTTTTTTTATTTTTTTTAACGTAGTTTGTTTTAATTTAATACATCTTTAAATACAATTAAAGCAATACAATGTGGACACATGACCTTCAACTAGGTTGTCCACATGTGCAATCCAGTCATCAAATTACTATTTTCAGAAGCTTTAATATTGTGCCATGTGTCATGTTGACCAAACACCAAAAAATTTATTTAAACCTTAATATTTTCCACCAAAATCATTTTAATCTCTCTCTCTCTCGGCTTACTAACTCCACCATCCACTATCTTCTATATTCCGGTAATATAGATCGGGATTAATCGTTTTCCGGTAAGGTTATATATTATACTCTAATGGCCAACAATGTTATTTGATTTTCCGGCAAGGTAATATCTTTTTCCGGTAAGGTTTTCCGATATGGTTTTATATTTATTTTAATTGTTATATGATTTTGTAATAATCTCTTTAGGTTGTATATCAAAATCTAAGATTGAATTGATATTTTGAAGTTATTACGGTTTTCCAGTAAGGTTTTCCGGTAAGACTTTTGTTTTCCGTTTTTATTTGTCTTTAATCTCTATCTCTCTCTCCCTATCTCTCTCGGCTTACTAACTCCGTGATATGGGCTAAATTATATATAAACTTTATAACTTTTCCATACACTTTTTGAGGAACTTTGGGTTGTTTTTATTTAATAATTCGTCAAAATGACCCATATTTAGATTTTAAAGGTTTCAAGTGACTACGAGCTAAATTGAAGAACTCTTTACTAGCTTGAGATCAACAAGCAAAAATTTAAATATATACTATATATCACTATTATTATTATTATTATTTATATTTTTATCTAAAGTGTCTAATATATTAATAGTGTTTTGTTAATTTAAATATATGATAACATAATATTACTTATGAATGCATATGATGATGTGTTTGGCAGTAGACAAATTGTCGAGTTGTAAAATGGGCTGAAGACATGAAATTAATTTATATTATGGGCCTTTATCATACATGAAAATAAGAGACAAGGGAGGGTTTTTAAGAAGACCCTACCTACGAAATCAGGGGTTTTTGGAGGCAGACGCAAATCAAGGATGGCACCACTTGATGCGTGAGTTTGGAGCAGAGCAGAACAAGAATTAAGTAAGCAAGCTAGCAGGTCTTATATATTTTATTATTTGATGAACTGTAATAGATATATTATCTTTGTTTCATTCGTAATTATGATTGGCTATACTTTTATACTGTCTGGGTTTGGATGAATACTTTTTAGACTCGTTTTATTTTCAGTTTTGGATTATATATTAATTGGTTCATGTTTTAGTAAAGTTTTTATTTTATTTGGTTGTGATGCATATGCGTATTTGGTATTAATCTATGATCAATTTATTGTTCCATATGTGTCTTTGTGAATGTCTTTCATGTATAGATGCATATTAGGTTGTTTATTGTGTGTTTACAACTAGTTTATGGTATATTGTTAACGTATTCCATAGGAACGGTAATTAAGAGTTTAGAGATACCTTATATTATGTCACTTGAGAGGCCGGGAAGTAATTAAGTGTCGTTTGTTTTGGTCTTTTGCGTGTTTGGATAGTGATTGCACGGGAGTGAGTTAGCCTAGATTCCTTTAGATTCTTACAGATCCAAATTATAACCGAATTGAATAAAAATACCCCTTTACGCCTTATGGTGTTTTGTGAATTGAGAAACCGGGAGGTGATTTAATCTTTTGGTACCTTAGCATAGTTAGGTTAGGTGAGACCGAGAGGTGATTCGAGCCATTAAACCGTTGAGCATACATGATATTTAGGGTTCTTAAGTATTGTTGGTGAGACCGGGAGGAGATCTAGCATACTTTAGTTATTCCTTAAGTTTCATATTTTTAGAATACGGTTACTAATCATAAATCCAATTCCGAGAGTTTACGAGTTGACTAGTATGATTCTTTGCGTAGGTAGTTGTTCTCCCTATTTGAGTTCTAAACCGTTTGTTCGTGTTAGTTTAGAGTAAGTATTATTTATTTTATATTATTAATATTTAATAATTAAAAAAAACACAAAAATAAATTAAATATATTTATTTAAGTTATTAGTCAGAGTCTAGTTTAGGTGTCGCTAGTGTCCTTTGGGTTCGATATCCGGACTTCATTAGGCTTTACTACAGTTGATAGATACACTTTCCTGTCTAGTGGTCTAGCATTAGGATAGTCTAGATTTATATATTTAAAACTAGAGTGTCTAAGTTAGATTAGGTTTTCATAGACCGCGTTTTGCACATCAAGTTTTTGGCGCCGCTGCCGGGGATACTTAGGCGACAGCGAAACTAGCTTTGATTAAACTTAATTGATTAATTGGTCTTTTGTGTCTTGATTTGTGGTGTGTCTTGTGAGTGCATGTCTTAGATTAAGCGTGTCTAGTCGTGTTTAGGATAATTTAGTTTGTGTTTTATTTTATCGAGTCTAGTTAATATGTTTAATAGATCGAGTCAATTTAGGAGTATTTTATATCGAAGATGTTGGAATGAGATGATGTTGGAAAGAGCCAAACAAGAGGAACGTGAAAGATTCCAAAAGATTAAGGAACTGGAAGTCAGGCTTGATAAGTTGAGCGAAAGAGAAAGACTCCGTAAGATAGAGTAAATCGAAGCTAGGTTACACGAGATAAGTGCTAGAATTCAAAATGAGAGTTTTTCTTACAAGGAGCAGCAAGCCGTCTATGAAACAGATGATGAATTCTGGAATAATGATGACGCGGGCGTGATAGAAGAGATGGAGTTGGAGATACCTGATTACACGGATCTGAGTGAAGATGCCGTTGTGGAGCCACTTGATCAGATGGAAGATGAAGAAGAGGAGGAGCATGCACCATCTTGGGAAGATGAGTTTGGTGACGAGTTAGTGGGTTTACCAGATTTTGAAGAACATGAAGAATTTGACCCTGTTGACGATCTTATCTATTTAGAAACACTAATCATGGGGAAGCCAACAATGGAGATCAAGTGTTCACCAAACGAAAAAGAAGAGGAAGTGGTAAAGGAGAATGATCATAATATGGTGTTAGTTGAGTCGTTACATCGTAGGAATGTTAACAGGTCTGTGGAGGAACTAGACAGTGGATTGCCACTGAAATCGAAAAGGCCACAGAAGAGGGCACGGAAATGCTTGGATCGACAAGTTTTGAGGGTTCAAAAATGGTTCATTAAGAATTATAGGACAACACTAAAATGCAAATATAACTATTTTCCTCATTATATGTCACGTATTAGGTTTGGTCTGGGTAAATTTAAGTGTTGGTGGCCCGACTCGTTTGAATGTTTTATATTACTTTTTAGTTTCACAATGTGCTATTTGATTAAAAATGTTGGACGGGTGGAACTAAACGGGTTAGACCAGGCTTGGATTAAAGAAAACCCTCCTGATTGAGATTTCAGGAGGGAGTCTAGCTGAAGACGCTTCCCGGGAGGCAACCCGGTATAATGTTTTTGTTTTACTTTATTTTTGTTTTGGGTTTTCTTGCTTTCTTGTGCTGGCTGTTTTTTGGTTTGCTTTCAAGTTGCTTCAAAGATGTTATTAGATGATTGATACATGGTTTGATTCAAGTGTGGGGAGGCTATTTGCTTATTGATTGTCGTTTTCGTTCGTAAGTGACAGCTTGGTAGAGAGCACTGGAGTGTGAGGCTTTCGTTTGAATTGGAGGGCACGCGACACGACTCGCAAAGTAACATCGTCATATTTACCAGGGGAGTCTGTTCCACTTTACATATATTTGAGCGTGTTTTAATTTTTGTTTTTATCCTGTCTCATTGTGGACAATGTGACATTTAAGTGTGGGGATGGGAAACTGATGTTTTTATATTAAAAAAATTTATATTAATAATAAAAAAGTTAAAAAAAATTGATTGAAAAATGTCCCGAAATTTCACGAAAATTTTTTCAAATAATGGAAAATGATAGAAAAATTTGAGATTGGGTTTTAAAACTATTATTATATATGAGATTAAATAAAATATAACGCACTAAGCTTGGGATGTGTCGGTAGGCCCAACTAGTTTTGATAGTCCTCTTTAGCAAATCTAATATATATATAATAAATTGAAAAACAGTGAAACCAAATTTCAATGCTTAGGGAGGATTACCATAATCTAAAAACTTTGAGATGGTAAGACTTAGATGCATTCAAATCATCACACCACCACATGTCCATCTTTTTACGAGCTTAGAAAATAGTTATATAATTTTTGGTGATATAAAAAAAACAAAAAAAGAAAGAAAAAAGAAACGAAAAAAAAAGTATGTTATGAAAGTTATAAGTATTCCGAAAAATTGGTCCGAAAAGCAAATGACCATGAGAAAGTTATGCAATGAAAAATGCCAAAGAAGCATTCTCAAAAATAGAAAAAGAGGCCAAAGATGCACATACTAGACGGGACTTAGAGTTTACGTGTTACCAAGGGATAGTGACTCTGAGGATACACTATTGGGGCTCGAAGGTTTTTAGTCAATAAATATTTTTTAGGGAATATATAGGACAAAGTCTAATAATATTTAGGGTATGCTCGTACGACCTCCACATGACCATTCATCCATCAAATTTCACCGAGTGCATCTACTTAGCACCATCAACGAGTCCTTGGCTTATGGTGATTTGTCAAACCAGTTTGCTTTGGCTCTAGTTATTTCTAGCTCTCTTTGTCTGAGATGGGGTAGATGTAGCCGTGGTTTTTGAACTTAAAACGCTTAATGCAATTGGGGGCTTGATAGGCTCGTGGCTGGGTTTAAGTGGACAACAATATCGGCAATCGCGGTTTTTGCATTTATCTGTGCTTAAATGATAACCTATATGTTTTGAATACTAGTCTTAAATTCTGATTCCATTGCAAATACTTCTTTCATGGACGAAAAAGGTTGAAGTATGGGGATATTTGATATGAGCTAAATTATATATAAATATTATAACTATCTCCTACACTTTTGAATGACTTTGAGTTAATTTTTATTAAGTATTAGTCTCAATTAGCTCATATTTAAATTTCATAAATTTTAAGAGACAATGAGCTAATGAAGTATTTATTTCAAACATGACACTAACTAGTGGATAATTGAATATATTTTATTTGTTACTTATGTCACTATTATTATTATAGTTATTGTCAATTGTTTATATTTGAAGGGTGATCATAAATATATTTTTAAACAAAACGTAAATTTATTGATACGAGACTTGAAAAATAATTATATTAATAATTTACTTTGAGCTATGCTCATATTTTGTAGAAGAAGTAGCTAAACCAGAAAATTATTTAAGTAAGATAAAGGAACTAAAGGGGATTGGTGGACCGGCCCACGAGTTTTAATTAACTTTAAGTTGAACTTTTTAAATGGGTGATTAAACAAACATTTATAATTTCTAAAATTACCATCACTAAAATTTATTATTTCTAAAACGATGCAATTTAAAATTTATAAATTTCCAAATTTAAACTAAAGTTGAAATTTATGAATTACTGGGTAAATTTTTCATAACATGTAACATTACCACGATTAAAATTTATTATTTGTAAAACGAATATTAATATTAAATTTTCTCATTTCAGGTTATGTTTCCAAGTTGATATAGCTAATTTCATGGGTTGAAGATTTGTTGATAAGATATCTTATTTTTTGTTTAATATTGATGTATATTTTTGTTATTATTAATGTATATATGTATTTTTCACAATTCATGTAATTTATTTGATTTTTATATACTCAATCATATATAGTTATTGGTTTTGTCCATTTAATATATTTTAATCAGAACCGATGTATTAAAGAAAATTTTATTTTTGTATCTTATATTTATCTATTTATTAATGATAATCTCTATAATTTATAATAATTAATATAATTTTAGTAATTTTGTTATTATTAATTCATTACCTTTTCTAATTAGTTGTTACATCTTATTTTGACAGAAATAATAACATTTACACCTTACCATTTTTATATTTCAATATATTTGACTTAAAACATTATTGTGTTATTATATTGTAAGATACATTATATTTTCTTTATATAACCAATTATGTTATATATGGAAAACCCAATAAATAAGTTATAAAGTTCTCATGATGTTTTCAAAGAATATTAAAAATATTTGATAATTTATTTCTTATACGTTTATATTTTGTTTTCATTTATTTTGCATCATATTTTTCACCTTTAATTATTTTCAAAGCCAACATAAAATTTATTAATCTTTCCAAAGTTATTTGAAAATTTATTTATTGTAAAATGTTTTCAAGTTTTCCAATTTAACAAAATATTAATGTCAGTGATCATTTAAAAGTTTGTTGCAATATTGGTCAAAAATCAAACAAAATTTCATAATTTTTTATAGTTGACTAATTCCAATTTTTTTATATTTTGTAACTATTTTGAAAATATTTCAAAACAGGTTGTTTTAGAAGAGTATAAAATTTGTTAGGTATAAAATGACGGCCAAAAAAGGTTTTTGTTGATATATCTTTTTGGTTTAATGGTTTAAGTTAAAGATATTTATGTCGTCATTTTACTTTGTTTGTTGTTGTATGTTATTTTGTTTTAATAAAAACAAAAATTTAATAAAAATAACTTTATTAATGTTCAAATGTTACTCATTATTAAATATGTTATTATGGTATATTTAATTTGGATGCTATTAATTGTTTTATTATATTTTTCAGGTGGTGAATCAAAATGATTTTCTTTTGATAGAATGTTTGAAGAAGTTGATGGTGGTTTAATATAAAAGTACATGTTTATATGTTTTGTTGATGTTTTTTGGTTGTTCGATTTACATTAACTTATTGTAACTTTTAACTTTCAAGATCTAGACAATGTAAATGGTTAAAATTTTGGTCCGAAAGTTTGAAGAAGTATTGTGTTGTTTGAATTTGTTGTTTAAATTTATTATGTTTGTCATGTTCAAATTAACTTCCTGTAATTTGGAAGTTTTAATATTAAGACAACGTAAGTCTATTACTTTTTGGTTGGTATGGTGATGTGTTAAGTGACAATATAAATCTATCAAGTTTTAATAGTTAAAGAAATATTATGTTTGTTTAAATTGATTATATTTAGTGACAAGTTATTCCACCCGCATGTCACGCGGGCCTATACCCTAGTATATATTAGTTTGTTATTATATTTTTTTGCGTTTGGGTATTTTCAATTGAGATGTGTAGGTTTTTAGATTTTTAACTTACAAAAATACACGAACACGAACATGTTGATTTTTTTTAAATGAACAAACATGACCACAAATATTTGTCTAATGAAAAAGGGGACGTTGATGTAGTTGACGATGACGGGTAGTATCGAAAGTTAACCGGCGATGGAGATGATAGACCGGCAATGGAGAACATGTAAAAAGATAAAATAAATTAGGGTTTGAGGATGAAAGTATTTACCAATAGATAAAATGTTATAACCCATTTAAGAGCTATTAAGGTTTGGTAAGACCCATAACCCGTGGAAATTATTCTTTGATGATTAAGGGGTTATTTCATAAATAAATGAGATGTTATAACCCGTTTAAGGGTTATCCGGGTTTAGTGAGACCCATGACCTGTGAAAATTATTGTTTGATTATGAAAGAGATGAGATGTTATAACCAATTTAAAGACTATCCGGGTTTGGTAAGACCCATACCCGCGATTTCGGGTCAAATGCATGAGAAGTCTCCATTTAAAAATTAAGCAATCTGGTGGCTCTAGAGATTGGAGAGAACAACCTAAAAGCGACACGCAGGATTTTATAGCAGACAATTATATAGATAGTTAGATTTGCATGTGTCCATTTTTAGAAAAAAATTTCATTAAACTTTAATTGCATAGTAACGTAAAAGTCTAAATCCACTATAACAGTGGATCAAAAAATGGCCTAAAAAATGGCCTGCAAATGGGTTTGAAGGAAATTTTAAGTGTAAATGGAAAGAAAGTTGTTTATGAATGTGACAAAAATTGATGGAGATATGGAAATAAATACCAAAATTAATAAATTTAATTAATTTTTTAATAAAAATTACACAGTTTGATGGGTTTTGTTTGTCAACTCTAGAGCATTCACATTCAGTTTTCTACCATATATCCATATATATTATATAATTACACTAAAAATCACTATAGTTTTCATCTTCTTTTTAATGAAATAATACACTTTTATATTTTATCATTATCATTTCTCACTTTTTCACTCAGAACCGTTTTCTATAATATTAAAATATTATACGATGTGAACAATAAAACCTCAAATTTAACTTTCCCGTATTACAGTTTATCTCTCATCTACTTACAACCACCTATAACCATATCATATAATTTACAAATTTCCCTCACATATTTATAGGGAATAGGTTGAGACATATTCAATTTCCCATATATATATATATATATAGAGAGAGAGAGAGAGAGAGAGAGATCATGGGAGAACTTCATTTTATGGAGAGAACTAATAATAAAGTATTTTTAATTTAATAAAAAAATTTTAAATTTTTTTTTCTTTCATCATTCTTATATGTTGTTATTCTTCACCAAAAAAAATATAAAAATAAAAAAAAGTAAAAAAAAATAAAAAAATTAACGTTGTAATGCATATATGCAATACATCAACTTTTTTATAATGCATATGTGCAATAGTGTGTATTTTGATATTTGAAATAGTGTTAAATAGCATATATATATATATATATATATATATATATATATAGTAGTTTGTATTGTATATTTGCAATAGTGTTATATTATATACAAAAATTAAAAAAATCGATATAGAGCATATGTGCATTAGTGTTGTATTACATATATGCAATAATGTGTTTTGCATACAATTATTAGCGTCGTATTTGCATATATTCAATAGTGTGTATTAGATAATGAATTTGTGTTGTATTATATGCAATAAAACACTATTTTATATATACAATACACATTAATACATATACGGCATTACATCGACCGTTTTTTTTAGGAACAACATCATCCTATTAGAAGGAGGAAAGAAAAAAAAATCACAAAATAATTTTTTAAAAATAGTTAAAAATAATTCTTTACTAGTTCTCTAGTTCTTTCTTTAAGAGAAGTTCTCTCTAGATCTCAGCCATATATATATATATATATATATATATATATATATATATACTAGATTTTAGCCCGCATATTACGCGGTTTTATTTAGCTTCGGCAACACGCATTATCCATATGCAGCATGATTATAGATCCAATAACCACATATACAACACTTTCATGCCCTCATAACTACAACAGCAATTCACAATCAAATAATTAAATGAAATCATATCAAATAATTTAGTTTGGTACCTAAGTTGAAGATTATTAAGCTGAAATGAAATCGACAAAAGCAATTTACAATCAATAAATAATCGTAGCTAGATACCATGTCCAGCAGCCAAACACATTTTAGCTAGATTCCTTAATAAATTCTATTTGGGAGTTCAACTCGATGTTCTCTTTGGAAGATGCCACTGCATGTGAGTTTTGAACTCCTGTAGTTGCAAAAAATCGTCTTCTGCATTATTAAAATATTCAGAAGCAATACATCGTTTAAAAGAAATGTATGGCTTGACTTCTAAAATCAAGCAGGCCATAACACAACTTAATTCAAAACTGAAACTGCAGTAAATAAATGTCATAAATAAATCATTCAAGTCCTTCTATATGGTTTTTTCTTCTTTTTAAATAAAGAAAACTAAAAGTAATACAATAGCCATATATGACCATAGGAATATTGCCAATTTACCAAACACTGCACGTTATGTATGCTTAATTTGAATATGACCCTTAATATAAATTTGTAAACTTGACCTGAAATCAAATAGTTGTGTTCCTCTTTCCTCCTAATCCAACCTTAACAATAACATCTACATGCAACCAAATGTTATGTGTTCATTATAAAAAGCATCATGATGAATATTAGATTTTACTTCGGTTACAGAAAAGGTGATCACGTACTTAGTCGGTTGCAAAATTTTGAAAGCGAGTTGAGAAAGGAAGTGGAATATAGTTGGCATTTGCATATCATTACTTAACTTTGCCTGCATAAAGAAACATGAATAAATGAGAATTAGTTACTCAGTTAGTTATGAAGATGAAAAACTTGTTAATCTGATTTAAAATAACTCAAAACCAACCAATAAAGTTTCTATTTTTCTTTATAGTATACAATTTTCTTATAAATTATATGTGTATTCTAAACACGTCAGAACAAATTAGGTAATGGGTCTGGTCAAATTGGTCGCAACGGGTCGAGTGTGGCATTGATGAGTTAAAAAGAAAATAACATACCATTGCATCAAATAATTTTGTATTTGCCACCTGAATTTCCATTTTTCATCCTGCGTGATCTACATCCAAGGTAGCTACTGCCAAAAGTATGAACAAAGTTACGATATACAAAGAAACTCATGAACTTCAATTTGAGTTAGGGGTGCGCAAGAAACCGAAAAAACCAATCCAAAACCAAAAAAAACGGGAAAACCGAACCGAAAAAACCAAACTGAAACAAAAACCGAACCGAATAAACCAAACCGAAACAAAAACGATGGGTTGGTTTTATGATTTTGAAAAAACCAAACTAATGAAAACCGAAAAAACCGAACCGACAAACAAATTTCTATATATTCATTTTTTTATTTTTTTACTTTAAGTAACTTATTAGAATTTAATAAATATGTAACTCAAATACTTTAGGCCAAATGTATAATAGTCTATTAGTTAACAATTAACAAATTATTTTTACCTAAATTCATTATTTTCGGTCAAAAAATTCAAGCTCAAATGGCAAAATCTGAAACAACCGAAACAAACCGAAACCAAAACTAAAACCGGAACCAAAACCAAACAGTTTCAAAAATTCAAAAACCGAAGTTTTGGTTTTAACCCAAATCGCACTGAACCGCACCGCACACACCCCTAATTTGGGTAATCTGATTGTGTACCAATAAATTTGTTCATTAATTTGAGTTCGAAAAAATAATTACAACAATATACCAAAAATTCAAAATATTTAAAAAAAACGAGAAACTTCATGTTTTTTTTACTAACTTCACCTGTTTGAATTAGTAATAATAAAATTATAGGGTCAACCTGATAGCCCGTTTATGACTCATTTAACCCGTTTACAAATTGATTATAAACTGAACTCATTTGACTCTATAGATAAATGGATTACATGTTGACCCGTTTAACCCATTTAACTACACAAGTCAACCTAAAGACCTGTTTAAATTACAAATAAAAACTTTGTTTAGTCATTCCACCAGCCCATTATGACTTGTTTAACCCGTTTACATAGACGAAATTAATGTAAGGATATCACAAAGTAAAGTTTAAAATATAAAAATGAAATTGTGGTATATGTAACTACAATTCCTCAATCATAGTTTTAGTTAACTTTTTCCAGACAAATATTAAAAAAATAAAAGACATCAGCTTGAAAATATCTCATCTCACACCGATGGTTGAGCCATTTGTGAAAATAAATGTCGAACAACCTGCACATTCTAAACTGATCAGAAAGAAAATATCCTGTGTTAAATATGAATACATAAATATCATCTAAAACCAAAATTGGGGTAAAAAAAACCTTAAATCAAAATCCAGTTATCTAAATGAAAACAAATAAAAAATATAAAAGTTTACCTAATATCAAAGATGAAAGTCATATGTGGCAATTGGTAAGTGATGAACGAAATTGATATCAAGAAAACAACCAAGGACGTCGTTGTGAATATTCTAGAGAGAGAGTGCTGCAATGCTCCCAACCCTATTGATCTAAGGTTTGAAAATACAGAAGGTTAGATGTGTTGAAGAAGAACGGTGATGTTGTGCCACTATCTAGGGTTTTAGAATAAGTTAAGATGAACATTTTAATAGTTGAAGCATGTTATAACCCAATTAGGCTATCCGGGTTCGGCGAGACCCGGGACCCGCGAATTTTAAAGCTAAAATGGGTCAAAATCGGGTTAAATCAATGAGAAATCACCATTTAGAAATCAAGCAATCTGGTACCCCGATAGGGGTTGGGGTGCGACGTGAGAGCGACATGTAGGATTTAATGGTAGACAATTATATAGATAGTTAGATTATATATATATATAGGATTAGTATCATTTAAGAACCCTTTATTTTTATGAGAACCTTAAGAACTCATAATAGCCCTTAGATCATTTGATCAATGGTTTAAAACGATAATGGCATGATTGTAATTATAGTAATATTTAGTGACTAATTAATAAAGCAAAGAAGGCTAGTTTAGACATGTTCAAAAACTAACATAGAAACCGTAAGATTCTTTTACTAAATTAACTCCTCATTTAAAGGAGTTATTATTCTAAATTCTAAACAATTTATTTTCTTTTAATCATCTAATGAAACGTAAAAGTAAATTATATCAAAAATTTTTCTCAAAACAATTAATCTTTATTTGTGAATGGCTAATGCATCTAGTATAATGACGCACTTATACGTTTTGAATTAGCATATATGTTAATCATATTATATTATCATCAAATATACTTTTTGAATAATTTTTATTACGACATAATTGTTTAATATCATACAAAACATTAATCTAATTTACTTTTGAATGGTTTGAATTATTTTGCACAGGTGTAAACATCTATTTTAACGCTTAAACATCTTTTTTACATATGTGTAAATGTTGTTTTAAATTATGTTTTGGTTCTTTTGATTTCATATACATTTTTTGGAAAACATTAATGCTTGTTTTGAATTATATTTTTACACTATTAGTTTGAAATATGTTTAACTTAGTATATACATACATGTAATTGTTTGCATACTTGCATATACGTAAATAACCATATGCGAATGTAAAATTATTCACGTATGTTTGCATATATGTTTTACATGGTGATTTGCAATAAATATTGTTATTTAGATTTCTTTTAATATTTTTGATTTATATGCATACAGAAAACAATATATATAAGAACTAATAAATTAACTGGAGAGAAGAGATAGCACAGCACAGAGAAAATAAAGTTAATTAATTAAATGGGGAGAGAAACGTTTTAAATGTAGTATTATACCCTTTTTATTTTATTTTTAACTTTTAAAATTTAAAAATAATGAGTGGTGTAAATTGGTTCCTAAAGTTTCTAAAGAATTTAAAGTTCTTAATTGAAACTAACCATATATATATATATATATATATATATATATATATAGGGTTACACTCTACGGCAGCATTGAAGCCATCATTTACAGTGTTTATTATTATTATTATTATTATTATTATTATTATTATTATTATTATTATTATGCTGAAACCTCTATTAATCAGTTATCTTCTCCCCACTTTTCACAACAACATCAATGGGGAGATTCCAATGAATGAGTAATCAAAGCTAATCAGTTTCAACTTCTCATCCTGTCCATTTATCTATGTCGAATCCAGATTCTAACCATCATCTTTCTTCCTTGAGGATGTACGAGTTTTGAATCGAAGGGTTTGTGGGTTATTGGAAAACTGAGATCAAACGGGTGCGTGTGCAGGTTGTTGATGAGTTCTTCGGGCAAGGTTAGATTCAATTAGCCCTATAAGTTGTATGGATTTTAATTCGAGAGTTCTTCAGCCAAGGTCAGATTCAATTAGCACTATAAATTGTCTGGATTTTAGATCTCAAAATCCTTTATACATGTTCTGGTTTCTAGGGTTTAATACATATTTTGATTGATGTTTGGTGTGTAGATACTATTGTTATTGATTGGATTGATTTTGGTGATAGTAGGTTTTGTTAAATCAAACAACGGTTGATTAAGATGGCTGCGAATTTGGGCGGTGGTACTGAGGCACATGCCCAATTAAACGGTATGGTTATAGAGCTAATTCCATTCTTGTGTTGACTATAGTTTCTGTTAAATTTTTCTTATTTTAACACTCAATTGTGACAACTCTATCGAGTTTTAAGTTATTTAACTTTTGTCTCATTATGCACAAATTCAGACCATACAAACCTCTAAGAAGACGATAGCAACAATTCTTAATCAACCAGATCTTCTAAAATGATATAGCTATAGTTGGTACACCTTCCCTAAAGTTCGAAACCCCTTTGACTCGTTAAGTCATTAATTCTTTCAAACTAAACCAAAAGCCCTTTGCCATGTTAACTATATATGGATCGAGTAAGGGTCAAAGTTAGCGAGTCATTTGCACTTGTCAAATTTAATTCAAGCAGACCACTCTGTCCATTGGTGCCACTGATGTTAGGCTTCCGACAAAGGATCGAGTGATTGAATCCACATCAAAAGTGTTTTTGAATTTTTGACAACTAAGATTTTTTTTTGTTATAAATATATTGGTTACAAACTATGATATTTTTATTTTAAATTACTAATTGAGTTTTAATGTTTGTGCACAGTTTTTTTTTATGTGCCACAACCTTTAGCATTTTTAATTTAGTTTTTGAACTTGAAAGTTGCTTCATTTGACTTCAAATGTCAAGTTTCACCTTATTATTATAGTTTTAGAGAAAATCCACAACTTCAGATTTACATGGAATAACTTTTCATATTTTATCTGAATTTAAAACCAAGTTCAAGACTAGGATTAGTGTGTCGGTTAAGATTTTATGTTTGCGTGTTATTGGATGGTTGACCCACAACAGTTAATTAATCTGCTAATTATCATTAGAAAATAGTTTATTTGTTGTTATTTTTATTACAGTAATAACCTAAATCTTTGCATCCCGAAACCAACCCGATGCTACCAGAGAAATCTTTTGTTCTTTAGGAAATTCATTTTATAACAATAAGAACTTTTTTACAGCTATCATTGGAGTCTTCTTGTATTGTGACATCCTGTGGAAGTGGCCACATACAAATATTGATTTTTATCTATATAGATTTTTTTAACATAATTATTATGAATATTCGAATTATAATGTTGTTTTTTCTTTGTTTAGACGAAGATGTGACTAAATTGAACGAAGTGCCATATGTTCTGCATATGAATTTTTTTAAGCCTAAAAGATTTTTTGCAAAGGTAACATAATATTTATTTGAATTATAATTTTAAGTTAAAAATGCATACAAAACAGATGAGTATGACAATCTAACTAAGCAATCATGGTTTTTATTTTTATTATTTTAGGAGAAAAACTTGTGTGATTGAACATTTATGGTTTACATTTGGAGATTTTAATGTAGTTACCTTAAAGAAGAGTTGAAAGCGAGGCAGCAAGAGGCATCTGAAGATACTTTCTCAAGATTCGATAATAAGCGCTTCATTTCACTTGAGGCATAACATATGATTTTTTTATTCAATATAGCTGTTTCTTTTTGAATCCCTTTAAAACAGAGGGCTAGACCAATCTACTTTTTAGAAAAAAACAATATTTATGCCAATGTTAGTTTTCTGTGACATGAATGTTTGCTAAACATTGGTTTACATTTTAAGAAACAGAAAAGGGAACATAGAAAACATTATTTATGCCCAAACGAGATCTTCTAACACATGCATTTTAGTAAATATTTTAATTGCTTTCCGTTAGTATGGATGTTGGATTCTGAAACTGTGTTGTTTGTGCAGTCACAGCAACAGCCAAATTCATCAGACTGGTATATTCTTGCTCCATTACGTAGAGCTTTTATTGGAGAAAGCTCCACTTTGTTTCAATCCATTTCATATAACAAATATAACAAAGAGTGTCAATTTTGTAAGTAATCTACCTTCTTACTCTCTATCTCAAGATTATTATTAATATTATTATAAATTGCTTTTTTGTCAGCTAAGTGCAGATTGGTTTCCACCTGCTAAGCATATGTTAAGTACCAAAATAGAATGATCGAAGATTAAGAGAAGAACACAGAAGAAGAAGAATACTCAAATCATCGATACTCTTTCATTCAACAATTCCCGTATATGTATATGAACATATTACGGATATAACCCTAAACTATTATTCATTTACACTCTAGTCCCTCTACTACTTAATACCTAACATTACTCCACCCTTAAAAGATTTTTGTCCTCAAAAATCAAAATAAAAAAATGACTAATCAAAACTATCAAAAACAAATAGAGAAAATTCTCGAGCAACATCATCTGAATGAGATTCGTCCATAGTGCATCACAATCATACTTTTTTCTGGATCTTTAATTCCACCATATATCATAACCAAATGGACCTTTATACTTGGTGAATTAATTTCTAACAATTTGATTTTTCATTTGGGCCACACCATCAATCTTGTGTCAATGGTAGAGGATGTGTGCTCTGTTTCATGGCCCACGTGGATTTCTTCCTCCCAATGATTACTTACGGTTTGCAACAAAGATGTTAGTTTTCTCATGACATACAACTCAACAACAATATTTGAATGTGCACAAGCATGGACCCACACACTAATTAAAACAAATTTGTTGTCAATAACTGTTGTAGCAACTTCTTTAATCTGCACATCTTTTTCATAAAGCAACTTTAAGCAAACATTGCAGTTATTAGTATGTGGTGCTTGACCATGGTTTCGCTTCCAAGAAATATTGGCTGTGAGCTTTTCTAATTTCATACCATTACTTGAACCATAACCTTGAAGACCTGTAAGAATTACATAATGAGCTAAATCAAACTTTTCTAGCTAAATGAGTGCCTTTTCCTTCAAGATGTACGCCATTATAGAACTAGTTTTTAAGTTCATAAGTTGCTTAAAATCCTTTAATGCAAGACTAGCATGGGTTGTAGGATCAAGTTCACCCACTGGTCTTCCTTCATACAAACAAGCTGATATGTGTTTCAAAAAATGACCAATCCTGAGGTAAGCAACACCTCGACTGTGAAGAATGACAAGATCAACTGGTTTGAAATTATGAATGTTCGAGTAATGATTAACAGCCTCATATTGGTCATCTCTAACTGCATTGGTACCCTTTTTCATTAGAATATAAAGAGGATTAGACTGCCTTGCGTCTAATAATGTTTCTGCTTGCTCAAAATGTAGTACCAGCATATGATGTGATGATGACTTAAAATCATTCCAAATTTCTAGCATCTTTCTACACACATGAACCCCTGTATCATCAATTAATCCAACTTCCCAAACTCTGTTTTTATCTACTAGTTCTTTACAAAAATTGAACTCCATAATCGCCCCACCTTCACATTTCTTATTAAAAACCCAGCCGGTATCTATTCATTTAAACTGTTTTCCAAAATGAGGAATTCCAACACCAATTCCCGTAGGGACAGAAACTTGCAATGATTCATAGTTTCGTGAGCCTTTATCTTCTTTCCCATAAAGAAAATATCCAATAACCTCATCCAAAATATACTCTTGTGTTGAAATAAGAGATGCTATTCTTAAAATCTTCATATTGTGAACTACAAAAGGAACTTCTGTTTCCAAATTGTGCACTATTAAATTGCTTACTTCTAAGACTTTTGATTCTTGAACTTTTGTGATAGGAACACTCAAATGACTATTAAAGGTAGTGGAAATCTCCTTCAGGTTATCATTTTCAATAATTGGTTCTTGGGTACAACTAATCTGGTCCATTCTTGAGTACTCCAATCTTGACTTAGAGGATCAATTTCATTTTCAAACTTGGCATTTTGACTTAATGAACTGTATTCATGTTCGTTTTCTTTTAAATCATCATCATCACACGAATCTTGATCAATGGCCCCTTGAAACTTACTTTCAAACCTACTAGGCATTTCATCAAACACTTGGTGTGCATATTCCAATTTTATGATTTGAGAAAAACAAGGTGAATCAAGAACTTGCTCATTATCACAAAAGGCATCAAGACTACTTGTTTGTTGTGGATCGAATGTACATACCTCAAAATCTGTTGAGCCTTCTTGAATTAACCCCTGAATAGAAACCCCACTTAAAAACTTTTCTTGATATCTAGCCAAAGAAAGTGCTTGTTCCAACTTTAAACCATCTCCTATATTGTGAAACCTCATAAGGCCATAACCAATTTCTGGCTTAAGGCCATTAATGAAGAGATATGTTGCATAATCTTCATTAATTTCTTTAAAAATTTTTACCTTATCGAACAAACTTAGGAATTTGCCACAATACTCATTAACCGTACCTTCTTGCCATATTGACATAATATTTTGCCATATTGACATAATATTTTCCAAAGCGACATCCATGATTGATTTGTTGATGCTGTTGTGATTTTTGATTGCTGTTGTTGATTGTTGCCCCTAATTCCTCAAATAGTATCCTTGAATCCTCAATTGAGATCACCAAGAATCGTTACTGATGGATGAAATTCACCCCCAATTGTTGAATTATTTTGTCGCCGCTTGTTCTTGAATCACCGATAACTTTCTGTTCATATGAATTATCGGTATTTTCTTGATTTGTTGTTGTAAAATCCGAACCCTAACCCACAGTCAAGAGGAAAGGAAGCTTTGATACCACTTGTCATGTACCAAAATAGAATGATCGAAGATTAAGAGAAGAACACAATAGAAGAAGAAGAATACTCAAATCATCGATACTCTTTCATTCAACAGCTCCCGTATATGTATATGAACATATTAAGGATATAACCCTACACTATTATTCATTTACACTCTAGTCCCTCTTGTAACACCTCGACCAAAAGCGGCGGAACATGCTGGGGTGCAACGTGATTGGACAAATACACAAGACACTATTTAAAGTGACAATATTTATTCAACTCATTTTATTTCAACAAATCAGTAATCAACACATCTCGTTCGCACGAACAAATTGATACAAGTAACAATTATATTATTCGTTTTACTAATACCCTAATAGTCTTGGTAATGTTTTCATCAAGTCCTCGAGTCAACAAAAGTCAAACCTGTAACATTTCATAAAATAAAGTTTGTCAACACAAAGGTTGGTGAGCAATTCATAAGTTTGAGCATATAAGTATATAGTAATAAAGATCCACAAAACTTGTATGCAAAACAATAAATAAAAGCTATAAATTTGGATAAAATAGTTATCGCTAACAAGTTAGCGACACCCAACTATAAGGGGTTGCCAAATAGTTTAGGATTTTATAGACAGTTGCTAAACACATTAGCACCACCTAGCTACAAGGGGTTGCCAAGTAGTCTAGGATTTAATAGTTATCGTTAATTGCATTACGTTAACGACACCTTGCCATGAGGGGTTGCCAAATGGTCTAGGATTTATAGTTCCACCATCCAAAAGCGATAAACACATAAGCATATAAGCATGTAAGCATAGAACACCAAATCGAGCAATTATTCAAGTAAGGTATACAATCACATTTGTGGGTTTAAGATTCAAGTATATAAAGCATTTAGTTTGATAAGTATGAAATGTCACCCCAAAATGAAAGATGGAAAAAGGGGTATGAAAGTACTCACCTCGATTGATGAACCGAGAAATAAATAGATAAATAAATGAAGCTCGAATGGTAAACGAACAGATCCAACTTGAAACGATAAACACCTTAGCTAAAATGAATAATGTAATATATATTAATGAACTTGAAACCATAATGAAACTATATTGGAAACATTGAACGAGGAGGTTCGGTTGTTAAATCGAGTTATCGGTTAGTTTGTTAATGATTAGAGACTCGTACTTAACTAATAATTAGAATAAAAATAATATCATTTTATTGGGACTTTTAAATAACTAAACCAATATTAAATAAAAACAAGACGAGCTTAATTTAAAAGTTCTGTTTTATAAAAAGAAAGAATTGATAATAAAGTTTATAATAATATTATTAATGATAACAATAATAATGATAATAATATTTTCAAAAAGATATGTTAGAATATATATATATATATATATATATATATATATATGTAAGATAATGACGGTAAAAAATAATAACCATAATTATTATTAATAATACTAATAATAATAGTTAAAAAATGAAGATCTTAATATTAATTCTAAACCCACTATTTAAATGGTTTCTAGCCAAAAGCCCAGAATTTAGCCCAACAGTGCAGACCCGTATCCATGTATGGGTGGATCTAGACGGTCCAACAAATTTATGGGTGATCCGGTTTACGCATCCTGTTTTCGTGTTCTATCGACAATATTATTATTACTTGAGTGCAACCCAACTTACCTCCATTATATTTTTTCTTCACAAAACAAGCTGGACCCACTTGATTTGTTAGTGGAAACTTACTCCAAATAATTATTTATGCCATCTCTATTTGGCTCTAACAACCTTGCAGGTCCAAATCGTTATTCCATTTTTAGAATATGATTTTCTAAGTCTTACAATAATTTGAGTGCAGCTCCATTATTTGACCGATTATAAGGTCCAATATTTAAATGATATGCACCACTACTCATAATTCCATTTATTGTAAAACTAGCTAAAACTGATTCTTAAGTTTCACACTTTCAAATGAACAACCATCTTTTTTTAGATTTCTTCCTATCCGAAGGATTTAAAATAAAGTTGGACACTTTACAATTATACCGAATCCAATCTCACATTCTACCATATTTTAAGCCGAACTAAACTTGTCACCTTTTTATCAATTTTCCAAGCCAAATGATACGAGATCTAGGTTCTAACACCGTATCAAGGCCAAGATCCAAACTTTATAGATCTTACCTTTTTCTCCGTACACGAGCTAGATCCGGTTTGGATGAGGATTAATATGCTTGATCTTGCTTCACACTTGAGTCTTGCACAGAAATATGATGGAGTAATCTTCTTGGATCTTGATTTTTAAAGAGAGAATGGTTGAGACAGAGACAGCGCGAGAGAGATAGAGAGACGGAGAGGGAGTTGTGGTGTTGGAGGCTCGCCGGAATTACGAGGAGATTATGGGTGTGAGGGTTACCGGAGGTGGTGGTGTTCGCCGGAGGTGGCTGGGGTCGCCGAAGTTCCTCGCCGGTCGCCGGAAACGGCACCGGAAATCGGCTGCAAGATGATGGGGGGGCTGTTGATGGTTTTGTGGTTAGGGTTAGGTCTTTTAAGTTTATATATGTGTTACGTATTTACATATAATGCCCCTTAAGTTCAATCAAAGTTTACAATGAGTTCAAAGGTTCTTAAAACTAATAATAACTTTACGAAAATCAGTTTGGACCCGTTATGTTTTTCTTAACGACCCTAAAATGTGACAAACATCGTTTTATTTATGATCGAGGTCTAAAATATTATTATATAATAATTTAAATAAAGTTCTAAAAATGTTGTGTCGGTTTTACAAAGTAAAAGTTTACAACACGAAAACAACTCAAGGCCCGACTTTGACAAATGTCACACCTCTACTACTTAATACCTAACAGCATCCCTCAAAAGGATGGTTGTTCAGAGATATGCCTACGATCTTCTATAACAACCTGCTCCTCCATCCATGGCTGCTAATGAAGAAATAATATCCAACAAAAATTTGCTGCAAATTTTATTGTGGAAACGTGCAATCCTTCAACGGTTTGTCAAAGTTCTCAAGATGATCATAGAGTTGAATTCTCTTTATTGCCGTCATGATCTAGGACAAATGCACCATGTTTTGTGGCTCCTACAGAATGTTTTAAACTAGTGTCTGAACCAAGATCATTTCTTGGCATGCAATTCCTGTCTTTCAACGAGGCGATGTTTGATGGGTACAAGAGTTCTTTATTCTCACCAATCCAAGTATTTTCTGCAATTCCATTTTCGTGTAAATTATACTTGAACGGGTTGAAACACTATTTATACATATTATTCAAATTTCTATTCTTTATAAGTTTTATATATGACTACAAAGTTGTGTTATTTCAATATTAAACATAAAACATTTTGACCAAAATATAGAGAGTTTTTTTTTGTTTTTTTATTTTTTATTTTTTGGGAAACAGTTATGCCTCCTAAATAGAAATGCTTTGGTAGTTTTTAATCTGTGATTGCACCAATTTTTCAATGGCCAAGGTTAGAAACGCTTTCGGACATAACCTTTTAAGCGCCGACCTTCTAGATTCAGGCCCTTCTGAACCCAAACCCGAACCCACCATGCCATAAAAAGTTCAGTTTTGTGTTAGCCACCTAAATGGTTTGGTTCATGGTTCATGTTCCTACCTAAATGGTTCGGTTGCTTTTGAGTTTGGATCTGTTCCGACTTAGACCTATTATTTTAATTGAATTTATGAGGTAATTTGTCAATTTTTTAAATCTTTTAATGGAAATGGAGGAGGTAATATTTAGATGTCACTATTTAATTTTAATAAGCCAACCATCCTCTTTGCACAGTATTTGAACAAGCAACAAAAGGCATGCCTCTGAAGTAGCAGCTTAGCGAGTAGATCCTTTCATTCTACAAAATAATATGTGGTTTTAAAATCATTGAGGGCCATAAGTTCAGGTGAAAACCAGTTTTTATTCAGTTAGAAGAGCTTGAAATGATTGCTACATATTTATAATTGTTGTGCCTTCGCATTGTGTTTTTAATCGAGGGTTTCATATATACGAATAGGTAGGCATTATTATGTAACCATTGTTTCTTCATTGTTGAATGATTTGATTTTGATGTTGAAAATTTTAAATTTTTTAGTTTCTGTTGCTATCTATATATATTTCTATTTTTTTATTATCTTACGGTGCAAATGATACATGATATCTATGAAAAAAGGTTTGAAAAGAAATAGTCACATAGTAAAAGTTTTGTGAAAGCCTAAGATCTCAGATCTAAAGCTTAATAAACGATTAACGGATCTAGTTTATGATTACTCTTATAGGTTATCGATTATATATATATATTAGTATTAGTTGTATTAGGTGTGTATATATTAAGTAATAGATTAAAGATGTGAAGCTTTGATCGAGAGGATAAATGGACAGAGGTTCAATAGGTTGACTCAAAACTTAAATTAAACAGTGGAGGAACTCACTATATATAGAAGACAGGTCTAGTTCGTTACACATTCCGTAACGAACTAGACTCCTGCTTCGTTACATTACATTAAATAATAAACAATAACGAACCGCCTTCTGATTCGTTAAACATCCTTAACGAATCAGGAGGAAACTTAACTTAAGGTCTAGTTCGTTAAACATCCTTAATGAACTAGACTGTTCATCTAACGAACTAACTTATAAATAACATTTACATTAATAAACGATAAATACAAAACGATAATTACAAAGACTCAAGACGCAAAACCTTGTACTAACAGACACCCCCTCGTTTTGAGCTCTTTGTTTTAAATTACTTGAAGCGCTTAGTCTGCCAGTCTCTGCAGCTGTGAATACCATGTTCATGACACATACGAACAACGCGTTGAAATTGCATTGCTCGGTTATGGTCTTCACGACGCTCAATTAATATCTTATTCTTGAAAAGCACGTCATTGTCGGTCTCTGTCAAGTTCATGAGCCACATCGGATCAATGATCTTTATCATCTCGGTCTTTAAGCCTTTACCTAACACAATAACGGCCTCGCTAGTTCGGTTGTCGTAATACCAGCGGTTGAAAGATAAATACATATGTTGATTCAGCGTCTTGACCGGCACACGCTTCATATTCTTTGGAGGATTTACCTTAAGCACCAACTTTCTCCAACCCG
The DNA here is from genome assembly GCF_021521415.1 of Bidens hawaiensis. Classification (NCBI taxonomy): domain Eukaryota; kingdom Viridiplantae; phylum Streptophyta; class Magnoliopsida; order Asterales; family Asteraceae; genus Bidens; species Bidens hawaiensis. The sequence continues at coordinate 307,044 of NW_027493155.1, read as the reverse complement.
TCCTTGGATCAATCTCATCAATACGCTTGCGAGTTGGAATCTGTGGCTTGAAAAATTTAAACCCATGGTTGACCTCGAACAACAGATGTTGATGAAACCAATCTGCATGTCGATTTCCTCCACGGTTCATAAACGGTCGACACGCGAGGGTCCGAACGTCCCAACGCGGTAATGAGAGAACATCAGTAATCTTTTCAAAATACTGGATACCGTTCTCCTATTTGATAATACAGACCCTTAAATCAGAATCATAAAGCCATGAAATAATGTCACCGCGCACTTTAGATACGGCCTTAAAGGATGTCATCTGATTAGCTTGAGCACGAGCGACAACTTCAATCTTCTGCTCTTTATCCACATAACGATATGTATCAATAATCTTACGAGCTTTCTTGTCCCGATAAGCAAACTATCTCTGAATATCAGCAACAGTCGGATCTTGTATTGAATCAAATCTTGTATCAACAACATTCTTGCCTGTGATACCTTATCCAGAAGGTCTTCAACTGCTTTGACGGTTTCTTCATTAAATATAGGAGCACCCTGATCAACATTGGTGTGTTGAAATAAATCAGGGTATTCCTCAGCAGCCATGTCCTTAATCTCCACCTCCTAGTCTTCATAAATAAAGGACGTGTTCATCTCAATAGTTGGATCATTTAAGATCTCTTCATCGTTCTCAACCTCCACATCCTCCTCAGCCTCTAACACGGTTAATTCATCATCATTTATAAATCAAGCAGTATAGAAATCTACTCTCGTGTTAGGGACCTCTTAACAAACTGTCCCACTTCAATCTCATCTACATTAACAATACTTCTAACCACCCCGAACCATCAACAAAAATGACAGTATCAGCCTTGATAATCTCAATGGGTTTAGCAGCTGTGTAATCACGATAAACAATTATCTGCTTTCCTGAATCACCGACAACACTAGTACCAGCACCGGAGGACGAGCCGTGAGTTTGTTTAGGCTCACTTCCTCCAGTACCCGACGTATCTGGGTCTTCATCATCGTTTTTAAGCTTTTTCAGTGCATCGTCCTTGCATGTCAGCTGCAAGATAAGATCCTTTTGCTCTTTTATTTTCACCCCCTGAGACTTAACAATCTCACGAAGATCTTTCGTTTCTTTTTGGCAATAGGAGATGTAGCTTATCAGCTTTCGTTGATTATCCATCATACATTCTTGAGTCATTCGGTTAGCAGACATTTGATTTTCATACAAATGGAGTAGACTCAAGACCATATTCATCTGTTGATCATGTGACATAGAAAGAAATGAAGCCGGGATTCGTTGAACAGGACCTTGAGGTCGGTTAAGCCTCACAAATGAAAAGTCCATCGGTTGGGGAGGCATCATCGTCGGTGTTGGAGAAACCACCGATGTAGCAGTTGTAGGTCTTGGTAATGTTGATAAAACAGATTGAGGAATCATACCAAGCCTAGGATCCGACGTAAGCATGGTCGTCAAAGTTAATTCCAGGGTGCTAGTAGTAATCGGCACCACCGGTCTTTGAGGAATGGACGACCTTGGAGGTTGAACTCCAAATGAGATGCCAACACCAGCTGACACACGTCGCTTAGATGACCCTTCAACAACCAACTCTTTCCCTTTCCTTTTACGTTGAGCAGCTATGACAGCAGCTAAAGTAGCCTCAAACGCAGCTTGTTGTTGAGCTGGAGCGTCACCATCACCACCATTACCACCATCATCATTATTATCATCACCCTCGTTCCCACCTGGACCTTCCTCACTCTCAGAATCCGAGTCATCGTGGATCCAGCGATCACTGTCAAGACATACATAATTTGGATTCACCAAATGACTAATCAAACATTTGGTTCGTGGTGGATCTTTCCTTTAAGTCTTCATCCTTCGTACAGTGTCAGCAGACATATGCTCAAGCGGTAATACATCATCTACTAAGATTGATCAATAACCAAATTTGGAATCAAATCTTGAATGATCATCTGAAGGAATCGAGGATACATCGGGAACTTCTTACGTTGAATCACCGTAAGGCATTGTTCCTTAAGGTGATAGAAAATCAGCTCAGAGAAGTTGAATGGTTTGTTCAGTATCAAAGTGACAAATGCCGATTGTAACATAATCTGGCATTCGTCGAAGCCACCTTTACGTCCTCCTAGGCAATGGATTAATATGTGCAATAAATACTTGTAAGTGAGACATAATCCATTCTTGTTATACATAGAAGCTTCATGGTCACCACCATAGAATACTCGACGAAATAGACCCCTGATCAATCCTTTGTCAAAATCACAAGGAGTATCAATAGTGTCTCCAAATCGAAGCACCCGTCAAATAACATCAGTGTCAACAGTAATAGGTGTTCGATTGATCGTAGCCTCAACGTGGTTGTCGGCTTCAATATACCTAGCAGTGTTCCAAAACTGACGTATAATACTGAAGTAGACTTTCGGTCGTGCAGCCATAGCATAGTGAATAGCCGAGCGTCTAATAAACGTCAATATATCTCCAAATGCGTCTTCATCTGCAAAATTCGTACCGACAAAAGCACAAACGTTATGTCTTTTGTCGTACAGAAGTAATGGCAAATCTTGTTGTTGTTGTTGATCAGCAACAGGGGGATTTTGATACATATTATCGGCCATTGCACTAAATAAATAAACCCAAGAATTAGTAACAATGAATACTAATAATAACAATTAAACCATATACTAAAAGTATAAAATTTAACTTTTAATTCTTTAAAAAATAAAAAAAAAATAATTTAAAATGTCATTCGTTAAGGAGTCTGATTCGTTATAACGAAATGGTGATTCATTATAACGAATTAGCTTCTTCGCTATCAAGTAAATAATTAACGAATTAGGTATAATGAATCAAGAATAAAGGTTAACGAATTATAGTCTAATTCGTTAGAAATAACGAATAAAAATCTGTTTCGTTATAAATTACGATTCGTTATCCTGATTCGTGTGATTTGTATAACGAATTGGACATGAATGAGTTCCAATTCGTTACACAATAACGAATGACCCTTAAAGCTTAATGTTTGACTAATTTGTTAAGGTCAAAATCACCAAGAACAACAAAAGTCAAAAATGCAATTCTGAAATCAATTCCACTATAATCAACGTTGTATAACCGAATAAAAGATCACAAGGATCTTGGAAATACATCGCGAATGTGTGTGTATTGAACTCATGTACCAAATCGTGGTACAAATCGGTTAAATTAAGGGTTTATAACATGCATAAAACCCGATAACAAAATCAAACAATTAACCCTTCAAACATCCATCAAATATGACGTAAATCATCACGTTATGATCGTATTTACCTTAGGAATAAGAATATATAACCAAAACACGATATAACAGTGATCAAAAGTTTTTGAAAAATTTGGCCAGAGTAACAGTAGGAATAGGATGAAGAAGGAAGTGAATAGTGAAGACGAACCGCCTTCGCTAATCCCTATATAGTCTGCAAGACACAGTTTTCAATGTCACGAATCATTTGATTCGTTTGAATTTTTGAAATAATGAATCAGGTGATTCGTTATCTTAAATAAACACATGGCATAACGAATTACAAATAATTCGTTAAAAATTTTAACGAAATAGAAGCCATTCGTTACAGAGTGGCGGAAGCGAATTACTTTAATGAATTGGAGCTCAATTCGTTATAAATGGCTTTAATTCGTTAATTTTTAACGAGTCATATCTAACAAATTACCTTATGTAATTTTAACTTAGATAAATAAATAAATAAATTAAATAAATGAATAATTAAATAGTAATGCCAATTATACCAATTATTTAAATAAAATAAATCAACGGGAGTCGATATCTCGATGATCGAATACCTTAACGTTTTTACGCTTTGAAACACTTAACTTAAAGAATTAAATAATATGTAAAATGAAAAAAAGCAAAATATTTTTGGTGTTTTGAACTTTTTAATGTAAAATATTTACAAGAAAAATATCCAAAAATAAGAACATAGAACAGAAAATGTTTTTGTGTTTTTGCATGATTTTTCAAAAGAAGTACATATTTTTGGATTTTTGTTGAGTTTGAGCAGAGAATCATATTGACTAAATTTTCCTTCCATCACAGTTTTATATTTCAGCGATATTGTGAGTGGTGTTAAGTCGGTCATTGATATTGTTGTCCACTTAAATCTTATAACAAACCTTCAAGCGTTTTTGTGATATGATTAATGGTTCAATTAGTGCACAGAATATCAGAAACGGTCAGCCTCTAATCTTGGTTCAAGCTTAATTTGATTTTTTCCCTATCACCCCAACTTGACTTAAACCATTATAGTATCGATCAAAATATTTGGAGTTTTTCAGAACCTTTGAGTAATGCATCAAGTTTCCTTTACTGTGAGTGAGTATGCACGAGTCCATTTGTCGGCTTACATACACTGTATCCCCTAGGGTCCGTTTCTTATTGGTATTGAGACACGGGCAAGGGAGAACAATTGTATGACTAACATCGGATTTTGATCAAGTTAGTAGTTTAAATTGTACGAAGTACAACAGTGATCAAGTTTAATGACTTTGGGTTTGCTCTGAAAGCAAGTGAAATATTCATGCATATGAATACCCAGATGATTAAGCCGCATAAAGACTCACAGTGTCCAGAAGCCTAACGCTTGTTATTTGCTTTATTTTATTTTTGGGTGATCAAACAACTATAAGGTTTGAGTATGACAGGTTATTACATTTCTACCATCCTCACCGATATTTTGTAGAGACTAACAAATCTTTCAATTTGGCATATCTTTTGGTTTATATCACATACTTTACTTTAACAGTTTGTTTAAGACCTATTGATGCAACAATGATTAAGCACTCAGTCTTTTAAGCTTATTTCTTGTTGGATTTGGTGTCAAACAACCAATGTACAATCATTTTCTCTTTTTTGCTTCAAAAAATCAAAATTTTGAAGAGCATAAAAATAAATTCAATGGCCCACTCACTTTCAGTCTATAGATTAATGGCTATCCTATCAATCTACAAGTAGATAACAAGACCAATACATGCAAGCATGTTCCACAAACTTAAATAACCGACATAGTTTTCAGCGAAAAAATAAAGTAAAATGCATAACAAACGCCCCAAAAACTTTCCATTAGAAGGTAAATGATGTGTGAAAATGTATAATATAAATAAAGAACGAATCACAATTAAGCTTTAAATTTATAGAAACGAAAATCCTATAGAAATCACACAAAACCGGCAAGTGTACCGATCATAAATAGTATAGCATCAAGGAAGTCCGGATGTCGAACTCAAAGACACGTGGAAACGTTTATGATTAAGAAAACTCTAACCAAGACTTACCAAAATAATATTTATTTAATTTTTAAGATTTTATTTAACTACTTAAATTAATTTAACTAAACGAAAACGTTTGACAAAACACTTTTAGAAAACTTTGATTTAAATTCAATATGTAAAAACTCTACCTAGGAATGAATCATGTTGAAAGAAATAACAAGACAACGGATTGAAAATATTCAAGACACCGGTTATAAAAGATGACACAACCAAAACTTGTTTAAGAAAGTCAAATTACCTCTCAGTCTCTCTAACAAACTTTAACTTATTTTAGTTAATTTTTAAAGAACAAACCGGAAAAACAATTATTAACGTGTTCAAATATCGACTCACCTCTCGGTCTCCTCGACACACTATCCTAATGGAGACGAATACTACGCAACCAAGAATAGAGGAACAATTTAACTCAACCCAAATTAAACCAACTAATTGCACATAAACACTCAAACTTGACAAGACAAAACCCGCTCTCGCGCGGTCTTAATTCTAACAAGTAAAAGCAACGAGACAATGTTACTTCTTATCACCTCTCGGTCTCAAAGAAGGTGTATTTTAACTGATTTTAGATGATATATTACCCACTTATCCCTACGGTTGCGCATCCCGCAAATAAACCCAAAACACCAAGTAAAGAGCTTAACAAGCAATCAATTAATCAAAACCGATTCAATTAACTAATGCAAGAGGATTATAAGTAATTAGAAATAAAACACAGCCATCACACACAATCTAATTCATGGTTTAGTTAAACTTTACATCAATAATTTAAGTCTTGAACATTAACAATCCATTAAACAAGTTAAAACTATTCAACAATCATCTATCCTAGGTAGAACAAACAAGTTTAGCCTAACATAACTTTTGGACAGCCATGCACACTTAATAAAAACATCACAAACATCATCATAAACATTATAAAACTCATTCAAGATCCAAACTCAATCAATTATAACTCAAACTATCAAACAATTGCAAAACAATTCAAATCAAAAGACCAAATCAAGATAGTTAGGGTTCTTGAACAATAACTAAAGTTTAAAGATGTATACTCAAGGTTTATGGCTGAGATTTGTGAGTGTTTGAAGCCCCTAGCTGCAGCCCCAAGGTCCCTTGATGTTCTCCTTCTTCCTCAGCCGTCACAACAGCCCCTGGCCGCCTCCTTTCTTCTTTTTTCTCTTCTTTTTCTTCCTGCCGGCAGCGATCGCAAGGGGTGTTTGGGATTAGGGTTTTGATGATTTCGGGTTATTGGCTGGAATAATGACTGAATAATTATTATTTTAACTTAATATAATATTATATTAGGCTCCTAACTTGTGGGCTTGGACCGGACCTTGATTAAACTTTGAAACTTTGACAATTAAGCCCTCCAAGTTCTCTTTTTCTTGCCTTTTTTTCCACATCTTTCTATAACCCACACAAAACATTTCAACTTTGTAAAACTTTGCACTTAACCTCCTAAACTTACATAAATTTGATATTAAATCATTAAAACATCATAAAATTGTAAGGAAATATAAGTGTGTTATTCAACACATCAAACATCCCCACACTTAAGACTTTTTCGTCCCAGAAAAAGATTTTACTGCAGTTGGATCAGAATCGGAAAATCAAAGTCAAATCAAACATATAGGTTAGATTTTAAAGCTCAGAAAAACGCAAAAACCGCGATCATCGATATTGTTGTCCACCTAAACCCATGCCTTAATCTTTACCGGGACAAATAAGATCCGACAATATTACTCAGTGGTTTACACAATTAAGACCCGCTTATTTTACCGGACCAGACCACCCCAACTTGACTTAAACCTCAAAATTAGTAGAATTAAAACTTTGTTGCTCAACATTTATGAATAGTTAAGACGATCAAGGGTATTGTTTATCCACCTAAGCTTAAGCATCAAAGTCTACCAAGCAGCCATTAGATATGATTAAGGTTTAATTATTTATAGCCAGTGCTCCCCACAACATGACATACCCCCGTTATCAAGCATTACCCCAAATCCATAACCATAGGTGAGTATGCAAAATTTTATCTGTAGGGCTTACATGTAGCGTGTCCCTTGTGGTCCGTTTCTTAATGGTAATGAGACGCGAGCAAGGGGACCCCACATGACTAACAGCGTGGATGATCAAGTCTGTAGTGTATTTGTACTTTCGTACTGTTGTGATCTTGTTTATAGACTTATAAGGGTTTGCTCTTTGGCTTTATTTTAAATATTCACAACCCCACTTAGGAATTGTGAATACCCAGCTAAATAGATTGCATACAGACCCATGGTCTCCGGACCCGAAGCATCCCATCAATACAGGATTTAAGGTTATAAAACCATACGCCGATGAGGTGTAAAACACTAAACTATCATTTTAAGATTTATATCACAGGCTACACGGCATACTCTAACGTTAAACCTACCCAAGCATCATATGATAAAGTATTCAGATTTTTAAAAACTCATGATATTTCCACTTTTTCATACCAAAATTTGAGGCTTGAGTATGGCCCGACCTTTCATTGCTTATTTTCCACGGACAAAACGCTTTACCCACAAAAGATTTCCGTTTAACCGTTTTATCACATTTGCCCTTTCATTTTCAAGGTTGAGCCTACCGACACATCCCAAGTTAAGTGCGTTTTCTTTTATTTATCTCATATTATTAGTAGTTTGAAAAACCGATTTCCGAATAAAATCATCATCTCCCACTTTAACGCAAAAGAAACTAAAAACAAGGGACATTTTTTCTTTTTTTTTTCTTTTCTTTTTTTTTAAACATGATACGAAAACGAAAAATAAGTGAAAACTTTTTATTATTTTTTTTTAATTTTTATTTTTATTATTTATTTTTTTTTTAAAATTTTTTTTCTACAACTAAGTAAAATAAATTCCCATCCCCACACTTAGAATGAAATCGTCCTCGATGAGAACAAGGAAAAGAAATAAAAATAAAAATAAAACGTAAAGCATAAAATTAAAACTTTAAAGAACAGAAATTAAAATAGAGAACGGGTTACTCCCCTGGTTTAGATGCAAATTCTTTATCAGCTGTGTATGCCTCAAACGAACGACCGTATAGCATTTCATTCGCGGCCGCAACCTCGGGTGAACCAGTTCCAAAACGCCATCAGAGCTACCATGCACATAATAAAACCTGTAACAACTCAAACTCGCTCGCATGTAGCGGCGTATAAAACAGAAAACATAAGAAATAAACATAGTTTTGTGTTTTTGAATTTTTTTATTTTTTTTTTAATTTTTATTAAATATTTATTTATTTTTTTTTGTATTTTTATAAATATAAATGAAAACAAACAAAAACAGAAAGTAAAGTGAATCATAATACAAACTCTACAACTCGGGCTGTCTCCCGAGTGATGCATCCATAACGACTAATCCTCGGTGAATGAGTCAAGGTAGAACACCTCGACTGTCTGATCAGTTATCGGCTCTCCAATGTAGTGCTTCAGTCTATGGTCGTTCACCTTAAACTTCCCGCTTCGATCTTGTATCTCAATAGTGCCATACGGGAAAACCTCAGTGACCGTGAACGGTCCCGACCATCGGGATTTCAACTTTCCCGGGAATAACCTCAACCGGGAGTTATACAATAAAACCTTATCCCCACACTTGAACTGCTTAGTACCCTTCAGCTTTTTATCATGCAGTTCTTTCGTCCGCTCCTTATACCGAAATGATTGTGCGTATGCGTGATCCCGGAGCTCCTCCAACTCGTGCAACTGATGGAAACGTGTACTCTCAGCGACGGATAAATCAAGATTAACCCTCTGAAGGGCCCATGAAGCACGATGCTCTAACTCAACTGGAAGATGACAGGCCTTCCCATAGATCATCCAAAATGGTGTGGAACCAGTCGGAGTCTTGTAAGCTGTACGGAAGGCGCACAGAGCGTCATCTAATTTGTCGGACCAATCCCGACGATTCGGACCAACTGTTTTCTCAAGAATACGTTTTATTCCACGATTACTCACTTCCACTTGCCCACTGGTCTGTGGGTGGTAGGCGGTCGCAAGACGGTGGGTGACCCCATAGCGCTGCAACGCCTTCTCCATCTGTGCATTGCAGAAGTGAGTACCTCGATCACTGATCAAGGCCTTCGGGACTCCAAAACGGGAAAACAAACCTTTTAAAAATCTCACTACAACTCGGGCGTCGTTAGTGGGCAATGCTTTGGCCTCGACCCACTTGGAAACGTAATCAACATCCACAAGAATGTACTTGTTCCCTCTAGACGACGGGAACGGGCCCATAAAATCGATACCCCAAATGTCAAAAACCTCGCAAACCTGAATCGCATTTTGGGGCATCTCATTCCGGGATGAGATATTACCAACACGTTGACATCGGTCACAATTTTTAACAAACTCATGTGCGTCTTTGAAAATAGAAGGCCAATAGAATCCAGAATCAAATACCTTCTTCGCTGTCGAACTCGCACCGTGGTGACCTCCTGTCGGTCCCACATGACAATGGCTCAAAATCTGCCATCCCTCCTTTGCATCTACACATCTCCTAATTAACTGATCAGCACCAACACGGAGAAGATACGGGTCGTCCCATAAGCAAAGAATTTCTTCTTTTGCTGGTAAGACATCTTCGGGAGGTATCAATCAGCAAGATAGTTTGCGAAGTCAGCGAACCATGGAAAACCCTCCTCCTGTGCCTTAACGAACATGAGACTTTCCGTCTCTGAAAACGGTCGTTGATCATGCCCCCCGAATCTCCTAACTCAGCACCTTCTAGACGTGAAAGATGATCGGCCGCAACATTCTCGGCCCCCTTTTTGTCACGGATCTCAATATCAAACTCTTGAAGCAACAGGATCCAACGGATAAAACGAGGTTTGGCATCCTGCTTGCTGAAGAGATAATGAATAGCAGCATGATCCGTATAAACAATCGTTTTGGACAAAACCAGATAGGACCTAAATTTGTCGAAAGCGAACACCACAGCTAAAAGCTCCTTTTCGGTGGTGGTATAGCTTTCATGTGCGCCGTTTAAGGTCCGGCTCGCATAGTAGATCAGATGGAAATATTTATCCTTCCGTTGTCCAAGAACTGCTCCGACTGCGAAGTCGCTCGCGTCACACATCAACTCGAATGGTGACGACCAGTCGGGAGCAACCATGATCAGGGCGTTAACGAGTTTGTCTTTTAGAAGATCAAACGCCTCGATACACTGTTCGGAAAAAACAAATAGAGCATCCTTCTCCAAAAGTTTGGTCATGGGTCTCGCGATTTTTGAGAAATCTTTAATGAACCGGCGGTAGAACCCGGCATGACCTAGAAAACTACGAATAGCTCTCACAGAAGTAGGCGGGGGAAGATTAGAAATGGTCTCGACCTTCGCTTTATCAACCTCTATCCCCGCACTCGAGATCCGATGTCCTAGAACAATTCCCTCACGAACCATAAAATGACACTTCTCCCAGTTAAGGACTAGGTTGGTATCAACGCAACGGGACATCATCCTCTCAAGATTAGGTAAACAATGATCGAAGGAGCTCCCAAATACGGAAAAATCGTCCATGAATACCTCCATGGAGTCCTCGATTATATCATGGAAAATGGCCACCATACACCTCTGGAATGTGGCCGGAGCGTTACAAAGTCCGAACGGCATACGTTTGTAAGCAAACGTACCGTAAGGGCAGGTGAAAGTGGTTTTCTCCTGGTCATCGGGAGCTATGGGAATCTGGAAATACCCGGAGAAACCATCCAAGAAGCAGTAGTACCGCTGACCCGCTAAACGCTCCAACATTTGATCAATGAAGGGTAAAGGAAAGTGGTCTTTCCTGGTGGCATCATTCAGTCTGCGATAGTCGATGCAGACTCGCCATCCCGTCACAGTCCTCGTGGGAATAAGCTCGTTCCGCTCGTTGGTGACGACAGTCATGCCACCCTCTTTAGGAACCACTTGGACTGGACTCACCCAAGCACTATCAGAAATGGGGAAAATGATCCCCGCATCAAGGAGTTTAATGATCTCCTTCTTTACGACTTCTTGCATTTTCGGATTAAGCCGCCGTTGCGGCTGGACGACAGTTTTGAAATTATCCTCCATGAGGATTTTATGAGTGCAAAACGAAGGGTTGATACCCTTGATGTCGATAATCTTCCATGCAATCGCCTCTTTGTGCTCTCGTAGCACCCTCAACAACTTCTCCTTCTCGACCTCCGTCAAAGCAGATGCAATGATAACTGGAAGCTTCCTCTCTTCATTTAAAAATGCGTACTCAAGATGGGCAGGCAGATCCCTAAGCTCTAAGGAAGAAGGAGGACTCTCGACCGAAGGTCGGTCCATCGGATCGTCTCGTACGATCTCGGCAGACACGCCAGATTCAGGGGTCTGTGACTCGGTGTCGTCATCTAAGGATTGATTGGTTACGGCAACCATCTCAATCTCTGGAATCTCCCTATCAAGAATCTGGGTGTCGGAGGCAAATCCTCCACAGATTTCGCTGAGAAACTCCCCAACATGCTCCATGATGGTATCGATGAAGTATAAGGAGTCATCAGCAGACTTGGGGTGTTTCAGTGACTGTCGAACGTCAAAGGTGACGTTCTCATCCCCAACTCTCAGAATCAACTTACCCTCGCAGACATCGATCAATGCCTGTGCAGTGGCTAGGAATGGTCGGCCCAAGATGAGTGGGACGCTATCGTCATCGTTCATGTCCAGGATGACAAAGTCCACCGGGAAGATGAAATTGTCGACACGAACAAGCATGTTCTCGACCACCCCTCGGGGGTATTTTACAGAACGATCAGCAAGCTGAATACTCATACGGGTAGGCCTCGGTTCGCCAAAACCCAACTTGCGATACACGGGATATGGCATGAGATTAATACTGGCACCAAGATCTGCCAGTGCATGAACAACCGTATTATCACTTAAGATGCAGGGAATCGTGAAACTCCAAGGATCGACATCTTTTCCAGTAACTTTCTCTGCAAAACTGCAGAGCAACCAGCACTCAGCGGGATGGAAGAGACCTCAACTAACTTCTCCTTATTAGAAAGAATATCCAGGAGATCAAGAAATTTGGTGTTCTGCTTCTCATCTCTCTCCCTGCGGACTCTCCCGGGAAATGGGAGTCTAGGTTTGTAGACTCTCGGTGGTGTGCTGGGTAATGACTGGTCCTCGGCCTGTGCTGTACTTCCTGGGCTTCGCCTCTGATGCACCTTGGCCGGTGGAGACTCCATCTGGATCTCCTCGTCTACCTGCTCCTCTACATCTATCGCAGGCCCCTGATTCACTGGCTTACGACATGCTCCTGCACCGCTCCTCGTCGTCACCGCCTTCGCGAAGGCCTTCGGATTCTGCTCAGTGTTACTCGGAAGTGTACCTGGCGGCCTCTCATTCAGACGATTCGCTATCTCTCCCATCTGCCTCTCAAGATTTTGAATTGACGCCCCCTGATTTCTCATGAATGACTCGTGTTCCCGAAATTTCTCTTGAGTCTCTTTATGACGGGAATCCTCTCGAGTCATAAGCTGCGACAGCATCTGAGTCTGCTGTGACATCATCTCCTCCAGCGTGGGCTTCTTCTCCCCACCACTCGCTCCTTCACCGGAATCCTGGAATAGACTCTAACGCGGCTGGAAGCCGGAATGATTTCCGTTCCTCCAGTTAGGATTTTGGTTACCTCTCCAACCCGAATTATAAGAATTAAAAGAATTAGGGTTTCGGTTTGGATTGTTCACATAGTCGACTGCCTCCTCCTGGAAACCTACGGGGCATTGAACGGTATCGTGTCCCCCTCTGCAGATCTCGCATAACTTACTTTTTACCTGCAGGTCCTTCACAATCTTCGCTAACGCCTCAACCTGTGCCGCAAGGGCGGTGCTCGTGTCGACTGAATGCATACCGCGTGATAAAGCGTCGACGGTTTTGGTGCTCTTAGAAGGTGGTCGCTGGTATCCACTCATGGCTAAACCGTTAAATAAGGCAATGCACTCATCGGTATCCTTTGTCGTCAATAAGTTGCCTCCTGCAGCAGTGTCAAGCATATTCTGAGTCGCGTACGTCACTCCGTTATAGAACTTTTCAACAACCGCCCAGTCCTGCAAGCCGTGGTTCGGACATAAAGCAAGTAGGTTTTTGAATCTCTCCCACGCCTCGTAGAAACTCTCAGTGTCCTCCATCTGGAAAGAATGAATCTGGTTACGCAAACGAGCGGCTTTAGCCGGAGGATCGTATTTTTCCAGGAACTGGGTCTGCATGGCGGCCCAAGTAGAAATGGATCCCTGTGGGAGGGACTCAAGCCACAGACTCGCCTGGTCAACGAGTGAGAACGGAAAGATGCAGAGTTTGATGGCGTCTTCGGATACGTTGGCAAGGTGAAACGTGTCGCAAATACGTGCGATGCGAGTGAGATGTGAATGCGGGTTTTCGTGGAGCAACCCGTGAAATTGAGCAGAATGGGAAATGGTGTTCAGAACGTTCGATGGAATCTGCCAGGTCGTTTGAACTCCTATAGCTGGTGGAGCAATGCTGGATCTCGCGCTAGCATCGACCGGACGGGCCCGGTCTGCGACTGTCCTCCTCGGTGGTGCGTCGGCCATAATCCTATCCCTAACGATGGGTTCAGATAAAGTAGGAGAAAAGAATGTATTACTGACGGATGTAGATGAACTAGAAGATGGTTTTGTACGACGTCTCTCAAGAAGCTCTCTCTCTGGTTCGGGAAATCCTTCAACTTCTGGTGGTCCAAGAGATCGAGTACATCGCATACAACTATTTAAAATAAATAAAAGAAATTATAATTATCTAAACTATTTTAAACTAATAAACAAAACAAATAAGAAAGACAAGTAGTAAACAAGGAAAATCTTGACTCGAGTTGTTCTTAAAACGCTTCAAATCGTGTCCCCGGCAGCGGCGCCAAAAACTTGATGTGTGAAAATGTATAATATAAATAAAGAACGAATCACAATTAAGCTTTAAATTTATAGAAACGAAAATCCTATAGAAACCACACAAAACCGGCAAGTGTACCGATCATAAATAGTATAGCATCAAGGAAGTCCGGATGTCGAACTCAAAGACACGTGGAAACGTTTATGATTAAGAAAACTCTAACCAAGACTTACCAAAATAATATTTATTTAATTTTTAAGATTTTATTTAACTACTTAAATTAATTTAACTAAACGAAAACGTTTGACAAAACACTTTTAGAAAACTTTGATTTAAATTCAATATGTAAAAACTCTACCTAGGAATGAATCATGTTGAAAGAAATAACAAGACAACGGATTGAAAATATTCAAGACACCGGTTATAAAAGATGACACAACCAAAACTTGTTTAAGAAAGTCAAATTACCTCTCAGTCTCTCTAACAAACTTTAACTTATTTTAGTTAATTTTTAAAGAACAAACCGGAAAAACAATTATTAACGTGTTCAAATATCGACTCACCTCTCGGTCTCCTCGACACACTATCCTAATGGAGACGAATACTACGCAACCAAGAATAGAGGAACAATTTAACTCAACCCAAATTAAACCAACTAATTGCACATAAACACTCAAACTTGACAAGACAAAACCCGCTCTCGCGCGGTCTTAATTCTAACAAGTAAAAGCAACGAGACAATGTTACTTCTTATCTTTCCACATCTTTCCATAACCTACACAAAACATTTCAACTTTGTAAAACTTTGCACTTAACTCCCTAAACTTACATAAATTTGATATTAAATCATTAAAACATCATACAATTGTAAGGAAATATAAGTGTGTTATTCAACACATCAGTAAATTGCTATCCCGAACATTTACAGGTAAAATCAAGAACAAACATATACAAGTATATATCTTTCAAATGTAGGTAATTGACATAATTTTCAGCGAATGTATGCAAAAATCTTTTTGGATTTTCTCTTTACATACTTAAAACACAATCTTTTTGTCTTTTTCAAATTTCTTATAAATAAAATAAAACTTCACAATCTTTTTGGATTTTTGGATTTTTCTGTACAAACTGAAAACACAATATTTTTTGTTTTCAAGATTTTAAAATGTTTTTGGATTTTCAAAATGTTTTAAAGACGTAAAAACAAGAAACATAAAAAAACAAGAAAACATAATATTTTTGACTTTTTCAAAATTTTCAATGTTTTTGGGTTTTAACTATACAAACAAAAAGCACAATATTTTTGTATTTTCTATATTTCATCCCCTAAAATCCAAAACCAAAATAAAATTTGAAAGAAAAATAAACCGAAAATAAATATAATCATCTTTGTTTCAGGATATCAGCAAGGGTCTTCAATCCATTTAAACCAAGCAAAAACTGAAAACGCGTTTTGTCAAAAGCTTTGTTAAATAGATCGGCTTTGGGAAAATAAGTATGTACTTTCTCAATGTCAATCAATATCTTTTCAAAACAATCTCGTATGAAATGATATCGAATTTCGATATGTTTCGTTTTTGAGTGTTGTACGGGATTTTTGGTGATGCTAATGGCAGCAGAGTTATCAATTAAAATGGGAGTAGTAAGAAACTTCAAACCGTAGTCGCGCAGATTTTGTTGAATCCACAAAACTTGGGAACAACAACTCGAGGCTGCAACATATTCTACTTCGGCGGTTGAAGTGGAGACCGTTGTCTGCTTCTTACACTGCCAGGAAACAAGCTGGCTTCCTAAGAATTGACACCCTGCTGAGGTCGATTTGAATTTAATCTTGCACCCTCCATAGTCTGAGTCAGAATAGGCGGTAAGTTCAAGGTTATCGTCCTTGGGGTACCATAACCCGATGTCTGGATTGCCCCTCAGATATTGAAGAATACGCTTGACCGCTGCTAGGTGAGTCACTCGGGGACTAGCTTGGTACCTAGCACATAAACAAACAGCAAACATTATATCAGGGCGAGAAGCAGTAAGATATATCAACGAACCAATCATCGCTCGATAGAGGGTAGGATCTACGGTATCCTCCAATTCATCCGGTGATAAATTGTGACCCACAGGGAGAGGAGTTGAAGGGATTTTTCAGGCAGTAATCTTGAATCGGCTCACGACATCGTTCACGTACTTAGTCTGGTGAATAAAGATTCCTTTCGTAGACTGGTGAACCTGCAACCCTAAAAAGAAGTTCATCTCTCCCATCAAACTCATTTCGAACTTAGTTTGCATCGACTTCTCGAATTCCTTACATAACGCGTCGTTTGTTGACCCAAAGATAATGTCGTCGACATAAATCTAAACAAGGAGAAGATCATCACCAATGTTTTATAAAATAAAGTGCAGTCAATAGTCCCTCGTTTGAATCTGTTATCAGTCAGATGGTCGGCAAGCGTGCCATACCAAGCTCTCGGGGCTTGATGTAGACCATATAGAGCCTTGTTTAAGCGATAAACTCGGTCAGGATAATCAGGATCTTTAAAGCCAGGAGGCTGTAACACAAACACTTTCTCGTGCAGTTCACCGTTGAGAAAAACACTTTTAACATCCATTTGATAGACTTTAATATTCTTATAAGCCGCATAAGCCAGGAAAATTCGTATAGCCTCCAATCTTGCAACCGGAGCATATACCTCAGTGTAGTCTATACCCTCTTGCTGATGGAAATCTTGCACCGCTAATCGTGCATTGTTTCTCACGATCACCCCACGATCGTCCTTTTTTGCATTTAATTACCCAATTAGTTGGAATAGGCTTTTAACTCTAGCGGGTTTATCGATAAGATCCCAAACACCCAAACTGTTGCAATTCCTCTTGCATTGCTTCTACCCAAGAAGGATCTTGAAGTGGCATACGAGGCATCGTTGGCTCAACTTGGGATAGAAAGCAAGTGAATTTGGCAAAATTTACAATTCCAGAATAATGTAAATCTGCATAAGCACACAATAAATTATTCTCACTCGAAGAAGCAACTTGATGACGTGTTTGAACGCCCACATCAAGTTCCCCAATTATGTTTTCCTTTGGATGTTTATTATGAATCTTATGAGTGGGATTCTCAGGAACAACAACATTTTCAAATAAGTTAGTGTAATGTTCTCCAAGTTCATAATATGAATCATTACTATCAAGTTCAATAACTTGATCAACAACTTGATTATCATCAGAAGAAGTAGAACCATTATCAAAAGAAGCTAGAGGATCATCACTAGTATCCTCAGTTGAAGCAACAATTGGAGCTTCAACATAATTAGAACTTGAAAACCTTGGAATTACCAGTTGATCTTCAAAATATGCAAGAACCAGGTCTTCATCTGGTTGCTTAGTGGTTGGAGTAGATGAGTTAAATAAGTTATCATAATCAAACATCGAGTCAGGACCTTTCCCTTGAGGAGGTGTGGTGTACTTTTGACTGTCCACATGGTACCACTTCTCAATACAACCGGAAGTGAAATTAAATACCCTTTTCTTTGGAGAAGCATAACCCAAGAAATACCCCTCGATGGCTTTTTCTTCAAACTTACCCACATCCTTTTTCAACATCGTACAAGGACACCCGAATGGTTCCAAATACTTTAAGTTAGGCTTTCGCTTGTTAAAAAGCTCATAACTAATCTTCTTGAGTCTCTTAACAGTTAGAACCCGATTAAGCATATAACAAGCAGTGTTCACAGCCTCATTCCAGAATTGGACAGGAAGCTTAGAATCGACAAGCATAGTTCTTGCGGCTTCAATCAAAGTTCTGTTTTTCATTTCAGCAACACCATTTTGTTGTGGTACATATGGAGCACTGTATTCTCGATGATTTCCCTTTTGAACACAAAAGAAATCCAATACAGTATTTTTAAATTCAGTACCATTGTCACTTCAAATTCTCCTCACTCTTTGCTTGTATAGTGATTCGATCTTAGTGATTAAATTTTGAACAAGAACAGGTGTGCTATATTTCAAGCTCATAAATAAGACCCATTAGTATCTTGAATAATCATCGGTAACCACAAGACAATACCAATCTCCAGAGATACTAGCACGATTCACTGGATTGAAAGGACCCATATGAAGTCGTTCTAAAGGTGTATCAATGGAATTAAATAACTTAGACGGATGTGATTTTTTCTTCTGTTTTCCTTTCTTGCACGCAACACAGCTGTCAGATAATTTAAAGTTCTTCAAATAAACACCTTCGACCAAGTCATTCGCCATTAAATAATTCATCTTTCGAACATGAATGTAACCAATTCTACGATTCCATAGAATAGAGTCCTTCTCAGTTGCGTTTAAGACAAAACATGTTTCGATAGATGTTGATACTTTAGAACTCATATTTAAGACATAAATATCATTCGATCGAGGGGATCGCATGACAACCATGTCCTCGGGAATTACGCATCCCGGTTTCAGAATCAGACATTCTTTATCGGTAAATACTGTAGTGTACTTCTTATCAAAGATTTGCGACACACTTAATAAGTTATGATCAACCTTGTCACAGTAATTGACCTTCTCAAATGTAATGTGACCATTTGAAACTTCACCTTCTTGTGTTATCTCGGTTTCTTACAACATGACCTTGTTGACCACAAAGAAAACAACTTCGCATGTTCACACGATCAGTATGAGATTTAGAAAAAGCAGATGCCACAGAAGGTTGATGACTCACATTCTTAGTAAAACTCTTGACCAAATCATCAGACGACACCGATTTCTTTTTCAAATAGAAATCAAGATTAGAGCAGTTTGGAAAGCTTTGCAAAGTGTCAGTTCCAATAAATTTCACAAACTGAACTTTCTTAGCATTTTTTAACACTTGTTTAGCTTTAATCAATGGGTCTGATGTGTTTGATGTTTTGGCATAAGCATACTGACGTTCAAGATCTTGTATCTTGGAGGTTTCATCGTGTAAAACACTTTCAATCAGCTCTGGTTTGATAATACTAATTGGAATGTCTTTCTCAGTGAACATCATGTCTATTCTTTATAATTTAAACACACGACCAGTTGATGGCTTTGAAACATTAGGATTGATAAAAGGCATCAAATCCTCATCAGAAATTTTGGGTTTTTTTTCTGATTTCTTAGCCTTCACCGGTTTAACCTTGACTTGATCTTCTTTTGAGTTGAAGTTTGGAATTTAACATTTTTAGATTTTACTGGTTTAGGTTTGTCTGAAACTACAGATTCTTTCACAATCACATTTTTTTCTTTTCTAGAAAAAGGATTTCCTATATAATCATTGTAAAACGGTGGTGGAATTTCAACAAAACCTATACCCTTTTTAGAATCTTTTTGCTTACCAGATACTTCGATTATCTCATTTAGCAAAAAATGATGAATTACTAAACTTGCCCAACTTGTTTTTCAACTCAAGAACTTCATTATTAAGCTCGGTTATCTTAGAACGATGTTTCAAGATTTCTTGAAATTTTTTATCGTTAATTGTCATTTTAACAGATAACTCAGCTTTGAGGTAATGATTACTTATCGACGAGGCTTCAATTTTCTCCCTAGATCTCATCTGTGATTCAAAAGATTATCGATAAGTATCCTTAAGTGAAGCAATTTCTTTCACTAAACAGTCATTGTGATTTGTCAAGGATTCTAACTTATGCTTGTTTTTCTTACATTCAATACAAGAAACAGAAGAACTAACCTCATTGATTTTGGCCATGCATGCAAAAGTAGTTGGAAGCTTTTCACACGAGTCGTCAGAATCAGACTCAGTATCATTGTCAGAAGATAGCTCACTCCCACTTGCATCTTGGAAATTTGTATTTGACTCGAACATAGCTAGATTAGCTTGATCGTCATTACACAACAATATTTGTGACCAATCAGTTCCATCCATGTTGGACAGCATAGCTTGAGACCCAGAAGAAGATGGTTTAGTTCTAGTAGATTTAACAGCATCATTCCATTTTTCCCAGCTGAACTTCGATCTTGATTTCAAGGACCAGTATACTCCTTTGGTTTATCACACTCTTTGGCAAAATGTCCAAACTCTTGACAATTATAACACTTAACTTTCAATTTATCGAATTCCAACTTCTTGTTTAATGATGGAAGATCTTTGCCACTTCGTTGCATGAACTTTTTCACCTTTCTGACGATCATTGCCATATTCCATTTCAAATCCATGATTTCCAAATCATCAGGATCGATTTGGTCATAATCTTCATTAATTAAATCACCTGTGGCAATTTTACTACCAAACAAATTCTCATAAGAAGTCATGAAGGCAGATAAGAAAGCAAAGTTTTGTTTAGCCTCCTTTATGTTCACATGCGGTTGAGCTGAGAATTGATTTGAAGTAGTTGAATTTCCAGACCCTCCAGAAGAACCAGAAGCACCAGGTGACCCAGAACTTCCAGCAGTGTAGAAACAAGCTCGTGGATCACTATAGATAGTTGTAGCATTGTCACTTGCATTTTTTGTAAGAAATGAAGTGATTGGAGAAATTGTTAAACTCAAAGGCATACTGCCACCATAAAAAGCAATATCTTGATTATCCTTAGAAGACTTTTGACACTTAAGATCATATTCACGAGCTTTGATCTTTTGCATGAATTCAGTTGCAGTCAAATCTTCATTACTGAAATAATGATTTTCTTTCAATACCATTAAGAAAGTTGAGTAGGAACTTGGTAAAACACTCTTGATGGTATCAATCTTATCACTTTCAGAAGTTTCCAACTTCATCTTGTCCATTTCAGCTATCAGATGATTAAATCGTGTTGTCATTTCTTCAACAGTCTCACCTTTAAACAAATTAAAATTTCTAAATTGAAACTTTAACATCACCTTCTTGCTTTCTGCAGTGTTACCCATACTTCTCATACGAATGTGTCGAAACAACGAAGCAAAAATTTTGATGCTACCAACTTGATAAAAAATGTTTTCAGGTAATGCCATTGTAAGAGTTGAGTATGCTTTCATTTCAATCTCCAAAGCTTTCTTTTCTTCTTGAGAATATTGTGAAATGGCTTTAGGTGTAAATCCAATTGTTTCATCTCTAATCATTGGAACAATATACACTTCATCTAAACAATAAGAATTATCAGGGTGAACAGAACCCAAATGTGCACGAAAATGAGGTTCCTATTTAGCAAAGTCACTAAACTTCATCAATCGAGGACACTTGGAATGAGATCCAATTTCAGTGTCCAATTGTAACATTTGCTGTATTAGCACGTTTTGAGAAGCTAACGCGTAAAAACCAGTCATCTTGATAAGTAACAAGACAATCAAACTTCAAGGGTTGAACTTTAAAATATCTTAAACGAACTGTGAACAGTAGCTTTAACGAATTGTGAACAGTATTTAGAACGAATCAAGATAACAAATTGAGAGTAACTAATCAGGAATAGTGTTAACGAATCTAGAACAGTGTCACACGAACTGAGTTAACGAATCAGGTCAAATTGACGAACCAGTTTGACTAAATAGGTTAACGAAACCAGATTCTGAGTAACGAGTCAAGGTAGCGAATCACTAAGTTTACTTATCGAATCAAGTAACGAATTACTAAGTGAAATCTTAATGAATCACAATGTCAACTTAACGAATCAGATAACGAATCTCTGACTCAAAGTAACGAATTAAGATAACAAACTTGCTATAGTTGATAACGAATTAACTATAATGAATCAGTTTGTTATAACGGTTATAACAAACTCTGACAACTATTGCCACGTGGCAAAAGTTTGTTAGATTCAAGGTTAACGAATCAGCCACGTGTCTCACGAATTGGAAAACACGAATCAGAAAGACAACGAACTAAGTAACGAACTGGATGACGAATTGGTTAAAACTAACGAATCGCGTTAACGAATTAAGTTAACGAAGAAGAATCTTCAACAGGTGATGAAAATCTTCAAATCTTCATCACCATTTTCCAGATTTCTGGAAAACTAAGAACACCAACAACCAAACCCAAATCTGTAATACGAACTCGTTACTATACCAAATTACACGAATAACCTATCAAAATACACGGAAACTTAACACGAATCTAAATCAAACCATCCCGTAAACCAATTTACCTTAACTCGAACCCAATTTAACCAAAACAATACTCTGTTTTTGGCCAAAACACAGATTCGAACCAATCCAGCACAAACTCAATCCAATTACCAATTCCAGTCCACTAAACCTTCTCAATGCCTTACCAAACAACAAATCAACCAAACTCAATCCATATCCGATCAATTCAACAGTGAATTTGATCCAAACCAAACCGAAAACAAAATAATACTAAACTTATACGTATAAGTCTTTAATTAACGAATTAACACACAATTCAAGAGCAATCGAATCCCTGAAAGCTCTGATACCACTTAAGAAAGCCTAAGATCTCAGATCTAAAGCTTAATAAACGATTAACGGATCTAGTTCATGATTACTCTTATAGATTATCGCTTATATATATTAGTATTAGTTGTATTAAGTGTGTATACATTAAGTAATAGATTAAAGATGTGAAGCTTTGATCGAGAGGATAAATGGACAATGGTTCAATAGGTTAACTCAAAACTTAAATTAAACAGTGGAGGAACCCACTATATATAGAAGACGGGTCTAGTTCGTTACACATTCCGTAATGAACTAGACTCCTGCTTCGTTACATTACATTAAATAATAAACAATAGCGAACCGCCTCTTGATTCGTTAAACATCCTTATCGAATCAGGAGGAAACTTAACTTAAGGACTAGTTCATTAAACATCCTTAATGAACTAGACTGTTCATCTAATGAACTAACTTATAAATAACATTTACATTAATAAACGATAAATACAAAACGATAATTACAAATACTCGAGACGCAAAACCGTGTACTAACAAGTTATCAAAATGCAAACGCCGGCTTATATTCAGGTGCCTATTAGGAATTGATCGAATTTATTTGTGGAAATTGATATATTTAGAAAGATCCAAATTATTTCTAGCTACCATAGACCTTATTACTTGTATAAAAAACTTCTTATATTGGATAAATTTAATCTTTATAGCTATCATAAACCTATATGTAATAAATTTTGTGTACTTCGGTTAAGGCTGCAAATGTATTTTGGGTTTTACATGTGACGTGACCTACAATCTTAGTTTAAATGACCGAATACCCAAACTAAGCCCTACAAAAAATTGTGAGTTTAAGCCTTCTGGAAAGTAATTAAATATCATAGACATAAACACTAATATACCTACATTTACATGTACATTTTTAAATGTTCATATTGTCGAGACCATATTGTATGTCAAATTCCATTAGGGGTCATGCATCTAAGCCATATATCATCTTAAAAAGTTTGGTGGCTTTAATTTGAGAATTTTTTCATCTCCGAGTTAATTTTCTATTATAACTAATCACCAATTAACACATTCAATCTTTTATGCTGATTTAAAAAAAACCCATAAACTTCCGTTATTAACAAATATTGAATGTATCTAATATACATGCATACATCAATCAATATTTTAATAAGCATCGGCACAAAAAAGAACATCCAACAAACCATATACACATGTGGCAGCGTGTCACACCCTCAAAATCCACTAACGGAGTTTTACCGTCAGAGGGTGTGAACTAACAGGATCGGAATCATCAGTTATAATCAAACCATAAAATAAAGTTTCAAAACCATGAAAACGTTTACGAGTAAATAAATGCGGAAGCGTAAAAACCTTTAATCAAAAGTTGCGTCACGCAGGACGACTTAAAACCAATGATAACCGTTAAAAATAAGTTTTGCATAATTAGAATGTGTCAAGCAATGCATGTTCTTAAACCGCGCGCCCGCCTCGGCTACCTGAGAATAACATACTAAAAGTGTCAACACAAGGTTGGTGAGTTCACAAGTTATATAAAAATAAATCGTTTAGCGTTTGCGTTCAGCGTTTTGCGTTACAGCGTTTTGCGTTACCAGATAGTGTTATGTCAATTATATATCGATAGGTAGCTAGTCTATACAACAAGTATTACTAATTGTTCGACACCGAAGCTGACTCGTTTATTAAGTGCCTTGTCACCAGGTCCTCCAGACCATGGTACGTGTTAGCCAAAATTACACCCGCTCGACCTCCAGTCGAGTTTAGCGTTGGGTGGGGTTTGTCAAACCCAGTAGTACTACTCAATAGTGACTCGCTATTCTAAATATTAACCGGTTCGATGTGTAGGACTTCAAATGTTTCGTTTGCCACTTAGCCTTTACAAGTGATATATAATTTATAACAAAATCTTAAATGCGTTGTGGAGTATGCTATCTCCCCAAGTGAAAAGCGTTTGAAAACAGTTAAAAGAGGGGAAAGTGAAACTCACTGTTTGCGAAGAATTTCCCAAATTAAATCACCAAGATGCGCGTCACAGAAAAACTCTCTCTAGCATTCTAAAACAACAAAGAGATTTTTCTAAGTGTCGGAATATTATCGAGTCTCTAGACCCGGCACATAATACCTATGCACATAACATGTTTCGTGTTTCGTTTGTGAATCGTGTGTGACTTTAACAATGTATTTGTGATACGTTACATGTGTAAGCAATCATTTACGTGTCACGTATTCATAAAGTACATCACTATCAATTACTTCCCGTAAGGACAATTTGGTCAACACATAACAATTAACTAGCAACTATTCCTCACGAGGGCAATTTGGTCAAATCATTACAATCAATTAGCTATTATTCCCCGCAAGGGCATTTTGGTCAAAACACGACATTTATCTTGCAATCATTCCCCTCAAGGGCAATTTGGTCAAAACACGATAATAAATTAGCAAGTATCATGTTTCATGCAATTTCACAAAACTCAGCAGCTAGTTTCACCGAGACAGAAATCCTACTTGAAAGATTGTACTATTACACCGATCATAGTATCTCAATTAATTCACCAAAAATCATTACAGAAGCAATATGTCTTAGGTTTCCAGAACATATTTAATTATATTTTTATTCCACATAATTTTCTCACAATCATCAAATCATTACAGCAAACTCATAACAGTCAAATTCATGCGCAACAGAATGTTATTTGCAATTCCCGTTAAACGAAAAATCCAATAAATGCAAGACCACTTGGGTTAGGTTCCTAACTCAATGTGTCAACTTCCAAAAGTGAAACCAACCCAATTGGTCTCGTAGTTCATGAGATACAACATTTACAAAACAACCTAACAGCAGGTCTAACAGCTCAGCTTTGCACAACGTTTTTGTAAAATCATAAAAGTTAACCTTTACTTGTCCAAAAATTACAAATTTACACTCTATGGAAACTAGATTCAACCTAGTTTACTGTAGTACCAATATTCTCAACCAATTTTCATATTTACACTTAGTTACAATCACTTAAACATCAAATACACATTCTGTCCAGAAACTGTTTGCATCCAAACTCAACATATTAACAACCTATGAACTATCATACATTCATATGATCCTCTAGACTCCATAAACACCATCCATGCACATCAATTACATATTACATACTTGATTAGGGTTTGTGTTTGAACTCAAATCAAAGACACAACAATCAACATGTTACAATATCAATTCTACTTAACAAATCATTACTCAATCAACAACAATCATATTGATTACATGTATATATGAAATCGGCAGCTTAGGGTTTACAATTAACCCAACAAACATCAAAATCAAGTAATAAGAATGTATAGGATAATCAATTATACCTTCCTAGCACCTAGTTCTTCAATCAAGGGCTTGATTTTGTGGTTGTATGTGTGTGTGAAGGTGACGGCAGCCAAGAGGGATGGAGGGGGTGGCTGATCGGTTTTGGGAGAAAGAAAAATAAGAGTTAGGGTTTATTATAACATAGTATTTATAGAATACTATGTTACACTTTAGCCCCTCCACTTTTAAGTATTACTTTTCCTAGCTTAAACTAACTTGTTTACATCTTGAGTTAACGTTTATAACCATGTTATCACACAACACATAAGTCTAACACATAATTATCACATAATTACTGTTTTGACGTTTTTCGTTTATTCATCAATCGTTTGCGTCAACTCGTTTGCGTTTCGGTGCAATTCCCGAAAGACTACACATGTAGTAAGTGTTAAGCGTCATTTAAACCCTAGTTTAAAGGTAATGAAGTGTGCGTTATAGATTCAATGATCTTAAGTTTGATTTGACGGAGTTGAGTTAACGGAGTTAACCTGAAATTCACGATTGTCACATCATTCCCATGTTAAAGAATTTTCGTCCCGAAACTTTGAGTCAAGTCGTGATGAGTGTCTGAAAAAGTAAGAAAAATTTTCGGTTTGTCATATCATCCCTTAGTAGAAAGAAATTTCGTCCCGAAATTTAATTCATACCTCCGGTGATGTCTGACGGTTTGCTGGGTTTCGCGGTTTTCCGTGTTTGGTTAGCCCTTCAAAAAGGTGAGGATACTTTTTCATCATTTGATCCTCGCGTTCCCACGTGAACTCCGATCCACGTCTCGAGTTCCAATGAACTTTAACGATTGGAATTTTGCTGTGTTTGAGCGTTTTGGTTTCCCAATCCAAAACCTCGACTGGTTCCTCAATGAAACGTAACTGTTCATCAACTTGCAGTTCCTCCAAAGGAACTACTTGGGTTTCATCAGACAGGCATTTCTTCAAATTTGATACGTGTAATACATCGTGTACGCCACTGAGTTCCGTTGGTAGGTCCAGTCGGTACGCCACCGGACCAACGCGCTCAGTTATCCGGTAGGGACCAACATATCGTGGGTTGAGTTTGTTTCGCTTACCAAAGCGAACCACACCTTTCCAAGGTGAGACTTTGAGTAACACTCGATCGTTCACTTGAAATTCGAGAGGTTTTCGGCGCTTGTCGGCGTAACTCTTTTGGCGGTCTCGTGCTGCTGTCATGCGATTTCGGATTTGAACAATCTTTTTCGAAGTTTCGAGTACCAGTTCTGGACCAGTGATTTGGCTGTCACCCACCTCTGCCCAGCAGAGTGGTGATCGACACTTCCGTCCGTACAGTGCTTCAAACGGCGCTGCTTTAATACTTGCGTGGTAGCTGTTATTATACGAAAATTCTACCAAAGGTAAGTGAGGTTCCCAACTTTTTCCGAAATCCAATACACAGGCACACAACATATCCTCCAGGGTCTGAATAGTTCGTTCACTTTGCCCATCCGTTTGAGGATGGTATGCTGTGCTCATATCAAGACGGGTGCCTAGTGCGCTTTGCAGCGACTTCCAAAAGTGCGAAGTGAAACGAGAATCTCGATCAGAAATGATTGAGACAGGCACTCCGTGTCTAGACACTACTTCCTTCATGTAGACGCGAATCAGGCTTTCCATTTTGTCCGATTCCTTAATCGCTAAGAAGTGTGCAGATTTAGTCAACCGGTCAACGATCACCCAGATGGTATCGCATCCCGTCAGTGTCTTAGGTAAACCCGTGATAAAGTTCATTGAGATATGTTCCCATTTCCACATTGGGAGTTCCGGTTGTTGCAGTAGACCAGATGGTTTCTGGTATTTTATCTTGACTCTGGCACAAGTCAAGCATTTGCTCACGTAGGTGGCAATGTCGGCTTTCATGTTCGGCCACCAGTAAAGTGCCTTTAAATCATGATACATTTTATCTGAGCCAGGGTGGATAGAATATCGGGACTTGTGAGCTTCGTCCATTACTAGAGTTCTCAACTCTCCGTATCGTGGAACCCAAATCCGGTTCTCAAAATATCGGACCCCGTCCGATCTGGTTTCAAGTTGCTTGTCCATGCCCCGCATGAGTTCCGATGGAAGATTGTCATCTTTCAAAGCTTCAAGTTGCGCATCGCGAATCTGATCGGGTAAGCTGGCATGAATCGTGAGTTGCAATGCTCGCACTCGTCTGGGTTTATCTGTTTCTTTTCTACTGAGGGCGTCGGCCACTACATTGGCCTTGCCAGGGTGGTACTTGATGGCACAATCATAATCCTTGAGCAGCTCGACCCAACGACGCTGTCGCATGTTCAGCTCCTTCTGATCGTAGATATGTTGGAGACTCTTGTGGTCGGTGTAAATGGTAAACTTGGTACCGTACAAGTAATGCCTCCATATCTTAAGAGCGAACACCACGGCTCCGAGTTCCAAATCATGGGTCGTGTAGTTCTTCTCGTGAACCCGTAGTTGTCGAGAGGCGTAGGCTATAACCTTCTCGAGTTGCATCAGCACACAACCGAGACCTTGTATAGATGCGTCACATTGTACCTCAAAATTTTCCGTTCCCTCGGGGAGGGCTAGAATAGGGGCGCTACAAAGTTTGGTTTTCAACAGTTGAAAAGCGGATTCTTGCGCGTCACCCCAATTGTACTTAGTGCCTTTGTGAGTCAAAGCGGTGAGGGGTTGAGCAATCTTTGAAAATCCCTCGATGAAACGCCGGTAGTAGCCGGCCAGTCCTAGGAATTGCCGCACCTCAGTCGGAGTCTTAGGTGCTTTCCAGTTTTTGATGGCCTCTACCTTACCGGGATCGACATGGATACCATTCTCGTTGATCACATGTCCTAAAAAGTGAACCTCGCGAAGCCAAAATTCACATTTCGAGAGTTTAGCATACAGTTGTTCATTCTTCAGCAATTCCAGAATTACCCTTAAGTGTTCTTCGTGGTCAGCTTCGTTCTTGGAGTAGACGAGTATATCATCGATGAAAACAATCACAAACTTGTCGAGGTACGCCTTGCATACTCGATTCATGAGATCCATAAATACGGCTGGTGCGTTGGTTAGTCCAAAAGGCATAACCGAAAACCCGTAGTGACCCTACCGTGTTCTGAAAGCCGTCTTTGAAATATCTTCTTCGCGCACTCTTAGTTGGTGATAACCAGATCGCAGATCGATCTTCGAGTAATAACTCGATCCTTGAAGCTGGTCAAACAAATCATCGATTCGGGGTAAAGGATAACGGTTCTTGACCGTCACCTTGTTCAACTCCCGGTAGTCGATACACATGCGGAAGGTCCCGTCCTTCTTTCGGACAAATAAGACAGGGGCTCCCCATGGTGATGAGCTAGGTTGGATAAAACCCTTATCCAACAAATCTTGCAACTGAGTGGACAGTTCTTGAAGCTCCGCCGGTGCAAGCCGATACGGGGCTCGTGCTATGGGTGCTGCACCGGGTGTCAACTCGATTTGGAATTCGACTTGACGAATAGGAGGGAGTCCAGGCAAATCCTCCGGGAAAACCTCCAGATAATCTCGCACAATCGGTATATCTTCAATTCGCTTCTCCTCCGCGGGTTTCTCAACAATCTGCGCCAAAATTTCCGGATGACCCTTTCGTAGATACTTCTGCGCCTTCATATGGGTAATGACGCTGGTGGTCATGCCGCTCCTCTCACCTCGGACCGAAATGATTTCACCGGGAGGGGTAGAAATGTGAACTATCTTGTCGTGACATATAATCTCCGCTCGATTCTCGGATAACCAGTCCATGCCGACCACGACATCGAAACTACTAAGCGTAAAAGGAATAAGGTCAATATCAAAGACATGACCTGACAGTTTTAACTTACATCCCGCAAGTACATGAGTCGTTACTATAGTCTTACCGTCAGCTAATTCAACAGGAAACTTAGCATCTAACGGAGTTGGAGTTAAGACTAAGAGTTGGCTAAAGGCTTTCGACACAAAACTCCTATCAGCTCCAGTGTCAAAACAATACAGAAGCAAAACAATCGTTCACAGGGAACTTACCAGTCACCACGTGCGGATCATTGCGGGCTTGACCCGACCCAATCACAAAAGCTCTTCCCTTGCCATTGGTTCCACCATTACTGCCACTTCCATTACCCCCATTGTTGTCGTTCTGTTTCAGCTTGGGACAATCTTTCCTGAAATGACCTTCCTGCCTACATTCGTAACATCCTTTCGTCGTCGTAGGTGGTTTAGGAGCACCCGTTGCCGCAAGGTCTCCTCTACACTCCTTCGCCTGGTGACCCATCTTTCCGCATCTCTGACACTTGACACGGTTACACGGGCCAACATGATGATAGTTGCACCTATTGCACTTCGGATTTTTCCCAGCATATCCGCTCGAACCCTGCCCGCTACCGTTGTTATTGTTGTTGTGACTTTGATTGTTAAAGCTCCGAGTGAATTCGGGCTTACGGTAGTGTTGTTGCGGTGGGAGGTTCGAGGATGAAGATCTGGTGTTGTCAAACTTCCTCTTTCCGCTGCTCGGGTTGCTGTTGCTGTGGTTGTCATTATTCGGGTTGTCACGGGCTTTAGTAGTTGAACCCCTAGGTGGTAACGCACCTTGGGTCACAGCCTGATCCGTCAGTTTGTGAGCTAAACGGATCACTTGTTGAATCATTGCTGGTCTGGAAGACGTCACCATGCCCTGAATCTGCGGTGCTAACCCATCAATGTACATTTCAATCCTCTTACTCGACGGATCCACCATCCGCGGACACATCACAGCCAACTCGTGAGAACGTGTAGTGTAGGCTTCAATTTCCGAGCCCACCATCTTCAGTGACCAGAATTCTGACTCTAACTTTGAAATCTCTTCTCTCGGACAGTACTCCTCTCGCATCATGCTTTTGAACTCCTCCCAGTTCATCGCGTTAGCCAGTTCCAATCCAAGGATCTGCACATTTGTACATCGTCTGTGGACACCTCTGAGTGTGCCTCTGGCTCAGCCGGTTCTTCCTCCGGTTCCTCTTCGGGTTCCTCCTCGGGATCTTCCTCGGGATCTTCTTCAGGCTCCTCTTCGGGATCTTCTTCAGGTTCGGCCTCAGGCTCCGCCTCAGGCTCGGCTGCGTTCTGAGCAAGTTGCATTTGTAAGACATTGCAACGCTCTAGAGCTATCTCGGTTCGGGTCCTTTCTACCTGGAGTTGCTCTTGCAAGTCTATCATCTCGGCTTGCATCTTCATTATAATCTTCATCTGTTGATCACTAGCCTCTTGCATTTCCTTCATTACCGCTACCATGCGGGCAATCTCCTCCTTAGTCTCGGTTCCGTCTTTTAACAGTCCGGAAACGTTCGCTCTCGTATAGCGCATGTAACCCACGTCACCCTCCATGCATGAAACAACAGCTGCGAGAACTCTCTCTACAGGTTCGGTTATGGGTGGTAGGGTGTTGGGATAAGCAGGATGGTTCGGGTGAGGCAACGGGGGAACTTGTTCGCGATAGACCATACGTCTGATCATGTTAGGGTACCATTCCCAGCTAACGTCGTTTTCGTATATGCCTCCGGATAGGCGGTATTTCTTTGGCGTGGGAGCTTCGAGTTCCGGGACTACTCGGGGTGGCGATGCGATAGGTAACTGCGGTTCCTTCTCGTGGGCATGCGTCATCGAATCGGATGATGATGAGGGTGGCATTGACATTCCTACAGGTAAGCCGTGTATGCGCACGCGTATGAGTAAAAGAGGTAAAGAGATAAGATTACAAGACTACACAAACCTATGTAGTGCGTATCATTATAACTAATGGGTCGTCGCGGTTATAGTCTAGTATGCATGCAGCTTCTAGTTCGCTATAACCAATGGCTCTGATACCAATCTGTCACACCCTCAAAATCCACTAACGGAGTTTTACCGTCAGAGGGTGTGAACTAACAGGATCGGAATCATCAGTTATAATCAAACCATAAAATAAAGTTTCAAAACCATGAAAACGTTTACGAGTAAATAAATGCGGAAGCGTAAAAACCTTTAATCAAAAGTTGCGTCACGCAGGACGACTTAAAACCAATGATAACCGTTAAAAATAAGTTTTGCATAATTAGAATGTGTCAAGCAATGCATGTTCTTAAACCGCGCGCCCGCCTCGGCTACCTGAGAATAACATACTAAAAGTGTCAACACAAGGTTGGTGAGTTGACAAGTTATATAAAAATAAATCGTTTAGCGTTTGCGTTCAGCGTTTTGCGTTACAGCGTTTTGCGTTACCAGATAGTGTTATGTCAATTATATATCGATAGGTAGCTAGTCTATACAACAAGTATTACTAATTGTTCGACACCGAAGCTGACTCGTTTATTAAGTGCCTTGTCACCAGGTCCTCCAGACCATGGTACGTGTTAGCCAAAATTACACCCGCTCGACCTCCAGTCGAGTTTAGCGTTGGGTGGGGTTTGTCAAACCCAGTAGTACTACTCAACAGTGACTCGCTATTCTAAATATTAACCGGTTCGATGTGTAGGACTTCAAATATTTCGTTTGCCACTTAGCCTTTACAAGTGATATATAATTTATAACAAAATCTTAAATGCGTTGTGGAGTATGTTATCTCCCCCAAGTGAAAAGCGTTTGAAAACAGTTTAAAGAGGGGAAAGTGAAACTCACTGTTTGCGAAGAATTTCCCAAATTAAATCACCAAGATGCGCGTCACAGAAAAACTCTCTCTAGCGTTCTAAAACAACAAAGAGATTTTTCTAAGTGTCGGAATATTATCGAGTCTCTAGACCCGGCACATAATACCTATGCACATAACATGTTTCGTGTTTCGTTTGTGAATCGTGTGTGACTTTAACAATGTATTTGTGATACGTTACATGTGTAAGCAATCATTTACGTGTCACGTATTCATAAAGTACATCACTATCAATTACTTCCCGTAAGGACAATTTGGTCAACACATAACAACTAACTAGCAACTATTCCTCACGAGGGCAATTTGGTCAAATCATTACAATCAATTAGCTATTATTCCCCGCAAGGGAATTTTGGTCAAAACACGACATTTAACTTGCAATCATTCCCCTCAAGGGCAATTTGGTCAAAACACGATAATAAATTAGCAAGTATCATGTTTCATGCAATTTCACAAAACTCAGCAGCTAGTTTCACCGAGACAGAATTCCTACTTGAAAGATTGTACTATTCCACCGATCATAGTATCTCAATTAATTCACCAAAAATCATCACAGAAGCATATATGTCTTAGGTTTCCAGAACATATTTAATTATATTTTTATTCCACATAATTTTCTCACAATCATCAAATCATTACAGCAAACTCATAACAGTCAAATTCATGCGCAGCAGAATGTTATTTGCAATTCCCGTTAAACGAAAAATCCAATAAATGCAAGACCACTTGGGTTAGGTTCCAAACTCAATGAGTCAACTTCCAGAAGTAGAACCAACCCAATTGGTCTCGTAGTTCATGAGATACAACATTTACAAAACAACCTAACAGCAGGTCTAACAGCTCAGCTTTGCACAACGTTTTTGTAAAATCATAAAAGTTAACCTTTACTTGTCCAAAAATTACAAATTTACACTCTATGGAAACTAGACTCAACCTAGTTTACAGTAGTACCAATAATCTCAACCAATTTTCATATTACACTTAGTTACAGTCACTTAAACATCAAATACACATTCTGTCCAGAAACTGTTTGCATCCAAACTCAACATATTAACAACGTATGAACTATCATACATTCATATGATCCTCTAGACTCCATAAACACCATCCATGCACATCAATTACATATTACATACTTGATTAGGGTTTGTGTTTGAACTCAAATCAAAGACACAACAATCAACATGTTACAATATCAATTCTACTTAACAAATCATTACTCAATCAACAACAATCATATTGATTACATGTATATATGAAATCGGCAGCTTAGGGTTTACAATTAACCCAACAAACATCAAAATCAAGTAATAAGAATGTAAAGGATAATCAATTATACCTTCCTAGCACCTAGTTCTTCAATCAAGGGCTTGATTTTGTGGTTGTATGTGTGTGTGAAGGTGACGGCAGCCAAGAGGGATAGAGGGGGTGGCTGATCGGTTTTGGGAGAAAGAAAAATAAGAGTTAGGGTTTATTATAACATAGTATTTATAGAATACTATGTTACACTTTAGCCCCTCCACTTTTAAGTATTACTTTTCCTAGCTTAAACTAACTTGTTTACATCTTGAGTTAACGTTTATAACCATGTTATCACACAACACATAAGTCTAACACATAATTATCACATAATTACTGTTTTGACGTTTTTCGTTTATTCATCAATCGTTTGCGTCAACTCGTTTGCGTTTCGGTGCAATTCCTGAAAGATTACACATGTAGTAAGTGTTAAGCGTCATTTAAACCCTAGTTTAAATGTAATGAAGTGTGCGTTATAGATTCAATGATCTTAAGTTTGATTTGACGGAGTTGAGTTAACGGAGTTAACCTGAAATTCACGATTGTCACACAGCGCGCTTGCATTGACAACCCATTACATATCACATCAAACACTACAAACCAAAACGAGAGGATAACCGTGTGAGCCCGCGGCAACGCTCGGGCACTTATGCTATTACATATATATGGATTGAGATCATGTGTGAACTATTTTGAAATTGAGAACTTTGAGAACCATTTTGGACCGTAAAAACCCAAAAATAAAAAAAATCATAAAACAAACAGAAAAATAAAAAAAGCCAAATTTCTTACTTATCATCTTGGTTTCCTAAAAAATACGCTTCGGTTTAGCTAAATTACACACACAAACATATATATATATATACATATATGTACATACATGTTTTTTTATTCATATATGTACATTACGTAACTAGAGTTTAAATAAAATTATACACATGGGTATAATACAAAGTTTTTTTTATGAAACTGAAATGAAATTTAAGAATTTTGGTTTTTTTACTTTGTAAAAAGTTTTGTTTTTTTTTTGTTTTATAATTATTTTAGAGGGTTTTTTAGTGGTCTAAAAAGGGTTTCAAAGTTCTAAATTTTCAAAATGTTCTCTTAGGATCCTTAGCATGTATATATAGTTTTTTTCTACTAATGTTGAAGAAGCACAAGTTACATTTATTGTTAGTTAAAGTAAGATTTTACAAAACGAACCATTAACAAACGAACTTAATATAAACATAAAATTACAAAATTTAAATGTTAGGGTGTTTTTTACAAAAATGTTAGATGATTTTACAAATAAAATGTTATAAAAATATAAAACAAACATTTAACCAACGGACATAAACAAACGAACATAAACAAACATAAATTAACACATTACCAAACGTTCACGAACACAAATGATTCATTCATCTAACTAAATGAACAAAATTTCTTGTTCGTGTTTGTTCATTTATTAAAGAACGGACGTAAACGAACTTCCGCCGAGCAGTTCAGGAACTGTTCGCTAAACGTTCGCCTTGTTTACAACCTAACTCTCGACAAAAGAGTAAGGCTTGATAATGCGGGAGAATTTACATCACATGCTTTTAATGATTATTGCATGTCTGTGGGGATTGTTGTAGAACACCCTGTTGCTCATGTACACACACAAAATGGCTTAGCCGAGTCGTTGATCAAACGCCTACAGCTAATAGCTAGACCATTAATAACGAGGACAAAACTCCCTGTTTCTATTTGGGGTCATGCAATTATGCATGCTGGATCATTAATCCATGTGAGACCAAGTGCAAATCATAAATACTCTCCCACACAACTTGTTTCTGGAAATGAGCCAAATATCTCTCATCTTAGAATTTTTTGGTGTGCTGTGTATGTTCCTATTGCACCGCCACAATGCACAAAAATGGGCCCCCAATGAAGGTTGGGAATATATGCTGGATATGAAACGTCTTCTATCATAAGATACGTTGAACCTTTAACAGGTGATGTATTTACAACACGTTTTGCTGATTGCCATTTTAACGAGACAATGTTCCTGGCATTAGGGGGAGAAATGAAAAAGCAAGAAAGAGATATATCATGGTGTGTGCCATCATTGTTACACCTAGACCCAAGATCAAAACAAAGTGAGACAGAGGTTCAAAAATAATACATCTACAAGAAATTGCAAATCAGTTACCTGATGCATTTACTGATATAAACAGGGTCACTAAATCTCGTATACCAGCTGCTAATGCTCCAGCTCGAGTTGAGATTCCAAGCAAGCAAAACCATAATAATGCACATCATGAATCTCAAAAATGTTTAAAACGTGGAAGGTCAATCGGTTCAAAGGATAAAAATCCTCGAAAAAGAAAGGGTTCTGAGAAGGATACTGACCCTAAAGAAGGAATGATTGACAAAACCTTCCTCAGGAAAGAATAAATGATATAACATTTCCTCTAGAAGAAATAAATGATTCCAATAAAGAATTGTCAATAAACTAAGGTAAATCACATATAATGTGGGATCGAGATGAAATGGAAAATATTGATGATATATTTTCTTATTCTGTGGCAAGCGATATCATGGAAGAAAATGATGACCCTGAACCAAAATCTGTAGATGATTGTAAAAATCGACAAGATTGGAACAAATGGAAAGATGCTATGCAAGCTGAATTAAACTCACTAAACAATCGAAAGGTTTTTGGACCTATTGTCAATAAACCAAAGTCAATGAAACCTGTAGGATATAAATGGGTTTTTGTGAGAAAACGAAATGAGAAAAATGAAGTTACAAGATATAAAGCAAGACTTGTAGCTCAAGGTTTTTCTCAGAGGCCAGGAATTGACTATGAAGAAACGTATTCTCCTGTTATGGATGCTATTACGTTTAGATATTTAATCAGCTTAGCAGTCTCTAAAAAGTTAGAGATGCGTCTTATGGATGTTGTCACAGCTTACTTGTATGGATCACTAGATAGTGACATCTATATGAAAATTCCCGAAGGATTTAAACTCCCCGAAGCAATAAGCTCAAAGCCTAAGGAAATGTATTCCATCAAATTACAAAGATCCTTGTATGGACTGAAACAATCTGGAAGGATGCGGTACAATCGTTTGAGTGATTATTTGATAAGCAAAGGATACACAAATAATCTTATTTGTCCATGTGTCTTCATCAAGAAGACAACATCAGGACATGTGATCATAGCTGTGTATGTTAATGATCTAAATTTAATTGGGACACAAAAAGAAATTAATGAAGCAATTGCTCTTTTAAAGAAAGAATTCGAAATGAAAGATCTTGGAAAAACCAAATATTGTCTTGGTTTACAAATTGAGCATATGCATAATGGGATACTTATGCATCAGTCAACTTATACTGAGAAACTCTTAAAACGTTTCAATATGGACAAAGCAAATCCTTTAAGCACACCGATGGTTGTCAGATCACTCAATGTTGACAATGATCCATTTCGTCATTGCGAAGATAATGAAGAGATTCTTGGTCCCGAAGTACCATACCTCAGTGCAATTGGAGCACTTATGTATCTTACTAACTATACAAGACCTGACATTTCTTTTGCAGTTAATTTATTGGCAAGATTCAGTTCATCCCCTACTAAAAGACATTGGAATGGCATTAAACGTATTTTTCGGTATTTAAAAGGAATTGCTGATTTAGGT
The DNA here is from genome assembly GCF_021521415.1 of Bidens hawaiensis. NCBI lineage: Eukaryota > Viridiplantae > Streptophyta > Magnoliopsida > Asterales > Asteraceae > Bidens > Bidens hawaiensis. The sequence continues at coordinate 269,493 of NW_027493155.1, read as the reverse complement.
TTATTTTATCCTAACGATTCAAAAGAAGGGTTAGTTGGTTATGCAGATGCAGGTTATTTATCTGATCCCCATAAAGCAAAATCTCAAACTGGATACGTATTTAAAAATGGAGGAACTGCGATTTCATGGCGTTCTCAGAAACAAACACTCATTGCAACATCTTCAACTCATGCTGAAGTCATTGCATTGCATGAAGCTTCAAGAGAATGTGTATGGTTAAGATCTATGTCACGACACATATTGATTTCTTGTGGACTACAGAAAGATCGAATTCCAACTCCTATCTATGAAGATAATGCAGCTTGTGTCTCGCAAATGAAGGAAGGGTATATCAAAAGTGACGGAACAAAGCATATACCACCAAGATACTTTGAGTATACTCGAGACCTTATTAAAGAAAATCAGGTTGAGATGAGATATGTCCAGTCCAGCAACAACTCAGCTGATCTTTTCACAAAAGCACTTCCCACAACAACATTCAGGAAACATATTCATGATATTGGCATGCGCCATGTACGGACAATGTAACGACCTGCAATATGAGGGGGAGCTATATACTGCATTCTTTTTCCCTTAGCTAAAGTTTTTCCCATTGGAATTTTCTTTAGCAAGGTTTTTAATGAGGCAGTACTTCAAGACCCCGAAGTTTTGAAAAGGTGTCATCCAAGGGGGAGTGTTATAAGAGTGTCGGTAAGACACTTGCAAGTGGTGGATGACATTTTCAAACCAATTATATGCATATGTCTCCCTAATAGTATTTTCGAATAGTATTTTTAGTATTATAAATATTGTGTGATTGTAAGTAACGTTCACATCCAGTAGAATTGAGAATCTCATATTTCTTTACTCTCTTTTCTTAGTTATAATAAAGTTCAATTATCACTTCAATAATCTTGTTATTAGAGCTAATATTATAACATAAAGAATAAATATAAGTTTCGAATTATAAAGTATTAATATGCAAAGTATATATCCCAAACATCAACTCAAGGTGCCGTCTCTCACACTATTATACCTTTTTACTCCTGTTCTATTATTATTATTATTATTATTATTATTATTATATTAGTAGTTGTAGTAGTATAATTGTTACTATCATTACTACCGGTTCTACTACTACTACAACCACCACCACTACTATCACTAGTACTATTTTTATTACTACTATATATTAAATGATAATTTGGTGCCGCTAAGCAGGTTAAAGTGGCAGACTATTATTGGACCACGCCATCTATGTTAGATTTTTTTGGTTTCGTAACGAATGTAACCGAAACCGATCAAATTTTTAGCTACTCACCGACACAAGGTCGTAAATAGACTACTCACAGGTTTTACCGACCTTTATATTTTAATTATAGTATCGTAGTGATTATTACGATAGATTAAATGATAGTTCGGTGTCACTAAGCAGGTCGATCCAAGTGGCGGGCCATTATTGGAGCATACAACTTTTTCTTAGTTTATTTTAGGTTCCTTAACAAATGTAACCGAAATCGAAAGAAATCGAAAGTGGCGCGGGTCATTATTGGGCCACGCCACCTTTTTAGCGCTCGGGTTTTACCGACCATTATGTTTTAGTTCTAGTACCGTAATGATAACTACTGTAGATTAAATGATACTTTGGTGCCACTAAGTAGGTCCAAGTGGCTGGCCATTAATGGAACACACCATCTTTTTTAGGTCTTTTTCGGTTTCGTAACGAATGTAATCGACATAGAACGAATTTGTATCGACTCACCATCACAAGGTCCGGGACTAACTGTTGGAAAATATGATGAATGGATATTTGGTGGTTTATTAAATGTGACTCTTCAAGTGGTGAATTGAAGACTAAACTATTAAGTGATGTTTTATGAGTCTTAACTAGATTACTTATGTCACTTTATTAGAGTTTTAATGTCTAATATTAAGTCTCTAATAAATAAGAGACTCTTCATCCATGCATGGCTCTATATAAGAGTTATTGTGTATCTCACTCAAGAGAGCGAGAGAAAAGATGAAGAAGCTTTACTAGAGAAAAATGAAGAAACTTTACTACCAATTACACCAACCAAATAAACATAGGATATTTATTTCTTTCATGAATAATTAGAGTGGAGTACTCTCTAAACTTCATGTTTATATTTCCAAGTTCTAATACACTAATCTACCCGGTGTAACCTCGGGTGCGAGGCCTTCTCTGGCAGTACATACTGCTTCGGCTGTTGTACCCTGGGAGACAGACACGTTGTCTTATGTAGAGGCGCGAAATCTGTTTTAAGGGAAGCGTGTTAAACACGTGCCTCAGCCTCAACCGTCAACATTTTGTTTTCTTTTTGTTGTAGTCATGGCGCTTAGTCGAAGACTAAATGTGATGATGACACAAGACAAAGATACTACATGAAGACCGGCTAAACTGCCTGCTAAAGACTTTGGATCATATCAATTTTGAATATAAAAGTTTGTATTTGTTTAGTTTTGTAAACGGTATCGTACTAGAATATTTTCCATTACTAAAGAGAGCATCGTTAGTGTTTACTTCTTTATTTTTTTTCAAACAAAAAGTGACCCATATTCCTACAATCTTAAAACAGATTTCATGAGATTGTTGCTACAATCTTAAAACCTTATTTATAAGGATTTTGGGTTCACGAACGAATTGATAACAAATGTATTTGAATTTTTTTTTTTTCATGAAACTTTTAGAAATAACTTTGGGAAATATTGTCATATGTAGTATGACATCTTTTTTTTTGGATATTTTAAAAGATTGTAGTACAATCTTATATCTTTGAATACCGTGTTACATAAAGAAATGTTTGATTCGACCATTTGATTTTGAAATGATTTTTGTAATCGTTTGCATTCTAACAATAGTGTTAGAAATGTGTTTTGGATAACCGTTATGGTTTTATTTTGTAACAATTTTTTAATTGTTTATGTCTAACAATTTTGTTAGAAATGGTTGTTAGTAAACCATTCATTTTAAATTGATTCTTGTAATCAGTTGTTTTCTAAAAATGGTGTTAGAAACGGTGCATAAAAACATCCGATTATAACCAATTTTGTAATTGGTTATTTTTCTAACTTGTGGGTTAGACCGGTTGTATTGATATACAACATATGTTTAACATGTTTGTGAGATACTATTTGTTATATATATATATATATATATATATATATATATATATATATGTGGCTAAAACGTTTTATGTAAACATCAATTTCTAACGGCCGTGTTAGAATTAAATGTGGTGAGACATCCATGTGTAATTTGGTGAAATAATGCACAAAAGCTTCCACGAGTGTCTTTTTGTATTTCTCCAATTAAGTTACCAATAATTCAAGTATTAACTCGATGTTAACGTTTTGAGCTATACACTAGAAAACCAACAGTTTAAAAGGTTTTGTCTCAACGTTTAGTTTCATTTATGTATAGTCTTTTTCTAACTTGCGTGTTGGAAATGTTTAAGCCCTAACTTGTTTGTTAGAAAAAATGACCGGAAATGTTTTATGTAACCATTTACTTTTCCAACGTATGCATTAGAAATAATTAGAAAGGGTTTCTTTTATAGACTATATCCTTGGAAAACGTTATATGTAAACGTTCAAGGTTATAACGTGCACGTTATAATATTTTTTTTACTTGCGTTCTTGAAACCGTTTTAGTGCATGGGTATTAAACCTAAAACGTATAAAATCATTTGATATTTTCGGTTTTGAATTTTGATTTTATAAACCCTTGTTGATATTATTAATATAATATATTGCAAAAACTAAACAAATGTTTTAAAATGGTTTTTTTTAAAACAAAGTTTTGCATATTGTATATAATTCAAAAATGGTTCGCCACTCATGCTCAAAGTAATGCATGTTAAACGAAGATAAAGTTCTCAAGGATATTCTATAGTGGAAAACAACTTTGTGTTGTGTGAACAAAAAAAAAATGATTGTTCAAGTTTCGTTACTTAAATGTACTAGTTGTAACAACTTGAGGTTGTTTTGAACATATTTTTTCAAGAATATAGTTTCAATACTAGAATGAGGATACGTGTGCATGGATTTCTATTTGAGGAGTACCTCGATACATAATATAATATGATACCATTAAGATGATTCATGTCGGATGATGAAAGTGTTGAATAATAATAACACTTTGAGGTTTGATGTCTAGGTGTTATCTATTTATCCATTTGAATATAAGTGTTTTGCACTTTATGTTGTCGTTTCAGTTGTATTATTATTTTGTTCAATATCTTCGGATAACACATGCAATTTTACAACCAAATACAACAATATACAAATTATTTCATAGAGATTTTTAATGAAAAGTTTATGTTTTTTTTGAATATTTTTATATGGATAATGCAAAAGAAATATTGCGTAAGCAACTGCTTGTGAGTTGTTGCACTCACAAAAGTCTAATGCGAGACATCAAATGTATGACCACATCATGAGAGGGCCATGAAATAACGTGGTGAGTGTATTAAGATGAAATACACAAGATTATTATATTTAAATCCTTGAAATTCACTACGTGTGAATTATAACATATGAACTAATATATGTTAACAAGAAATTAAACTTCTTGGAAATTCAATAAGTATGAATTATAACATATGAATTAATATATGTTGGTGGTGTATTTAACTCCTTAGAGATTCACTAAAAGTGAATTGTAACGTAATATCGTTAATGAGATATTTATATCATTAGATATTCATCTTTGAAAATTCACCGAGTGTGAATCATAAGAGATCTATTATGTTATTATTGTAATTGCATTTAAGTAAATCTTAATAGATTTATTATAATATGCTTACAATAACGATGAATAGATAGATGTTTCTACTCCCATCCATTTTTGAACTATGTGAAAGTTTGTCTTTTATTTTGAGATGGTATCTCAATAAATAATTTCAAGAGACAACAACGAAATGTATAAATCACTTTATGATAGTGTAAATTCCAAGAGTTTGAGTGTCAATCTAGTTGACTTTATCTCAACATAATAGTGATTGTAGATGAGTAGTGTTCATCTTGTTGGTAATAAATGTATTCATCAAAATGATTCGGATTAAGAATTATAACTCAATGGTGTAGCCTTGAAGATCAAAGGCAAAAGAGTTATGTTTCTTTTCTATATACAATAACTTGTGAGACTTTCCTGAATATTAAGGTTTGGGGATTGTGAATAGGTCTCATAATTATGTCTAAACAAATGGTTGAGTGTTTCAAAGTGATATTGTAATGGTTGTGAAGGATCAGAATGATGCATCTTCTGTTCACATGCTACAGTATTGTAGTCTAAAGCATGCTAGACGAATATTTGTTAATTATGGTGCTTTATAGAGACTAATTAACACGAAAATTTGAAGCATCAACAACACAAGAATTGTGTATAGTCAAATTTAAAGAAATTTTCATTCAATATAAGGTAATAATGTAACTTATGAGGAACTTGAGAAGACCTCAACTTTCTAGGGTTTCCTAAGAGAGTGATTTAAAATCCTTCTAAGTTGGTGATGTTTGATAACTAACTTTTGACAAGTGTTACTTTATTAGTAAGCAATGATGAAATAATTGATAAAAAGACATGGTCTTGTTCAAATCATGAGTGTCAAGTTGTCTTCGTAAGTAAAGTTAAACAAACTATATCAGAAAGCAAGAAACGTGGGGGGAAGTCATTTAAGAAACTACTATTTAAAAGTGTGTAGAAATGGTAATTGATATGATTTATCAAACTTGTGTAGAAAGGAAGAACCTTTCTTTACCCCATTATGTTATCCAATATTGCAAACACACGACTTAGTGGAGAACAAAAGGTCGTAGTGCATAATGGAGATGTGTTTGCCTTAATGATAAGTGTATCTTACAAGACACATATTATAACCAGATTCAGTTGGCCACTGAGGTTATAGTCTTAGAAGGTTGATAATAGACAAAAATAACTTATAAGTTAAGAACACATCACGACAACTGATCTCAACTATGTAAGTTATCTGTAGTGACTAGACAGAGTCAAAGAGAATGTTATGGATCCAACAACCCGAGGGTTTAGTAGAGATCAAGTTGTGGAATGAGACTAAAGTCCATGAAAAAGGGTATATAAAAGAAACCTAACTTAGTTGACTGGAGATCAAGATCTAAGTTCAATAGGACAACCTAATTATATATCTAAGGGTGGTCACTGTGGGGGCTTAACTTATGTATAACTGGATACATAAGCTAATATCTATCTCCTCCTAAATTATAAAGGGAGTATAATTAATTCCTTGTCCATTCCTATAACAACAGTGACATGTTGTGAGGCTAAGCATAACGTATGGTTAACAATTTATAACCTTAATGATTTTAATGATTTATGGATAATCACCTATGTGAAAGAGAAGTGGGGTCGCTTCGAATGAAATTCTGGGGTGCGCAATTCCAAGAGCTTTCACAGAACCAGACTAGTGTTCCAGGACCATAATGGACACGACAATGAGGGGATGTGCCCGGCTAAGGAGAGTATTGTGTGAAGTGTATTGTCGTCTACACAAATGGGGGTTTGTTCAAGGACATCACGTCTACTAACCACTAGGAGACTAAGTATGCTTCACAAAGGAAGGTTCAAAGCTATCACCTACCTCTCCTGCAATACTCAATTGTCGAGATTCCATTGGATATTTTGTGTGTTTTAATCAATCTCCATTCATGTGGGGAATTTTTGGAAAATATGATGAATGGATATTTGGTGGTTTATTAAATGTGACTCTTCAAGTGGTGAATTGAAGACTAAACTATTAAGTGATGTTTTATGAGTCTTAACTAGATTACTTATGTCACTTTATTAGAGTTTTAATGTCTAATATTAAGTCTCTAATAAATAAGAGACTCTTCATCCATGCATGGCTCTATATAAGAGTTATTGTGTATCTCACTCAAGAGAGCGAGAGAAAAAATGAAGAAGCTTTACTAGAGAAAAATGAAGAAGCTTTACTACCAATTCCACCAACCAAATAAACATAGGATATTTATTTCTTTCATGAATAATTAGAGTGGAGTACTCTCTAAACTTCATGTTCATATTTCCAAGTTCTAATACACTAATCTACCCGGTGTAATTTTGGGTGCGAGGCCTTATCCGGCAGTACATACTGCTTCGGCTGTTGTACCCTGGGAGACAGACGCATTGTCTTATGTAGAGGCGCGAAATCTGTTTTAAGGGAAGCGTGTTAAACACGTGCCTCAGCCTCAACTGTCAACATTTTGTTTGCTTTTTGTTGTAGTCAAGACGCTTAGTCGAAGACTAAATGTGATGAAGACACAAGACAAAGATACTACATGAAGACCTGCTAAACTGCCTGCTAAAGACTTTGGATCATATCAATTTTGAATATAAAAGTTTGTATTTGTTTAGTTTTGTAAACGGTATCGTACTAGAATATTTCCCATTACTAACGAGAGCATCGTTAGTGTTTACTTCTTTATTTTATTTTTCAAACAAAAAGTGACCCATATTCCTACACTAACAACACTCGGGTTTTACCAACTCTCGACTTTAGCCGACCTTAGTGTTTTAGTTATGGTATTGTAAACCGAATCATGCCGATTTTGTGTTGACTCACCGCCGACTAAAAACACTCAGGTTTACCAACACCCAAATTTTACTGATTCACCACCGCAACGCATGAGTCCAGCAATACTCGGGTTTTTCCAACACCGACCCTTTTGTTTTAGTTTTGGTACATAAGAACGTACCGCACCATACCGAATTCGTTTTGATTCACCGCCGACTAAAAACGCTCGGTTTACCAACACCCAAATTTTAACGACTCATCAACGCAACGCATGAGACCTGCAATGCTTGGGTTTTTCCAACACCCGAGTTTTACTGCTAGAATAAACCTCGTTTAAATTTTTTATTTTTTTATATGTTAACTTGAAGAATTTATTTTTCAAGTTTCAAAGCTTGGGCTTTACCAACATTGCTTATACTGTAACGAACGCAAGCGATATCGATCGAATTCGCGTCGACTCGCCTTTGTAAAACTCGTTATTTACCCGCCAAGGTTTTACAAACACCGGGGGTTTTACCGACTGTTATATATGTTTTTTAAAATATTTTTATTTATGCGAATTTAGTTTTTGCGTTAAATTATGGTACTATGACGAATGTAACCGTTACCGAGCAAATATGCGTCAACTCTTCGCTGGAACGCTCTGGTTTTACCAACGTTCGGATTTTCTAGACGGAATATGTAACATCCTACTTTCGGTTATATTAATAAAATAAATTTCGTCTATTTATAATGGGTCGTTATCGGTTTAGATAAATAGAATACGAGTTGGGCTAGTGTTGGGTAAATGGGTATGGGTTATGGACTTGGGTTATGAAAGAAAGAAGGAGAGTCCATGGGCTTGAGCCCATGATCCCTAAATATATAAACCATTAATCACCCATTTAATCCTCATTCACACATATTCCATACACCACCTAAAAACACACAATTAAGATTTCTCTCTAGTTCTTCCTTATCCCTAGCCGAAACCAAGAAGGAAACCGAGCACCGACCCGAGGTAATGATAGTTTAATATTGTATGAGCTTAACCCGTTAGATATAGTCACAAAACGACAAGCCGACACCGTTAAACCGTTTAAGTCACGAGATCCGGATGGAATCGGGTATAAACCGAACATAAGATGGGCTTAGGGATCACCCTAGCTCAGATCTGGATCGAACAGGGCGAAAAACGGTGCAAAACGAGTTAAAACTTGTTTTTCCGGCGAAATCCCGACTTTCCGGCAAAGGTGGCGCCGGAAAGGCGGTGCCGGAAAAGTGGTACGATGTTAAGGAATGTTAGAGAATGTTCTGACATTCCCTGACCTAACCCTAGTTCGCTAACAGAAATTTAACGAATTAAAGGTGATTCGCTAGCTGATTCGTCTGTGGGAACTTAACGAACTAGCTACAGTTCGTATTCAATTCGTTAAGGGGAAAGGATGATGAATCACCCTTGATTCATTATAGCCAGTTCATTAGAAGAGATAACGAATTAGATGGGCTAATTCGTTATATGGACTGGTTCGCGCTATGGACTGATTCGTTAAGGAGTCCAGTTCATTAAAGGGTTCAATTCGTTATAAGAACCAGTTTGCTAGGATAAGCCAGTTCGTTAAGAACCAGTAACGAATTAGAAGTTTGATAAATGACAAGAACAGTCCCTGGACTTAGAAATTACAAAGAAGCCCTTGGACTTTTAAGTTAGCAAATTAATTAATAATTCAAAATTTGTAATGGAAAATGTGTTATGACGGTTAATGGAAACAAAATTTGTGAACAGCTCGACCCCAGCCAGGGGCTCTGCCCCTTGGACCCTGCTAGGGGCTGTCGCCAACTCCTCGGTAAATCTAGCTTGTAAGCCACTACACCCACGCGATCTATGATCTTAAATGGTCCAATGTACCTTGGACTTAACTTCCCTTTCTTTCTGAAACGAATAATTGCCTTACAAGGCGAGACCTTGAACATCACATTGTCCCCAATGCCAAACTCAATCGGTCGTCACCATTTATCAGCATAGGACTTCTGGCGATGTTGAGCAGCTTTCATTCTAGCCTTGATCTGATCATACCTCAAAGAAGTTTCTTACACAACTTCTAGACTCCCAATTTCTTTCTGACCAATCTCTCCCCAACACACTGGAGTTCTACAACGTATAACGTATAACATCTCAAACGGCGGCATACCAATACTTGAATGGTAGTTTTTGTTATAAGAGAATTCTGCAAGATGAAAATGATCATCCCAACTACCTCCAAAATCTAAGACACAAGCACGTAGCATATCCTCAAGGGTTTGGATAGTCCTTTAAGACTGCCCACCTGTTTGAGTATGATACGCCGTACTGATGTTCACTATTGTTCCCTTAGCTTCATGTATTTTCCTTAAGAATCTAGAAGTAAAGCGAGTATCTCTATCAGACACGATCGATAGCGGCACTCCATGCTTAGCCACAACCTCTTTTATAAACACATTTGCTAATGTTTCTGATGAGATGGCCTTTCGTATATGCAGAAAGTGAGCACTTTTCATTAGACGGTCAACTAACACCCAAATGGTATCACGATGTTTAGTTGTACGCAGTAGCTTAGTTATGAAATCCATGGTGATGTGTTCCCATTTCCATTATGGTATCCCTAATGGCGGCATCTTTCCATAAGGTTTCTGGTGCTCTACTTTGACTTGCAAGCAATTTAAGCACTTACTAACATATTCTACTACATTATTCTTCATACTCAGCCACCAATAGTCTCTCTTCAAATGTTGATACATCTTGGTGGATCCCAGATGTATTGAGTATCTAGATTTATGAGCTTCATCTAGGATTCGACCTCTAAGATCCCAATGGCGTGGAATCCATATACGGTCAAACCTAGTCTTAACACCATGAATTTTATCCATCAGCTCGTCTTGTTGTCCGAAGATTATTTCCTTCTTTATTAACCCTTCATCTATGATCACCTCATATTGTACCTTGATGATCTCTCCAAAGAGATATAAGTTAACGATCAACTTATAAGACTTCACTGTTGCAATGACTTCTTCACTCTTACGACTTAGTGCATCGGCGACCACATTAGCCTTACCAAAATGGTATTTAATATCACAATTATAGTCCTTGATCAACTCCAACCATTTCCTCTGTCTCATGTTCAACTCTTTCTGCTCGAAGAAGTACTTTAAACTCTTATGATCTGTATAAATAGTACACTTAGTACCATACAGATAATGTATCCATATCTTGAGAGCATGCGCTATAGCTTCTATCTCCAAGTCATGCGTCGGGTAGGTACTCTCATAAACCGTCAACTGTCTGGACGTATAAGCTATCAAATTTCCCTGTTGCATTAACACACAACCTAACCCGCGATGCGAAACATTAGTACAAACAACCAAATCCTCGTCACCATTAGGTACTCTTATGAACTGACATTTTTTTCTTTTCTTAATTAAGTCCCATTCTCTGTTCAAGTTTAAGCATGTAGGATGCTTATTTCTCTCGAACTTATGCTCTGATACCAACGTGTAAGGCGCCAGACCAGGTGTCCTACTTTGGACCTTGGATTTACTCATAAACACAGTTCTAAATATCAGAGTTACTTAAAATTTTTCATGGAATATAATAAGTCAACCATATATTACATGACCTTTCAAATCTTGTCTTAACTTCACTCAATTTTGTCATAAAAAAATAGAAACATAATCCCTTCAAGATTGACTACGTGACCTAGAAACTGCACTTCACTCAACCAGAATGCGCACTTTGAAAACTTATCATAAAACTTCTCTTCGTTCAAAACCTCCAATACTTCTCTTAGATGTTCTCGTTCTTTGAATAAATCAATATATCGTCAATGAAAATGATGACTGACTAATCTAATATCGGACGACATACCCTACTCATCATATCCATAAATGTTGCGGGAGCATTCGTTAGACCGAATGACATCACGAGGAACTCGTAGTGTTCATACCACGTCTGTAACACCCCGGCTAAAGTGGAATACGCCCGAGTGTGACGTACAGATTGCTCAAAAAACATGTGACACTATTAAGTGATAATATTACCATTAATTGATTTACACATCAAGAACACAAGTTTGTAACAAAGAATACAAGGAAAATACAAGAACAATTAATACCTTGTCCGTTTGTTAATATAACCTAGGTACTAATGTCTTCTTCTCGTGATATCTTCTAATCGTTGTGCCTGTAGCATAGATATAAAATAATGCCAACTAAATGAATAGCTGGTGAGTTCACACAAGTTTTGATATAAGTACATAAAAATCTACAATTCCATGAACAAATGTAAATGAGCAAGTAAGGTCCTTTCCAGTTGGGATTGTGCACCAATGTACTCGGATAATAGCGCAAGTAAGTGTCCTTTCCGTTGGTGACAACCAACGTACTCGGATCAGGGGTCCCTATTCCACTCATAACATCGAGGTCCTGAGTGTAGGAAGGGGGGGCGTATGATCATACTTATTGAGAAAACCATGAGCAAGCAATCTTTGAGCAAGTAAGCAAATAAACACACAAGTCCATGTAACGAATTGTAGTTTGTAAATAATGAATAAACGAAATTGTAATTTGGATAATATATATATGCTACCACCAAAAGTAATAAAAGAGTAAAAAGGGGGTGTGAGAAATTCACCTTGAAGTTGAAGACAAAGTTGAAATAAAACCGAAAGTGCGTAAATGAAACCGAAGCAATTGAACGTCACGAACTAGAATTAAAAGTACAAAATAAATTACTACTAACGACTTAAAAAATTAATAAATGGGGTTGTCGGGATTTTGAAGTGTTGAACGTACATTTTATTATGGAGTTGGATTAATAAATTTTTAACGAATTATTAATAAATTATTAATTTAATATTAGTATACATTACGAGATTAATATCAAGTTTGAATATTATAATGGTTACGAAAGTCTTGGTGTTAAAGATATATTTTATTTTGAAAATGAAATTGTTAACTAATTATAAAGTTTAACGAATGAATATATATACACACATGTGTGTGTATGTGTGTGTATATATATATAAGTCAAACTAGATTTAAACGAACTTGACGGATTTGAGATTTATGAATTTTGGATCCTTAACGGAATTTTGCTTGAAAATAATTATGTTAGCGTGTCATAAAGTTTAATGAAATAATTTTTATTAATATAATATTAATTGGGTTTCTAACGAAAACTTAACGCAAACGAACATCGGGTTTTTCAATATGAAAAGTGATAAACAGAAATTATAACTAATTTTATTAACTTAACTTAATTTTATTAAATTTATAGGGATTTTTTTATTTTATTTATCGATTTATTAAAACAATAAAAGAAAAGGGTTTTAGGAAATAAATACAAAAATAAAAAATAAATAAGATATAGCATTACCTGGGATCGAACCCGGGACCTTTCGTTTATAAACAAGTGACTTAACAATTTGGACTACCTTGTTAGATGGTTTAAGATCATAAATAAAAATATATGTATTAACATCATAGTTCATCTTCTTCCCCAAATAAGCCCTAGATTTCAATCCGTTAATTGGTTCCATCTTTGGTCGAATTAGGTTAGGGGTCTTGTTAATCGGCTAAAAACACTCATAATATGCATAATAATTACCTGTAGATATTAATGTTTGACGATGAATGACGGTGGCCGGAGCTAAGAGCTTGGACGAGCCGATTACACATTACAGAGAGAATTTTAGAGGGATTAGATGGTTGGACGAGTTTAGATTAGGTTTGGGTCCTTTTTATACTACGAATCTAAGCGTTTGATGATTAATGATGGTTAACGCGTTTTTAATTATTTCCGGACGTTAATAGGTTTAATTCGCGACTTGATTAGGTGTTATTACGGGTTATTAATAGAATATTATCACTTTTTGTTACAATCTAGGTCGTTACAGCTTTTTAATTGGGTCAAATCGCGTATTAGAGTGGGTTTTTGAGTTGGCCGGAGCCGAACTCCGATGGCCGGAATCCGGTACCGGAAAAACATGGGGGATAGGGAGGGCTGGGTTGGTTTTTAATTAAATAACATATTTTAAATGTAGTTTACACTTTGGCCCCTGAAGTTTCAAACAACTTTAAAACATAAAGTTAAATGCAAAATTACCATTTGAACCTTTAACTTTCGAAATTTCATATATTTGTAAATAAAGTTAATATGTTTTGGATTATTTTCATATCATACCCGGCTAGAATGCGACTCGATTAAATAAAGACTCGGAGTTTCGATAACTGAATAAAACGAACCGAAAAAGAACGAATGTTGACCGTAAATCATCGTGAATAATATATAAATGATGAACGACAATACTAGTACATTGAACGGCCAAAACGAGTCGGCTTGATGAATAAATATAATACATGAAACGGAACCTGAGATTATTATTACATATATATATATACATATATATATATATATACATATATATATATATACATACATATATATATATACATACATATATATATATATATATATATATATATATATATATATATATATATATATATATATTATATATATATAAACAAAACCGAAAATTTAAAATGGGTCGGATTTTCGGGTTTGAAAAGTAATGAATGTTACAACATCCGAAACGTTGTGTTAGGGATGTCTGCCTCTTTCACCTTCAGCAGATGATAACCTGATCTAAGGTGTATTCGTGAGAATCAACTTGAAACTTGTAGTTGATCAAACAAATCATCAATCCATGGCAACGGATATCTGTTCTTCACCGTAAGCTTGTTGAACTCACGATAGTCTATGCACATTCTCATACTTACATCCTTCTTCTTAACAAACAATACTGTTGCGCCCCATGTGGAAACACTCGGTCTTATAAAACCTTTATCGAGGAGTTCTTGCAGTTGTGACATCAATTCCTTCAACCCAGATGGCGCCAGACGTTACGGTGGTTTCGCAACGGGTTGTGCTCTTGGTATTAAGTCTATCCATAGGGAAAACTTCTGGGTAGTCGCACAAAACAGGAATATTTTTTACTTCTTTTGTATCGGTCGTAGCTTTGACAAAATACGCCAGGTAGGCACCACACCCTCGTCTTAACAAACCCTTGGATTTTATCATCGAAATGACATTAAGCCCTGAACTTTCTTTATCACCATAAACCGTCACCGTAACACCGTCCAAGGACTTTAACCTTATCATCCTACTCTTACACATTATGTGAGCCTCAAACTCAGATAAGCAATCCATTCCTAAAACCACATCGAATCCTCCTAAGGTCATGACATACATGGTAATATGGAACTCACGTCCTCTAACTCTATCTTACAATCCATAACCATTCTCATTATCCTAACCGAGGTCTCACTAGCGGTTTCTACTGTAAAAGTCTCGGGCAAACGACAACATTTCATTTTTTTCTAACTTAGTAAATGTTGTAGCTACAAAACTTCTATTTGCACCTGAATCAAACAATACAAAAGCAAAAATACCGTTTACTAGAAACGTACATGTCACGACATCAGGAATCTGTTTGGCCTGCTCCTGAGTCAGCATGAATGCGCTAGTTCTTGGCATAGACTGGTCAACATCCTTCTTTCCACTTCTTCCGACTTTGGCACATTCCCTTGCCATATGACCATTCTTACCGCACTTGTAACATGTGGGTTCGGTGTTGCATTCATGTGCGTAATGCCCCACCTTCCCACATTTTTAATAGGCGTTTGACCCTATCCTGCACTCCCCACCATGAGATTTTCCATACTTGTGACACACGTCAGAACCAGTACCTCACTTTCACTCACCACCATGCATCTTTCCACAAGTCTTGCACAATTTCTTTTCGTACACTTTCTGTCTCTTATACTTGGAGTTCCACAACTGAGTACCAGGTCGTTTAGCAGGAACAACTCATTTATACTTTTTCTTCTCTTCCACCACTGCATCATCCATAGCCAGATCATCGTAAACCATCTATGCGTGTTCAACAGCATTGTGGAAGGTAGTAGGTTTACTAGCCCTAACTAAGGTGTGACATTCTGTGGTAGCCCTATGATGTAACACTTGATTTGCTTGGCTTAAGTGTTTACCATGTCAGGAACCAACCTAGACATGCGGTTGAATTCAGTAGTGTACTCGCGATGCGTTATTTTCCCCGCCTTCAAATTCAGAAACTTCATCTAAGCCCTCTCAACCTCAGAATTAGCACAAAACCGCTTCATAACCAATTCTTTCAAGTCATCCCACCCCAAATCCTTAGTCTCTTCTCTAGTCATTCTCTGTTCCACAGTTTCCCACCAAAACATAGCCTCATCACCAAACGATTGGGTAACATAACCCACACTTGGTCAGGACGACACTCGCTAATTCGGATAATCTTGTCCAGAGCGGTTATCCACTAGAGAGTAGCGATTGCACCTCCTAAACCAGTCAGCTTCGGTGGGTTGTTGCCTTTGAATGACTTGTAGTTACACCCACCTCGGCCTCTCTGCCCTTCACCAACTTTAACAGATCGAACTTCACTCGAGTCACCTTTCTCATTCTCATCACCTTTCTTATCACTCTCCCCAAACTTCTCAGCAGTCCTTGCATGGCTTTCAGCAGACTTACTAGGATGTAGATTCTTCACTGCAGCTACAGCTTGAGCAATGGCGGCTTGAACAGCAGGATCCAGTTGATACACCTCGTTGTTACTCTGATCTCGCACCGTTGCGCTTCCTTCCTCTCTCGTGTTAGTAACTGGTTTTTTCAGAAGGTTCCCGGATAATACGTGGCCTACCACAACGTCCACTACGACCTCCTTGACCAACAACCTTTCTTGCTCTAGCCATTCGTATTCTATAAGGAAACACAAACGCCATCACTCAAGGAACTATTTAGTACAAGGATAGTAAGACTAACAGGTAATGACAGTGGCCAATTGTGATTAGCTGATCACGTTACTCTCCGTGTCATATACACTTCCCTTTGTGAGTCCACTTGTGCTAGGTTCCTCATTTAAACGGTTAAACAATTAATCACAATCCATAAACAATCAAATAATCCTATCTCTAACAATTAAGCTAACTTTTTTACATTGCACCTGAATTTTTCATATACTTTACCTTTACTTAACTTGCTTGAGTGACACATGGCTTTCTTGAACTGACATTTTTTTTCTTTTCTTAATTAAGTCCCATTCTCTGTTCGAGTTTAAGCATGTAGGATGCTTGTTTCTCTCGAACTTATGCTCTGATACCAACGCGTAAGGCCCCGGACCAGGTGTCCTACTTTAGACCTTGGATTTACTCATAAACACAGTTCTAAATATCAGAGTTACTTAAAATTTTTCAGAGAATATAATAAGTCAACCATATATTACATAACCTTTCAAATCTTGTCTTAACTTCACTCAATTTTGTCATAAAAAAATAGAAACATAATCCCTTCAAGATTGACTACATGACCTAGAAACCGCACTTCACTCAACCAGAATGCGCACTTCGAAAACTTAGCATAAAACTTCTCTTCGATCAAAACCTCCAATACTTCTCTTAGATGTTCAGCATGGTCAGACTCGCTCTTTGAATAAATTAATATACCGTCAATGAAAATGATGACTGACTAATCTAACATCGGCCGACATACCCTAATTATCATATCCATAAATGTTGCGGGAGAATTCGTTAAACCGAATGACATCACGAGGAACTCGTAATGTCCATACCATGTCTGTAACACCCCGGCGAAAGCGGAATATGCCCAAGTGTGACGTACAGATTGCTCAAAACACATGTGACACTATTAAGTGACAATATTACCATTAATTGATTTACACATCAAGTACACAAGTTTGTAACAAAGAATACAAGGAAAATACAAGAACAATTAATATCTTGTCCATTTATTAATATAACCTAGGTACTAATGTCTTCTTCTCGTGATATCTTCTAATCGTTGTGCCTGTAGCATAGATATAAAATAATGCCAACTAAATAAATTGTTGGTGAGTTCACAAAAGTTTTTATATAAGTACATAAAAATCTACAATTCCATGAACAAATGTAAATGAGCAAGTAAGGTCCTTTCTAGTTGGGATTGTGCACCAATGTACTCGGATAATAGCGCAAGTAAGTGTCCTTCCGTTGGTGACAACCAACGTACTCGGATCAGGGGTCCCTATTCCACTCAAAACATCGAGGTCCTGAGTGCATGGGGGGGGGGGGTATGATCATACTTATTGAGGAAACCATGAGCAAGCAATCTTTGAGCAAGTAAGCAAATAAACACATAAGTCTATGTAACGAATTGTAGTTTGTAAATAATGAATAAATGAAATTTCAATTTGGATAAGATATATATGCTACCACCAAAAGTAATAAAAGAGTAAAAACGGGGTGTGAGAAACTCACCTTGAAGTTGAAGACAAAGTTGAAATAAAACCGAAAGTGCGTAAATGAAACCGAAGCAATTGAACGTCACGAACTAGAATTAAAAATACAAAATAAATTACTACTAACGACTTTAAAATTAATAAATGGGGTTGTCGGGATTTTGAAGTGTTGAATGTACATTTTATTATGGAGTTGGATATTATACACTACGTGAATATCGACCTTTAGCCACACATGTGGTCTGGACGATTTGCCACACTTCGGCTTAAATGTGTGGCTAAAAGGTCTTTGACCATGTTTGAAAACCTTCCAAAATGTTTTGGCCACACGTGTTATTCTTCATGTGACCATTCTATACCTACTCAGGTACTTTTCTCCACACTTTGAAAAAAATCTAGCCACATGTAGGTTCCCCGGACGGATCACACGAGATATCCCGATATACACAGGTGCGGAATCCCTGTGTAGATCGTTACGGACGTAGAACACAAACACACGAACACACGAATACGATACGAACAAACACACGTTATATTAATAACTCAACACGTGATATAATCACAGTTACAGACTCTCGACCTCACGTCACTTGACTCACACGAACAACTTGAGCTTGTAAAACGATAAACCGTAACCTATATAAATACACGACAACTTCGCCTCAGGCAAAGTTGTCCATAACTTCGCTTGGTTAACAAGTTCGCCTAAGCGAACTTGTCAACAACTTCGCTTGGTTAACAAGTTCGCCTAAGCGAACTTGTCAAAAACTTCGCTTTAAACAAACAAATACATAAACAATATTACAGACTCAATTACAGACACTAGACATATGAACTACTGACATTTATGCACCAACAGACTCCCCCTTGGCAGTAGCTTCATATCTTGATCTTTCAGCTCTTGTCTCGTAATCCTGTAACTTCAAGCGTGCACTCATTCTCTAACGCACACCGACTCAACCCTTTGATATTTCCTTGCTTCATCCTTCCAAGCAGGAATATAAAAGATCTTTTTCTCGTTAAGCATCTTCAGATCAGCTTGCGATAAGTTAACAAGATGCATTGGATCGTAAACTCTAAGGATCTCTTGTTCATCCTCATCTTCCATCACTGCCTCCGCTGTCTCACAATCAACGAACCACCACTTTAGGTCTTTGAGCACATCCTTGGGCATAAGCTTCATCGGTACTTCTTTAAGGCACCGGATTGGTTTATACTTCATAACCATCCAAGGCTTTCCATCAGCTCTCAAACCTCTATCCTTGTCTTCAACAAGTTTCCCTTTATGTGGTTTCAACAGCTCAAACTTCTTTTCCTTTATGCTCTCTTTCCATACGATTTTCCCTATGACTCTAGCCATATTATCGTCACTTCGATTGATCAACCCCAATCTGGCTAAGTCTTTAACCTCACACTCAGGCAGTGTGTTTAACGATCTCAACATTCTTCTAAGGTACTGAACTCCATCATATCGTTTAATCACAAAGAGCCGCAACTGCTCATCATAAATCCAGCATATAATCCCTTTCTTTGCTTCAGCATAGCCCTTAATATTGTAACTCTTTTTGAACATTGTAGGGACTGCCGGTTTCTTCGTTTTGACGAACCATTGAGCATATCCTTTCTTCCACCTCGGCTGCTCTTCCCATTCAGTATCTTCAACTGCCGTCTGATCACCCATATCGGCCTTCTCAACCTCTGGAATGTCATGTTCGACATTTTCCTCTACTATCTCTCCTTTCTCAATCTCATTCTCAATCTCAATCTGCTCACCGATCTTCTCAATCACATCACTCGGCAGCACATCTTCATCAAATAACACATCGTCACTGAACATATCATCGTCAAGTTCTTTCAACGCATCAATCACGTCATCATCAACCAACACCACATCATCACCACCAGAACCACCAGCCGCGTCGGCAGACTCCCCCTGAGCTGTGGAAGTACCAAGAGCTTGAGAAGTTCTTGGCAGCTCACCACCTGCATCTTTCGATGCATTGGGATCATCGTCTCGGTCATTTCTTCTTTTCGTCCTTGGCTCGTCGCCCTTACAGCTCATCTCCCCCTGAGATGCCAAGAACTCCTTCAAGGCATCTATAATTTTCCCATGCTCAACCAGGAGGGATGACTGTAGTTGATTTGCTTCTACTAGGCGTTGAATAGTCTTCGATTGCTCTGCCACGATCCGCTCTAGTGAAGCTATTCTCTCTGAGTCTGACATAGGCGTAGGCGAGACATCAGAAGCAGGCGTAACCGCAGGTGGTACCATACCTGATAACCCTGCAGTAGTGACGACCGTTGACTCTACAAATCATGCAGCAACCACCGACTGAGTAAGCGTTGGAGGTGGTAGAAACACAATCTCCGGAGTCGACATCTGGATAGTAGTGGTAGATGGAATGCCAGCAGATGATGTAGCCACCACGGGAACATCCGCAGTGCTTATACTTGTAACCTGTACAGAAGTAGGAATGATAGACATACCAGACAGTGCAGCCGGAGCGAAACGTACCATCCTTGAAGTCTCTCCAGCTCCCATACCAGCACCTGTCCTTTCCCGTCTTGATCTTCTTATCAGCTTATGTATATCTTCTTCCTCTTCTGACTCATCATCATCCTCCGTTCTCTTTCTCTTCCCAAACGTTCTCTCTCGAGACACCATCAACCGTCTCCCCTCATTCATGATCTCATCCAAATCTGAGTCAGCCATCGACGTAGCTGCTCTAGTAACACTCACACCCGAACCTTGTGCAGCAGAGACCTGCACCTCTTCATGTGTATCAACTTGATCCATATCGAAATAACCTTGACCTCCAAAGACAGCATCAAGATCTATATCCTCTGCAGCCGACACAACAGGCATAGCAGGTGCAGCTTGAGTTGCTCTTGCCTGTCGCGGTTGAGGATCTCTGAACTCGTCCCCACCAGCAGGAACATACTCTGGGTTGATTAAAAACCCAAACAGTGGAGTATGCCTTGGACGCCGCTCAGGCTTGCTCCTCGCACTCGAAGTGCGGCATTAAGCGAATATACGCTTGCTCACAGATTCCACGTATCTTATTGGTCGTCTCTGAGGTAGATTCGGAGCCACATGGTTCAACATCATCTGGATGAAACGTGGATACATAATGAACCGCTCACGAGCCATCGCCCTCCTCTGTCTATCGATCTCGTAAAAGACCATCTGACTAAAACTATAGCGTTTATTGTAAGTCAGTGCAGTCATTGCTGACTGCATGGTCGCACCCATACCGTCAGTGCCCGCCTTCCTTCCTGACATGCAAACTATCATGACGTGCATAAGGAAGCGCCACTGATCAAGTAGAAAACCCTTCCGTCTCTGTGTATCGCCTAATGGACCAGAATAGCCCATTCGGAGAAACGCTCCATCACGAAACGGAGCCAGAAACTCAGTTGGGTCGTCCCTCGTCTCTTCACCAAACCGTAATGCCACCCGAATCTGTTCAGAATTGAACTGAACCTGTTGATTGTTCACAGTCGCTCGCATGACCGGGGGCTCAACACGACAATCGTTCTACCGTCTGCCAAAAGTCTTCGATATTTGGTAAGGATATCGGCAGAGTCGTCGTGATAGCATGAAAAATCCTCGAGCGTATGAGGAAAGTAATAATCTCGCGGTAATCCTCAACCCGCTCGCTTCCGGGTCAAGGGTGATGTACATATTGTGACCCGGGAAGAATTGCCGTTGGTTATCACCATCGTCTCCTCCTGCACCTCCAGCACCAGCTACTGCAGCCATATCTGCAACAAACGAACCAAGTTAGATAAACGTAAAGACATAGCACAAGTTCGCTTTGTTACCATGAGCGAAGTTGTGATAATCTGTTTATAGGCGAAGTTAAAGGTGGGGCGAAGTTGGGAACAACTTCGCTTCAGCTTTAAGTTCGTCTATTTAACATTCAGTAAAATTGATCTACATTAACTTCGCCTCATCACAACATCACCTCAGGCGAAGTTAATGACAACATCGCCTCAGGCGAAGTTACGGATAACTTCGCCTAAACCTTAAGTTCGCCTGAATCTGAAACGGCGACAGTAAGGATTATGGAACAACGTGCAGTTGATGTTTTCTTGATTAAGGAATCCGGAAAACATGATGTTAAGGTTATCTAGACGATCAAAGTGGTTCTTAACACGTAAAAACAAGTTTTTGAAAATCGGTTGTTAAAGGTCGATCGACCGAGGACACGAAACAGGTCGAAACGACCTCAGATTAACATCTATGAACATCGAATATCAGATATAGGAACCCAAACAACCTTTAAATCGGTTTGAAATCGAAGAAAAATAACAAAGATGATTGACAGATAAGATCGCCGGAAAATCAGATAAGTTCGCTGGATTTTTGCAGAGTATAAGTTCGCTGATAAAATAATGAGCGATTTGACCTTAAGTATTCTTTATATATGGGCGGAGTTACACAGGCGAAGTTACGGTTAACTTCGCCTAGGCGAAGTTATTCACAAGTTCGCCTGTTTAACAACATCGCCTATATTTACAAAATTAAACCTTATAATTTGAACATTTTTCAATTAAGTTATAAAACTTCCCTTTTAAGAACTAAATGACACGATCAAGTCCAAGTAACCATTTATGAAAGCATACAACTACATAAAAAAGAAAACTTTTAACAATTAAAGTATAAGGGATCAAATTTCAGTCTCGATAGGGACTGCTACGTTTTAGAAAAGATCCGAACAGGAATCATACTAAGTATGTGGCTGTCACATAGATCCGTGTTTTGCTGTATTATGACATAAGGAAACAGGTTGTAAGCAGGTAAATAACTTAAGATGGTTTTCATCGTTTCTGTGATACGAGTTACGTTCAATTAAGCTCAAAAATTAAGTGGGCAACAACTCAGAAATATTGATGCCTCCTATCTATCCTCAAAGCGTATTTGCTTTCCCCAAGTCACCCCGAATTGACCTCGACCCATAGTGTCTGATTAAGTTGTAAGTATTCTTGATCTGCTTCCCGTTCTTCTCTCTTACTCAATGATTGTGAAGTCTTGATTTTGTCATCTCTAATATGTTTCAATAACTCCAAATTTTTTTTTTTCGAATAAACATAGACTTCAAAGTAGAAATTAACTGCAAGTCCCGAATCTGGATCACTGCAGTATCTTGAGACGCTATATTCACGGGAATTAGAACACTTACGGGCTCGTGTATGACTGGGTAATCACTTTTCTGCCTATCATTCGGAAAGATAAATATGAAGACATGCAAAACTCTTAAGGAGTTTCCACGTAAAATCAAGTAAATTTAGTTTGTATCACATCTACTTTTACGCACCATTAAAAAGTTACCATGACATACAATGACTGTTCTAAAGCCTTTTAAGCCTAATAACTTCACTAGTTAAGCACACAGAATCAGTATAACTATCATTTTCCAAGGTTGGATCAATTTTCTGTTAAACATAGCAAATGAACTTCTTACGAAGTAGTAGACTTGAAAAGTAATTTCATTTCCCTTTTTTTTTTTTCAAAATTTTAACATTAATCGCCCCGACCAAAACAAAGTCTTCAGGTAAACGGCTATCCCGAAGATCCAATGGATCAGCTGGACCGACCACATACTAGTATGTGTCCTTATAACTAAGTATGATCGACTCATTTTAAGCGAAAGAATGAAAACTCGTCATAAACCGCCCCGGTCACAATCAGTAATCTGGTTAATGGCTATCCTCAAAATCTACAAGTAGAAAATGAGGACCAAAACATATCCGAAGACAAGTCCTTCAAACTGATGTAACCGACATATTTTTAAGCGATAGTGACCTTTTTTTATTTTATTTATTTATTTATTTATTTTTTAAATATTACAAGAAAAGCATGGTTACTCGGGATTGATCATCCCATTTAGCTCGATAAGGTTTTGAAATCTTGTTTTATCAAACGCTTTAGTATAAAGATCAGCGAAATTATCAAGCGTATCCACCTTTTCAAGCACTATCAGTTTCTTCTCAACACAATCCCGTATGAAATGATGACGTATGTCAATATGTTTAGTTTTACTATGTTTCACGGGATTGTTAGTTACTGAGATAGCGGCTGTGTTATCAATGCAAATAGGAGTAAGTAAGAAATTCAGACCATAGTCGCGCAACTGTTGTTGTATCCAAAGAACCTGGGAGCAGCAGTTGGATGCTGCCATGTATTCTGCTTCACAGGTTGAAATTGCGACTGAAGTCTGCTTCTTGCATTGCCACGACACCAATCTGCCACCAAGAAACTGACATCCTCCTGTTGTTGACTTCCGACTCTGATTGCACCCACCATAATCAGAGTCTGTGTAGGAGACTAGCTCC
The DNA here is from genome assembly GCF_021521415.1 of Bidens hawaiensis. Classification (NCBI taxonomy): domain Eukaryota; kingdom Viridiplantae; phylum Streptophyta; class Magnoliopsida; order Asterales; family Asteraceae; genus Bidens; species Bidens hawaiensis. The sequence continues at coordinate 245,264 of NW_027493155.1, read as the reverse complement.
AAGTCTCCTCCTCTCGGGTACCACAACCCCAGCTTCGGCTTGCCCTTGAGATACCGCAGTATCCTCTTTGCACCTTTCAAATGAGATTCTTTTGGATTTGCCTGAAAACGTGCACAAAGACAAACGACAAACATTATATCAGGCCTAGATGCAGTTAAGTACATTAAAGAACCTATTATTGCCCGATATTGAGTTGGGTCCACATCTGCATCACCGTCTAATTCAGCACCCAATTTGTGATTGACGCAGATTGGAGTATCATATGTAGAACTGTCCTCCATCTTGAAGCGCTTGAGCACATCATGAACATACTTCGTCTGATGAATGAACATCCCGTCCTTCTTCTGATCAACCTGCAATCCTAGAAAGAAAGTTAGTTCACCCATAGCACTCATTTCAAACCTTTTCTTCATGACGGCTTCAAACTCCTGACACATGGAGACTTTTGACGCAGCAAATATAATGTCATCCATGTAGACTTGTACCAGCAGGAAGTCGCTTCCATCTCTTTTGAAGAACAACGTGCTATCAATTTTCCCTCTTTCAAAACCATTCTCGAGCAAGTAATCCGATAAAGTTGAATACCAGGCACCAGGTGCCTGATGTAATCCATACAACGCCTTGCTCAACCTGTACACGTGATCTGGAAAGTCTGTGTCAGGAAAACCCGGAGGTTGCTCAACATACACAACCTCATCAACTTTCCCATTCAAAAATGCACTCTTTACATCTAGCTGAAACACCTTCATCTTTTCATAAGCAGCAAACGCCAAAAACAATCTTATGGCTTCCAACCTGGCGACAGGAGCGAACACTTCGTTATAATCAATCCCCTCTTGTTGATTAAAACCTTTAACGACTAGCCTCGCCTTGTTTCTTATAATAATCCCCTTATCATCTCTCTTGCACTTAAACACCCATTTTGTGCCTATCGCATGCACATTCTTTGGTTTTTCAACCAAAGTCCAAACTTCCATCTTCTCGAATTGAGCCAACTCTTCTTGCATGGCTTCGACCCACGAGCTGTCCTTTAAAGCCATTTGATAATTCTTTGGTTCAATTTGGCTTATAAAGCAGGTGTACAGGCATTCATTGATTATTCCTGTCTCCTTAATGCTTGTATAAACACAGGTGTGCTCATTCAAGCTACTTCTAGTTTGTACACCGGAGGACACATCACCAATCACATTCTCCAAAGGGTGATCTTTATGAATTCTCGTGGTTGGTACAGAACCGACATGCAAATTGTCTTCCAAGTTAGAAGAGAGCTCATCAATGGTTGTTTCATGCTGAGAGTGAAAAGGATTGATAAATTCTTCTTCAGTTGAGACAGCAGGGGTATCGATAGAGTTTGATGAGGAAGGTTGACATTTATCAATCTGCTGTCTTTGCAATAGATTTTCTTCCTCATCAAGTATCATCTTCGTCGCAACTCTCTCTTCCTCTTCTGCAACATCCAAAAACGGTACTTTAAAAGACTTAAAAAGTTTAACATAGTCGAAAAGCTCAGCAGGTCCATTGCTTGGTTTTGGCGGTTGGTAACTTGTGATGTTGGTGTTACACACCACCTCCACCTTGCAGGTCGAAGTATTGAAGACACGTCTGTTAGGAGTCCCAACAACATAACCGACTAAGATTCCTTCATCGGCTACTTCACCAAATTTAGAATTTGTCTTCAAAATCGAACAAGGGGACCCGAATGGTTCAAGACCGCTCAAATTGGGCTTTCTCCCATGCATAAGCTCGTAACACGTTTTATTAAGCCTCTTAACCGTTAAGACTCTGTTCAGGACATAACAGGCTGTAGCAACAGCTTCAGCCCAGAACACCACAGGAAGCTTCGAATCTGCCAGCATAGTTCTGGCTCCTTCAATTAAAGTTCGGTTCTTCCTTTCAGCCACTCCATTTTGTTGCGGTGTATACGGAGCGCTGTATTGGTGTTCAATTCCTTTCTGAAGACAGAAGATCTCCATCTCAAAATTCTTGAACTCCGTTCCATTGTCACTCCTGATGAATTTAACTGTTTTACCCATGACGTTCTCAACTTTGGTAATCAAATTCTTCACCATTTGAGCCGTCTCATCTTTCGATTTCAGAAAATATACCCACGAATATCGCGAGTAGTCATTAGTGATCACCAAGCAGTAAGAAGTACCTCCTAGACTTTTTGCATATACGGGACCGAAGAGATCCATGTGAAGCAATTCTAGAGTACTGGCAATAGAGTTGACCTTCTTGGTGAGATGGGATTTCTTGTGTTGCTTTCCCTTCTTGCATGCTATACATTTGTCTTCAAAGTTAAAACTTTTCAAGGGAACGCCCATCACAAGTCCATTCCTGACAATGTGGTTCATCTTCCGAAGATGAATGTGCCCCATCCTCTTGTGCCACAGTTCGGATTCCGATTCGCTTGCTTTCGTCATTAAACATGATTCTTCCGTGGCCATTTCAGTAGACCTCATATCCATCACATAAGTATTTGTATCACGTGGAGCTTTCATCACTATCCACTCGTCTGGTATCTGAAAACCAGGCTTCAACACGATCGCCTCATTCTTCGTGAAATGAACAGTGTACTCCTTATCACAAATCTGCGACACACTCAGCAGATTGTGCTTCAACTCTTCTACAAAGTTCACATTCTCAAGAGTCATTTTTCCATTGGACACCGTTCCTCTTCCAGTAATTTTGCCTCCACTTTCACCGGCAAAGCTAACTCTCGCTCCTTGAACAGGTTTTAAGTCGTGTAACAAGTATTTGTTACCCGTCATGTGCCGGGAACAGCCGCTATCTACAATCCAAAGACTGTGGGCAGCCCTGTTCAACTGTTCCTGCACAATAAAGCAAAGGATTAGAATCTAGGGACCCAAGACCAATTGGTCTTGGATCTATACATTCCGTACTTCGGCTTTCCAAAGTTAGCAGCTGGATAATTCCTGTCAGCCCTATTAGGAAATCTCCTTGGAAATTGAGTGTGAGGCCTTCCAAACCTATGTGTATTGAAAGTATTATATCTTGCGGTTTGGTTATTAGCATTGTTAAACTGAGGTTTGTTTCTGTGAAAACCTGAATTAGTTACATTTCGGAACTTTGAAGGGTTTTCATTTTTAGCAGTATTAAAATTACCATTAGGCTTATGCTCAGTTTTAATAGGCCTCACACCTCTGAATTTCGGCGTCAGAGGGCAATCTGCAACAAGATGTCCTAACTTATTACACCTAAAACAACACCTATGCTCCATTTTCTTTTCAAAGGTTGTTTTGGATGTCGAGGCTGTGTTACCGGCCGTTCATCTCACATAAGGTGGGATGTACGGGTTGAGTGGAGTACTCTTTTTAAATTTTATCTTTTTCTCCACCAGTGGGTAACACTACCTTCTCTTTTGTCTTACCCGATTCGGACAACTTATCCGAATCTGATGAGACTGGACTCGTAACAGAAATTTTCACACTTGAAACAGGCGAACTCGTTTCGCCACTACTAACACTTGGTTCTTTACTCGTAACCTTGATTGGAACTGTCTGAGGAACTTCAAAATCAACAGATTTCTGAACACTAGGGTTATAAGTATAATTGTGGTTGTAAGGTGGTGGAACCTCGTGATAACCAATTCCTCCCCTCTTCGCAGAGGTACCTTGATCACTAACAAGGTGATCAAGAATAGCTGAGGAATTTCTGAACTGCTTAAGTTTTCGGTTCAGTTCCACCACTTTCACCTGGTGGTCAGCAATCTGCTTTTCTCGTTCAGCAATCAGTTTAGTCTTTTCTTCTAAAACCTCATAACTTAGATCAATTACTTCAATTTTTTCAGCAAGTTTTGTTTTTAAGCTTTTAACATCTTTTTCACACGCTTTTATTTTAACTTTGTAACTGTTTTCTCTTGCTTTCATAAAGTGATGATCTTCTTTAAGAGTTTTAAATTCAGCATCTAAACGAACATACTGATCAGTTATGGTAGCAAGTTGCTCAGACAAATTCTCACATTTAGTACAAATAGGTTTAGAACTTACCTCGGAGAGTTGATCCTTGTTATCTGCCATGAAAGCTTTTTCCTTACCAGTAGCTTTCTCTTCTCCGGTAATCTTCTCACATTCTTCATTCTCAACCTTAGCCATATTTGCCTGCTCACTAGTTTCATTCGAATGCAGGTTCCAGTTGTATTCACCTGCTTCTCTGGACATCATGGCATTGACTTCTTTACTACTCCCAGTGTGCTGTGCAGACCGGCCTAGACCACGTTCAACTCGCTCGTTTCTGCACTCTTTCGCAAAGTGCCCGTTTTGTTGACAGTTATAGCACCTCACCTTAGACTTGTCGAACCCTGGCCTGCCACCAACAAACTTTCTCCCCGTCTTTCTCATAAACTTCTTCACTCTCCTCACTATCATGGCCCTCTGCCATTGTAAATCCATTTCCTCCAGATCATCAGCATCGATCTGGTCATAGTCTTCATCCAACATCGCTGGATCAACAACCTTTCCTTGAATATAGTTTTCATATGAAGCAATAAACGAAGCATAGAGGCCAAACTGCTCTTCAGCAGATTTGACGCTCATTGGCATCTTAGAGTAATTATTGCTTGAGGAACTTGAAGATCCACTACTCTGGCTTGCTGTCTGTTTAGTACCACTTGATCCACCGGCTACAAAGCAAACATCCCCATTTGAGTTTACTGACACATGCCCCTCCTGTGAAGACTTGGCACCCGACTCGCCCTTCGTGTAGTAGGCGGCAGAATCAGTCTTTGAACTTGAATTGGAGTTTACTTTAGCACCGTACATACCTGGATCTTGAACCTGATCCATAGATGTCTCTTTTCTGACCATATTAAGCTCAAAAGTTCTGAGCTTGTTGACAGTGGTTTCAAGATCATAAGTAGGGAAGTCCTTGTCTTCCCTCATCAGCACAGTATACATCTCCCATTTTGGTGGGAGGGCATCGAGAAGCTTTTCCACAATCTCTTCTTCTCGGTAAGAAATGGAGTAGTTACTCAATTCAGTCATTAGATGATAATATCGAGTGATAATATCATCAAGAGATTCGTTCTTCAAGTACTTAAAGACTGAAAATTGAGTTTTGAGCAACTTTATCTTTGAAGCCCGAATACCTACATTCCCTTCAAATCTGTTCTCAAGAGCTTCCCAAAGCTCTCTAGCTGATGTATACTTTCTGAACGTATGGAGGATCTCCTGTGGAAGAGCCATTGTGATTGCAGCATGAGCCTTGCTTTCGGCTTCATACATCTTTTTCTCCTCCTCTTCCATTTTACTGTATTTCTTGATTTGGTCTCGACCCTCATACTCCATAACTGGTGGAATATATCCATCTTGGATGCATACCCACATTTTCGCATCCTGGTACTTAACGTATTGTATGAACCGATCCTTCCACGCGACAAAGTCGGTTCCCTTCAGCAACCTTAGGGCCTTTGTAGCTGACCCCGCTTCAACTTCCATCTTTACAAGCTCCGAAATGTTGATCGACGACATCCTTCTTGAAGACTAAGAAACCCGAAAAATTCTCAGTAGGCGAAGTTAAAAAATTTCCTCTGAACAGTACTGTAGGCGAAGTTAAGGATAACTTCGCTTAAGTAATAACTTCGCTGGATCTTTCTTAAATTCGCGTGACTGGGCGAAGTTGAGAATAACTTCGCTTAGGGTAAGCGAACTTAGAAAGTAGGCGAACTTGAAGAAAAATTTGCTGAGCTAGGCGAACTTGATGAGAACTTCGCTGAGTTAGGCGAAGTTGAGGAGGTAGGCGAAGTTGTAAATAACTTCGCTTCTCCTTATATCTTCGCCGAAACCCTACGTATCCTGACGGCAACTTTGCCTGATGAACAGCAACTTCGCCTGACGAACTCAAACTTTCTGCAGATCTGAAAATCGGATTTTAATGAGGTTTTTGACGGTTTAAAGGCTTGAACACACTGGTAGGAGGCTAGAATGAGCAAAAACACCAAAAACTCGTCCCGTGAATAGTCGAAACGGGACGAATTCTACACCCGCGTGAATATCCCGAACCACACAATCGAGCAAAAGCTCTGATACCAATTGTAGGTTCCCCGGACGGATCACACGAGATATCCCGATATACACAGGTGCGGAATCCCTGTGTAGATCGTTACGGACGTAGAACACAAACACACGAACACACGAATACGATACGAACAAACACACGTTATATTAATAACTCAACACGTGATATAATCACAGTTACAGACTCTCGACCTCACGTCACTTGACTCACACGAACAACTTGAGCTTGTAAAACGATAAACCGTAACCTATATAAATACACGACAACTTCGCCTCAGGCGAAGTTGTCCATAACTTCGCATGGTTAACAAGTTCGCCTAAGCGAACTTGTCAACAACTTCGCTTGGTTAACAAGTTCGCCTAAGCGAACTTGTCAACAACTTCGCTTTAAACAAACAAATACATAAACAATATTACAGACTCAATTACAGACACTAGACATATGAACTACTGACATTTATGCACCAACACCACATTATAAAAACGTTTGGCGAAATGTGACCTACTGTCATAGTTTGTTTGATCTTTGATATATGTGACCAAAAACACATTCATTAGTCACAAACTGTGACATTTAACTAGCCACATGTTTTAATAGTGTGGCCAAATGTGACGAACAGCTACTGTATTGATAAGAGATGTGTCTAAAAGGTAAAATATATAGCCACTTATATTACGCTGTGTGACCTAATGTCACATTTGTTAGCCACATTTTTAATAATGTGGCGAAATATGACGAACAACCATTGTATATATTAGTAATGTGGCTAAAACGCTTAAAATATATGGCCACTTATACGAGGTTGTGTGACCAAAGAGTAGTGTAGTTTTATTTTTCCTAAGTTTTTATTGTCACGGATACACTTATTATGTGTGGCTATAAGTGATAAATGGTCACACTTAAATATTTTTAAGCGTGTCCAAATGTAATTAATGGCCACATATAAGATGTTGTGTGACCAAAGAGTATCTTAGTTTTATTTATTCTAAGTTTTTTATTGTCACAGATACACTTATTATGTGTGGCTATAAGTGATAAATGGTCACACTTAAATATTTTTAAGTGTGTCCAAATGTAATTAATGGTCCTTGTTAGAGGTTGTGTGAACAAAGAGTATGTTAGTTTTATTTTTTCTAAGTTTTTTTATTATCACAGATACACTTATTATGTTTGGCTATAAGTGATAAATGATCACATAAAATATTTTTAAGTGTCTCCAAACGTAATTAATGGCCACACGTTGATTTGACGAGTGGCTAACGTCATCATTGTCTTTCCAGTTTCTTGTACCGCCAAATTCAAATTGTCAGGGAGATGTACCACTGGCGTCAGACGGTTATTAAATACCAGTCACAATCCACAATCACCTTCTTCCGATTAATTTCCGATAATGGCTTCAACATGGATCGAACGTAAACCGGGTACTGATGCCCCCATCTACTACGACCCCACATTTTTCACCCTTCATTTCCACTTTTCTCCTGGTGCCGTCCGGAAAAATCAAAGGGTGAGGTTTGTGGACTATGTCCACCCTCAAACCTTCACGTACCAACAACTTAACTGAATGGTTAGGTGGCTTGGGTACACCACTGCTGACTATTTCAGTATTGAGATGGTAGTCCTGGGAATCGAGGTGGCGCACATTGAGTTGAACTCCATGGAGGACTTCAAGGCTGTGTCCCTTTATGGGGCATTCCATACTTAGGTGAACCTTCGCCTCCAAAGGCTTAAGGACTCCACCTACACCTCGGATGGCATGTACGAGAGGATCATGCCCTCTCATACTCCAGAAAAGAATCCGGATGTAGATTCAGATACGGAATCTGATGGTAGGACTCCAGAAGCTAAGAATCCGATGGATGTAGATTCAGATATGGAATCGGATGCTAAGAGTTAGTTTTTTGTAATTAGTTTTTCTATATTAATGTAATGTTATTATAATATTTTGGTATTAAATGTAAATGTTATTATTATATTTTGGTTGCGTATTTGAAGCGCAGTTGATGTTGATATTTTATAATTAACTTTAAAATAGATGTTAGTGTGAGTGAATAACAAAATATACCTAAAATTTAATTTTTGGTAGTTGAGACAGTAATTTATTGTAGTTCAGTTGATTTGTAGCGTATCTAGTAAGATATACCACATTTTTATTTTAATTAACTTTAATGTAGGCTATTATTACATAAATATATTTCCAAGATTTTTGACAGGTATTTAAAGCGTACAAAAGCGTGTGATATACTAGTTTTTTTTATTTTAATTAACTTGAATGTAGGCTATCATTGCATAAATATATTTCCAAGGTTTTGGACAGGTAGTAGGTATAAATGTAATTAATTTCCAAAATTAATTAGCTTCCGTGCGTTTCCAAAGCGTGTGGAAACCATTTTTGACAGGTAGTAATTAGTATGCAGTTATAGTGTGTTGTACACTCAACAACCAACTATATAACAACAGAGACTTTAATGACTGCAATAAAACTGATGACTGAAATTTATTACACTTTTATATATGTTATGTGAATTCCAAACTTGGCCAAGCAGAAAAAATCTAAGGTTTTCACATATCTTAAACTTCCCAAAGATCTTAGATTTTGATAAAATCCTTTCCAATACTCAATGCCATCACCAAATCTTAAATCTAAGGTTACTGGTGATGGCATTGAGTTTGGAAGCGGTTTTCAAAACTGAATTTTATTTGTTCAAAGGCTTCTTCAAAGTCTGGAGGGTACAATTTTGGTATGAAGGTTAGTGAAAAGAAGTGCATAATGGTCTTTTTTTATAAAATGAGTTGATAATGTTTTGCAGGAAACCAGCTGTTGAAAAAATCTCCATTACGAATAGTTGTAGGCTTTTTCCCGGGCCTCCAGTAATCATCTGGGACTCCTTACGAAGCAGTTGATTTGGTTGTATAAGTGGCAATGTATTACCCTCATGAGGGAAAGTTACCATACTAAATTCCTCATTGACCTCGTCATATGAATGCCTTTAATTCTTGGGTGGAGTCATGAGGACAACATGCTTTTTTCTATCCAGCTAATTTTGAACATAAAACACCTGGCGTGCTTGTGAGGCCAATATGAACGGATCATCCTTGTGGCCAAATTTGTTTAGGTTGATCGACGTGTAACCAAGAATATCATGTTTGACATGTTTAATGGTCAACCCATTGGCACATGAAGACCGGAATTCTTTTAGTATGATAATCTAGGACCCATATCTCTTGCAAAACCCCAAAATAAAAGTTTTATCTATATGTCACCATGTCTTTTTTGATGTGCATGTCATCCGCCTCTACACTAACCCCGATGTTCTGGTAAACTCTACCATCATGAGATTTTGTACGAAATTCTAAACCGTTGATGTCGTACGAGTCTTATTTGTAAACGTTGCGGTGTGCTCCGTGTGCAATCCACTTTACGGCTTCCGATACAGAACCTGGGGAGCCCGCTAGCTCTCTTTCAACCTGGATTTCATTAAAAGGATTAGATTCTTCACCTACATTGCGAAAACTATAAAAGAATTTTAAAAATTATAGAAGACTTAATAAATTGATCTACCTTGTCGCGTAACCAGTCACCAAATTTTAAAGTATGCTCCTTCTCCAGCAATGCTTGTCGTTTACCAGGCATTTGGTTTTTTAAAGAGGTCTTGTGTTGTCTGCAAGTAGGAGTATAATATATTGTGAATTAATATATATATATATATATATATATATGGGTGCGTTTGCTGAGCGTTTTAGGTTTTTTTCTTTGTTTTTTCCTTTGAACGTCTCGCGTAACTACTGTACGTTAAGGCATTAGCGTACAGTAACTACACCCTATATATATATATATATAATTTAGAGTATGTATGTTAGTAATACTTACTCGATATACGGCGCTATTTCAGGCGTATTCTGCGGCACATAGAAATGTGCTCTCTTGAAAAGATCAGGAGAAACATCAACTGATTTAACGCCTGTGACAGGAATTGTCTCCCCATTATCATCATGCTTATCATGTGGATTACCAACAGTACTCTTGATGTTTTTTTGGTATTCACTCAGAAACTCGATTGTTTCTTCCGCAATGTTCTCCTCAGCAATGCACCCTTCTGGATAAGTTTTGTTTCGCACATGCCCTTTGATAACCTTCATAAACCTTTCAAAGGGATACATCCAACGAAAGCATGGTGGCCCACATAATTTTATCTCTCTTACAAGGTGCACGATTAAGTGAACCATGACATCAAAAAATGATGGCGGAAAGTACTTCTCCAGCAGGAACAGTGTAACTATTTGCTCTTCCAGCATCTTATCAAGCTCTTCTACAATGATTTCTTTGCTAGATATTGACTTGAAAAAAAAAACAAAGCCTGATTATAACATTTCTCATTGGTTCTGGCATGATGGACCGTATTGCAAGGGGCAAAAACTGTTGCATAAGCATGTGATAATCATGTGATTTAAGGCCTTGTAGCTTCCTTTCTTTAAGATTCACCAAATTAGAGAAGTTAGAACAATACCCTAGTGTAGCCTTCAGTTTATACAGTGTTTCAAGAAACATGTCTTTTTCTTGCACTGATAATGTGAAGCATGTTGCAGGCAGTTCTGTATTGTTGCCTTTTGCTTTCGGTTGCAACTCCTTTTTAATCCCTAAAAACTCCAAATCGTTTCTAGCTGCCAATCCGTCTTTTGTCCTACCGGGAATGTTCAGCAACGTCCCGACAATACTTTCTGCCATTCATTGTTAATGTTTTTAACCTCGTCGTATATCTCTTCCCCTGTTATAGGCTCTTTAGCGGTTCTCATCTCCTCTTTTCCGTTGAACGTCTTTGTTTTTTTTCTGAAAGGGTGGTCATGTGATAAATACCTTCTGTGGGCAGCATAACTCTGCTTCTTTTGTGATAAAGTCGAACACACTGAGTGTCGCCCCGACACACCACGCAACCTTTGAATCTACTGTAAGGGCAACCACATAGTGTACCAAGAGCAGGCTAATCATTAATCGTCCATAACACAACTGAACGTAGTGTAAACATTTCTTGTTTTTATGCATCATATGTTGGCTCCCCGACCTCAAATAAAGATGCTAGATCGTCAATTAAAGGCTTTAAAAACACATCAATTGTTTCCTGGCACTCCGGATATTAATAAGGAAAGCATGATGAATTTTCTTTTCATACACATCCAAGGTGAAAGGTGTAAATGACTGCTAAAACAGGCCAGACACTGTGGTTTCTGTTGCCTCTATGTATGACGACCCCATCAGTGCAAATCCCTAGACGAAGATTTCTTGGATCGCTTCTGATGGTATCGGAGTACCTGTCATCTATGGCTTTCCATGCTGGTGAATCTCTTGGGTGGCGTAAAACACCGGGTTTATTGGTACTCATGGCGTGCCATGTTAAATTCTCTGGTGTGGTATTTGATTGAAAGAGGCGCTTGAATCATGGAATAATGGGAAAGTACCACAGTACCTTAGCGGGCGTGTTTATGTAAGTTTTGCTAGTCTTCTCATCCACCTTCCACCTTGACTTGTTACAAACTGGACATGCTTCAAAATCCTTGTAATCCTTATAGTAAATAATGCAGTCATTGATACACACATGTATCTTTTTGTATCCTGAGCCCATTGCCTTCATCATCCTTTTGCCCTCATACATATTATTTACCATTTCGTTATCTGCAGGTAGCATCTTTTTCAACAATTTCAGAAGTTCATCAACGAACTTATGAGATATCTCGTGCTTGCTCTTCAAGTTGAGTAGTTGTAGTAATGCAGACAACTCGGTGAAGTCAAGACATCCTTTATACAGGGGTTTCTCAGCGTCAACAAGTAGTTGTAGAAACTGTTGATACTTCTTGTCGCCTTTGAAATTGTCTTTTGTAGCATTTACCATTTCTACAGTTTCACAGGCATCTGTTGGAATGTTGGTGTCAACAAACCCAGTATTATTATCATAATTAGTTGGAATGCAGGTGCAGGAAAACCCAGTATTATTAACATAATTAATTGGAATGTTGGTGTCGGCTTCTCCATGTTTTATCCAAGTAGTATAATTCTTATCAATTCCAAACCTGTACAAGTGATGTTCTACATCGTCTACACTAAGAGATACGTGGTTCACACACCGAACACACAGACATGAAACAGATATTGGTGGTGATGACTCCTTGCAATTACGAACTGCAAAATGTAGAAATGCTTTAACACCATCTCTATATGTTTTACTGTACCCGTCGCCTACTGACATCCAAAACTTATCCATCTTGCAAGAATTTTTTTATTAACTGTGTCATCAACGATATATATATAAATATATATATATATATATATATATATATATATAGACTAATTAACGCCAATAAATGTAACTGACTAAAAGCAAAAATATTTGGTACTCACCTGAGATTAATGAAGCTGTTTGGTAGGATTGAGATTGATGAGAGTTCAATAAATACACTAGCAGATCATTTATTAGGGTTTGGTGATACTGTGACATTTTATTTGGTCAATACTAATTGATTGGTGTGTCTTCCAGAAGATAACTCGATTAATTGGCGGGTAAAAATAAAAATTTTAAACTTCTAAATTTCGTTATATAAATATTAGAAGAGGTTCGTGTAGCTCAAACGGTTAAGCCACTTGTGATTAAACATAGATTGCAAATATCGCGGGTTTGAAACTCAGGAGGGAACATATTTTTATTGATTTTTTATAATAACCTCTTTTTAATGAAATAAATACACTGTGATTTTGGAAACACTCAAACTAAACTACTCATTAAAAGGCCTTTAAATGCATTCAGAAACATAAAAATACATCATAATAGCTGGTCTAAAATCATAACAAAGTTTCTTAGCTTTTAATTACAAAACTAATTAAAAGCCCTAAAAACAACAAGAAGCAAATAAAATACAATATCTTCACTTTTTTTTTCTGATTCAATCCTTGAAGCTACACTTCTTGCAAGTTGATCCTCTAATGACTTATTTTCCCTTATCAAGATACAAATTATGTCTATACATCTTGTGCACACATCAGATCTTGTTGACAGAACACAATCTGACCATATAAAGAAATCACATTTTTTGCCCTAAGTTAAAAAAAATATAGGGATAGTCAACAATTGTAGATGAATTCCAACTTTATTTGCAATTTCACTAACCTGAGATGCACAATTGTAGAACCTCCGACCTGGATTTTTGGTGGTCGTTGATGTTCTTAGAAAGACTTCTTGACCACAAAAACAATAAACCTGAGATCGATTGCTTCTGTTACTGGATGTGGTGGTCCTCGATGAGATGTCTTCCATGGTGAAAAAGGAGTTTTTATTGAAAACAAACCTAGATATATAAGTATATATATATAGGAGGGTTTAGAAAGGAGTTGTTGTACACATGCGTGTTACTAGCGTTTTAGGATATTTATATATGTCTTTGTATAGTAGCGGGTTGCAAGCGTAATAGACTATTTTGAACAAATATATAACATATTTTAACCTAATTGATTACACGCATTTTTAACAAAGAAAGATGAGAACCATTAATCCATATTTACCATTCATCAAAAGATGCATCACAAAAAGTACCATTAATTGCAATACATAAACATGTTAAGAAAGCATTTTAAGGTAATCCATATTTACCATTCATCAAAAGATGCCATACAAAAAGTACCATTAATTACAATACATCACAAAAAAACCAAGACTAGCAAAGCTAACATCACCATCACTCCGCCTTGTCCACAGTCTCCGCCCCCATCTCCTTAAAACTTATGTTGGTTGACACCGTAGTTATGGTGTCAACCAGGGTCTCACACACTGAGTCGTAGCATTCAGACTGTTGTTTCTGATAATCAGCAACCATTGCTCGAAACTCATTGTCGTCTTCCCACAACATGAGTGTAAAGGAGTCGAAGGTCTTTGTTTTTTCGAATGCGAGTGTAGCCCTAATCGCTTCGACTTTCTTCAACAAAGTGTCGTCTTTCTCTTTCTGAAGATCCATCGTTGTTTTCACTATGGTCTTCACGGTTTTGTCAGAAGAATACATTTTTATTATCTTTCTGAAACTGTTAGTGTGATTGAATAACCAAACTTAATGTAGTTAAGTTTGATTTTTAGTAAGATATAGTAAGATCTAGTAAGATATAGCTTAACTTTAATGTAGGCTATCATTACCATAATATTTTTTCTTGGCATTTTTGACAGGTGAGTATAATTGTGATCAATTAATTCTGACAGGTGATATAAATGCAAGTAATCTTTAGATTAAAGAAAAACACATGAGACAAGTTTGTGCGTTTCCCAAGTGTGGGATACCCTTTTGTTTTTTTATTATAGAGTTACTATTCGTCCGGTTGCATTTCCCAAGCTTGGGACACCCATTTGTTTTTTTATTACAGAGTTACTATTCGTCCGGTTGCGTTTCACATGCGTGGGACACCCTTTTGTTTTGTCTGTGAGCCTTTTGGTTATATATACATACACCACATTTGTGAAACTCATATACCTACTTAATTTTAAATTATTTTTTTTAGTTAATAATGGATTGCTCGTCATCATCATCATCATCATCCAAATCCTACAAGGCTGTCCTCAGAAGGAAAATTGAGGCTCAAATCGAGATAGATAAAGCTTGTCGGGAAACTCTTACTGAAGAATTTGTAAATACTAGCAACAGCTTGGATGCCATCTCATTGCAAAAGTTCGTACTCGGATGCCCGCTAGTTGTATCCGAGATCTTGCTGTTTTGTTTATGGTTGATGTAGGACAGAGAGAGCTTGACGAGTTAAAACTTTTGGGCAAGGCAATTCTTGAACTGAATTGCTCAATGGAATTTAAGTTTGAAGTTTCTTATGTCACTAAGAGATTAGTATGTGATGGTTTTTCATGAGTGTTTATGATGTAGTGATGGTGTGTTTATATGTGTGTTTTGGTAATAATAAAATTTTTATGTTTGTGTTAAAACATTGATTCAACATGTAACTATTATCTTAAAGTGCATTACAAACTGATAACAGAAGACTAGAGATCTCCATAAGTCCATATCATAACAAGTATCTTAAAGTACATAGCAGTCAGTTTTGAAATCATTCAAATTTTTTGTTGCCTTTTCTTAAGTTCAACAATCAACTCTTCTCCGGTTAAACGAGTGTCGTCATTTTCATGAAATAGCAGTGCTTTCTTGATAATCTTATTTCTGTGTTGATTTATATCTGAGAGGAGGATTTTGCACAAATTCTTTGACCTCAACTATATTAGGTGTCTTTGTTGTTTAGCCTTCCTTTTTGAGATTACAGCCCCATGGTCTCTTCCCATCATATTTCTCCATGTGTCTCATAGCAAAAATACAACAATCTATTCCATTACTTGTTGTTCTCCATGTCATCTTCAATCTATTGATTGTTGCTACTTGGATTTGCTGAGTAATGGGGTGTTTGATTGTTTTAAGATACATGCAAAAGATGTTTCTCTACACAAAATAGAAAGCAATTTAAGTATTTTGACAATTTTTATAACAGGTATGTATGTTTTTTGACAATTTTTATATCAGGAGTCTTTCCGTATCTTTCTTCAAAATTCTCTCTAATTGCTTTTGATTTGTCTTCTAAGCTTTTAAACTTTGCATCAGCTGGTATTTCTTGATTTGCACTGTTGTCAAGTAATTCTATCACTCCTGTTTGAAGATTGAAGGTAACCACAAAGAAATGATCGCGTTGTAGAATTGGCACGAGCACTATACCAACCTCCTTCAGTGATAGAATTCCACTCCTTTCCATTTGTGTTTCGATGTTTTCTGAAAACACATCCAGTATTTCTTTGTCTGTGTAACCCCTTGACTCAGCATAATGGTCACTTGTCTGTATAATAATTAAAATGCAGATGATTAAAGTGTTTATTGTACGTTTTCTAATAGTACAAACAAAATAGATTAATTTGTACCAGCACAGTGCTTGAAGCAAAGAATCTGAACGGTGATGCTGCAGATTTTTTCTTTTCTTCATAGTTCATTACTTCAATGAATGCATCCATTGGATTGGTGGCTGTATAAATGCCAGGACAGAAGCGTTCAAAGACCACCTTAAACGATTCTATATGAGTGGACTTGTAGACCTCCTCCCAAATGTCTTCAAGACAAAAAAATATATACTCTGAAATTATTTCTTCATCTACCGTGACACTAGCGGATATGCCAACCTCTCTCAGAAGATATGGAGACTTCAGTGTAATGAGGCTATCACTTGTTGACAATCCAGTGTCAACTGTCAAACATAAAACAACTCACTGTAAATTTGACTGAAAATAATTGTAAGTTTAACTAAATACCTTCAACCCCTTTTGGTTTTTATTTATAATTAAATACCCTCTTTTGCCCACGCAACCACTGTATTAACAACTTCATCAATATATGCGCATGAGACATTGTTTTCTTGACCTGGATCACCTACATCATTTTTTTTACGACAGCCAAAGATGTAATATGTTCAACTGTGATTATAATTAAGCTGGTATATAATTAAGCTGGTACATATATGATATACCTTTTTGAGCAGCCACTGGACCATGAACACCAACATCTGAATCAACTGCATCACACAGATGTATTAAGTTTAAAATAACAGCATAAGTGTTTTAAGAGCGTTTTAATTATACTAATAATCAATTTAGCCCAAATACCTTTTAGAGCAGTCACTGGACCACCAACACCAACATCTGAATCTTGTGTTTTAGGGACCACATTATTAGTGAATCTGTTTTCCCGTTCACAACATCTAGCAAAGATATTCTCATTTGATGGATGTCTATCCTTTCCTTGACGGACCAACTCGTTGATCTCAGAGCAAATTTCATCAACTTGTTATCCATTTCAATATTCCAAGACTGTAAAAAGAAAATATAGTTATTGTTAATTCAAAAACATTTTCAATTTATCCCAGCCAGTTGTAATGGAGTTAAATAATAGTAAACAAGCACGATAGGCATTTGCAAACTTAAAGGTGAATAATCGCTTACATAATCATCCAAATCTTGTCCAGCTGTTTGATCGGCATTATCTGTTTCAGATGCAATTTGACCATCTGTTTTTAATTACATATAATGTTGTATTACATAAAATGCATATAGAGATAAGAGATATGAGAGTTTTTTAGAAGAAAATAACAAGTTTAATACCATGTTCTTGTTTCTCCTCAGCTGCAGTGTTTTCTTCAACTCGCAGCACTAACCGTCACAGCAGTAGTAGCAGCAGCAGCCGCAACAGCAGTCTCATCAAGTCTCTTCCCGGCAGCACTAACTGTCATAGCAGCGGTATCAGCAACAGCATCATCAGCAGTCTCATCAAGTCCCTTCCTGGCAGCACTAATGGTCACAACAGCAGGAACAGCAGCAACAGCCGCATCAATCCCTACCTGTCAACACTAAACGTCACAGCAAAAAGCTCAGTAGCATCTTATTCTAAGGGAGGACCATTATTCTCCAAGTATTTTTCCATCTTATTAAGTGTAGTTGTTGTTATGTAGTTGACTGCAGGCGTTGTGATGGGAGTCCTAAATGTACCATATTTTTTCTGGTAGTCATGCGTGTAAAGCATCACAAGGAAGGTGATCAGACCGTTGTATTGAACGTTGATACCTCTCCATTATTCCTTTGTCATTTTCAAGTTTTCAATAACATAGCTGCACCAGTCCATATTTGGAATATCCGAGGTTTTATCAGTTGCGGCGATGAATCGTTGATTGATTGTTGTTGATTTTGTCACAAATCCTATACAGGTGTTGAACAATTCAAGGAAGTTAATCTTAAACAGTTCACCAACTCCTTGATCCACGGCCAGTTTGTCTTTCACATGCTTTATACTTATTCTTGCATTTGTCGGGAATTGATTTTTGAACAAATCTGTAGTAACATCTTCCCCCAATCTTGGTCTACTCTTGCCTAAACAGTATTCTTACCCATTGGTATCCCCAACACTTCATGTACTTTTTGTGGTGTTATCTTAATAACACTGCTCCCAATGTTAAATTCATTTAAACGGTTATTATAGTTCATGAGTAACCAATATCCCAAAGTTGTTGGAGTTTGGGTTCTTGAAGTCTTAACATTGACCCGAAACCCATTTCTTCTACACAAGTTTTTTGGGCAATGGTCATTGCCTTCACTGCATCAACAATATTAATAGGTGCACACCTATTCTTCAATTTTTTGTCCAGAAATTCAACAAAAGGTTGTCCCCTCTCGGCTGGCTTCTTTTCTTTAATGGCTCTCTTTTTTGGATGCTGAAAGTCCAGGCCAGAGGTGCTGTGTTCCACCTGTTTCCGCTGTGACAACAACCTGTCGATTTTTGTGTCAAGGTCTGAATCAGAGTCTTCCACAACATGTTTTGTTTTCCCCACCAGAGCAACTTTTTTAGAGTCTTGTTTTTTCAACAACTGAATCACATACATACAATAAAACACGGGGGTAGGGGATAACAACACGAATCACAAGGAAACAGAAAACTCTTATCAAACATCACAATGATAAATTCTCATACCAAAGCCATAACACGCTAATCATACGCATATAACATGCTTTAATATTATACATAGATTTAAAAAACAAGGATATGTATTACAACAACAACACGCTTATCAAACACATTAATACATAAGAAGATTCAAGCAAATGCTTACATTTTAAGATTAAGTAAACCTAAAACGTTAAAAAAATCATAAATTAACACCTGTTCCATCTTCATTCTGAGACCTATCGTGCTTTTGCTTCGTCCTTGGTTCCATTCCAGAAGTAGATGAGTTAGGGTTCTTCAATTTGGTTCCGTTCCAGAATAATTAAACCACTCGGGCTTGTGCTTGTGCTTCACAGTAGAAACGAATCGTCGACGGTTTTTAGGAATATTGACTTACGAGGTTGAATTTTGGGAATACTTATCGCCGTTTTAGAAGTAGATGAGTGACTTACGAGGGTAATTATTTGACCCTTTTAAAAGAACGCGTGTGCTTTTAAATTTTAATCGTACGGTTAGTATTGTATAGTAGCAAAAAATATATATATAATATTAGTGGGTGGTGGTGGGTTCAGGTGGTCATGATGGTGGTGGACGGTGGCGAAGGTGCGGTGGTTCGTGGTGGTGGATGTGGTGGTGGGTGGTGGTGGTGGGCAGTGGGTGGCGGTGGCGGAGGTCGGTGGTGGTGGTGGTGGTGGTTGGTGGGTGGTGGTGGTAGTGGGTAGTGGGTGGTGGTGGATGGGTATAAATAAATGTATATATATTTATATATAATATTAGTTGGTGGTGGTGGTGTAGTGGGTGGTTGTGGAGTGTGGTTAGTGGTTGGTGATGGGGGTCATTGTGGCGAATGTGGGCAGTGGATGGTGGTAGTAGGTGGTGTGTAGTATGATTGCGGATATGTAATACATGAGATGATGACGGTGCTATCCCGTATGATGACCATGATGTTTGGCCCAATTATGACGAGACAATGATAATATAACAACCTGGGTTGGTGGTGGTTATCATATTGATGCTGCTAACCTATATGGTACGGTTTGCTTACGCCAACCCATACGATGGCGACTGTAGCTCGTACGACGAGCATGACATCTATGATGATGATCACACATATATATGATGAGGACCAATTATATGTACCTATATGACAATACGCCACACAGGCGCGCGCGCACACACACACACACACATATATATATATTGATGATGATGATGGTGACACCGATGTTTAATGACATGTAACCCGTATGATCGAAAACGACCATGATAACGTATACGATGGTCATACTGATGGTAGCATGTACGACTGATGATGTCGTTTGATGACGACAACAATTCATAAGATGGTGCCGACAGTGATCGCTAATATTGGGCGTTTTGTTTACGATAACCCATACGATGCTGACTACATCCCGTACATGGCAATCGGATGATGATGATGATGATGTGTGACGATGATGACGACACTGATAGCGAGATATATGTTACCCGTATGATCAGCGCCGACTACGATAGCCTATTCAATGACCACGTTGATTACCCGCACGTCTGATGATGATGCCGTTTCATGGTGACGGTGATCGATGATTATGATGATGATAACCACTATAGTACATGATAACGATGATAACTTTATGATGTTGATCATCATCATAACACATATGGTGATGATGATAACCTAGAAGATGATAATGATACAAAACTATATATGATAATGATAACACTAGAATGTTATGAGCTTCCCTATTACGAAGTTGTAAATCTTATCCAGAAAATCTTACTAACGGTTAAGATAATACTTCAATAATGGATAAAATTTTAATTTTATTTAAAAAATACGATTTATTAAACGAACTCAACTTTAACGAAATTTAATACCGCAATGTTAGTAAAAAAAATAAAAGTAAATGTTTTTATACTATTTTTAAAAAGTTGTAAAACAAAAACCAAAATATATATATATATATATATATATATACAATTAAATTTGTAGAAATAAATAAAACAAAAATTCAAAACCCTTTTAACTTCAAAACCCTATATCGACTTCTACTTCTCTTTACTATAATTCTTAGAACATAAAAATGCCACGTCTCAATAATGGAGTTAAGTTCCTGGTAGATATCGACAGCGATTCCATGAGTAGGATGGTATGTTAATGTTATCTGGTTAATTTTTTTTTATGAAACATTTTACAGTTTTGCAACATATACATTCTAAGAACATTTTTTATGTTACTTATAGCTTATTCCTAAAGCTATTCAACCAATGTTTGCTGACATGAAATCGAATACCGGCTGTTGTTTGATTTATGATCAAAGTGGTAGAACGTTTTCTGTTGTTATAATCAAAGTACTTGATAACTTTTATTTTGGAACCTGTTGGACTGAATTAATCAGAGAATGTTGTATAGAAGCTGGAACATATGTTGTTTTTGAGCTTAAATCAAGATCTATGTTGAATATGTTTACTTTCAAAAGAAATGAAAATGATCAATCTGGTACTATGATATGTATTCCAGTCAGAAACTGACACGTCCATGACTTGATAAGTTTTAATTTCTGTTTTTAATGATTGTTTCCAAATTCAAATGTCTTTTAATTAACATGTTTAATAGGATTTCCCTGAGTGGTACATGATTCAAAAATTTGGTGACAATTACATGAATTCGCTTTTTGAGCTTATTGCTCCAGATAGATATATGTTTAAAGTTTCATGTATTTGGGATGGAATGGGTTGTAGGCTAGAGGATGGATGGATTGAGGTTTTTAAACAAACCAACTTGAAAGGTGGTTCGTTTGTTGTGTTTGAAATCATATCATATAAGACATTTCATATTAATGTCTTTCATGAAGATGGCATATAATTTATCCTTCCTGGTCCAAATCAGTTGTTTCTCAAACTATCAATTAAGCAATCAAGGTAGTTCCTCCCAAAACCCAATTCATCTTGATGAGCAAAATAATGACTCTAAAATCGTCTTGCACATGAACGTCACCAAGAAATTGGTAAATTGAATTATTAAATTTCTTTTTTATTTACAAGTATATTTGAAATTTGCTTTTCACAGCGTCTTCCGCGTCACATTGCTACCAAGATTGATGCCTATGATGGAATGCTAATCACTTTGGTCAATCCCGAAGGTCGTAAAAAAATGAGACTGTTGGTGCATAATGTCAGTAGTTCAGTGTCTAGTGTCTGTAATTGCGTTTATAATATTTTATGTTTTGTATAAGCGAAGTTGCTAACAAGTTCGCTGATATGGGCGAACTTGTTAGACAAGCGAAGTTAGTGACAACTTCGCCTGAACATGCCAGGCGAAGTTGTCGTGATTATATAAGCCATCTGTTACGGCTTATTAATAATTAATTCAGTTTTACAGTTTTCGTGTATTCGAGTCAGAGAGAGTCTGTAATCAAGTGATCTTCGTATCACGTGTTTAAGGTTGGTATACAACGTGTTTGATTATCGTGTGTTAATCGTATTGTTTTCTATACTCGTAACGTCTTACGTAGGGATTCCGCACCTGCGTAGTACGTGATATCTCGTGTAGATCCGGCTGGGAACCTACAATTGGTATCAGAGCATTTGCCCGATTGTGTGGTTCGGGATTATCACGCGGGTATAGAAATCGTTCCGTTCGACTATTCGCGGGACGAGTTTTCTGAGTTTTTGTGTCCTACTCACCCCCTACCTTCAAAAACAACCCATAACACCTTCACAAACCTCGAAAAACCCAGAAATCTAATCTGCAGAAAGTTCGTGTTCATCAGGCGAAGTTGCCATCACTGTAAGTAGGGTTTCAGCGAAGATATAAGGTTAAGCGAAGTTATCCACAACTTCGCCTACCTCTTCAAGTTCGCTTATCTTAAGCGAAGTTACCCTCAACTTCGCCTACCTCCCAAGTTTGCTCAACTTAAGCGAAGTTATTCTCAAGTTCGCCAATCCAGCGAATTTAAGAAAGTGAGCGACGTTACAAATTCACGCGAAGTTAAGCTTTAAGCGAAGTTATCCACAACTTCGCCAACAGTGCTGTTTGAAAATAAAATTTTTATTTTCGGATTTCTTTGAGTTTAGAGAAAGATGTCTTCGATAAACATTACTGAACTAGTAAAGATGGAAGTAGAAGCAGGTTCAGCTACAAAGGCACCCAAGATGCTTAAGAAAACGGATTATGTAGCGTGGAAAGATCGTTTTGAACAATATGTCAAGTATCAAGATGCCAAGATGTGGGTGTGTATACAAGATGGTTACATTCCACCTACTACTGAGTATGAAGGTCGTGATCAGATCAAGAAGTACAAAGAGATGGAAGATGAAGAGAAGAAGATGTATGAGGCAGAAAGTTAAGCTCATGCAGCAATTACAATGGCTCTTCCACAAGAGATACTTCACACCTTCCGAAAGTATAAGACTGCTAGAGAGCTTTGGGAAGCTCTTGAAAACCGTTTTGAGGGCAATGTGGGAATTCGTGCTTCGAAGATTAAACTTCTAAAAACCCAATTCTCGGTCTTCAAGTATCTGAAAAACGAATCACTTGATGATATCATCACCAGATATTATCATCTGATGACTGAACTCAGCAACTATTCAATTGCATACAAAGAAGATGAGATTGTTGAGAAGCTTCTTGATGCTCTCCCACCAAAATGGGAGATGTATACTGTGTTGATGAGAGAAGATAAAGACTTTGCTGACTATGACCTTGAGACAGCAGTTAACAAGCTGAGAACGTTTGAACTGAACATGGTACGAAAGGAGACACCTACCGATCAGGTTCAAGATCCGGGTATGTATGGGGCAAAGGTTAACTCCGGATCGAGTTCGAAAACGGAATCATCTGCTTATTACTCTAAGGGAGAGTCAGGCGCGAGCTCAACACATGAGGGACATGTATCTCTCAATATGAACGGTGATGTGTGCTATGTAGCTGGAGGGTCAAATGCTTCTCAACCTCAAGCGACCAAGAGTAGTTATTCCCCAAGTGTTTCAAACAACAACTACTCGAAGATGCCCATGAGTGTCAAATCTGCTGAACAGCAGTTTGCTCTCTATGCATCTTTTATTGCTTCGTATGAGAACTACATTCAGGGTAAGATCGTTGATCCTGCAGTTTTGGATGAAGATTATGACCAGATCGATGCTGATGATCTGGAGGAGATGGATCTGCAGTGGCAGTTGGCCATGATAGTGAGAAGGGTAAAGAGGTTCATGAAGAAGACTGGCAGGAAGTTTTTCGGAGAGAGGCCAGGGTTTGATAAGTCTAAGGTTCGCTGCTACAACTGTCAGCAGAATGGCCACTTTGCAAAAGAATGCAAGAATGAACGTGTAGAACGCAGTCAGAATAGATCTACACAGCAAAGTGGGAGTGGTAATGACTATAGAGCCATGATTTCCAGACAGAATGAAGAGTACAACTGGAATCTGCATGTTGAAGAAGTATTTGAACAGGCCAACTTGGCAAACATCGAAAATGCAGATAGTGAGAAGGGAACTGGCGAAAATGAAGCGTACATGGCAGATGTAACAGACCAGCTCTCCGAGGTAAGCACCGAACTCCCTTGTACTAAGTGTGAACTTCTGTCTGAACAACTGACAACTCTAACTGATCAGTTTGTTAGTTTGGATGCGCAATATAAAACTTTAAAAGAAGATCATCATTTCACTAAAGCTAGAGAAAATAATTACAAAGTAAAAATTAAAGCTAGTGAAACAGATATTAAAAGTCTTAAAGCAAAGCTTGCTGAAAAAATTAACATGATTGATCTTAGCTATGAAGTTCTAGAAGAGAAAACCAAACTAATAGCTGAGAAGGAAAAACAGATAGCTGATCACCAGGTAAAAGTGGTGGAACTTAACAGGAAACTTGAACAATTCAGAAATTCCTCCGCTATACTTGATCACCTCGTTAGTGATCAAGGGTCTCCAAAAAGGGGAGGAATTGGTTATCATGAAGTTCCACCACCTTTCAATCATAATTACACTTTTAACCCTAGTAATCAGAAATCTGTCGATGTTGACTATGGTCAGACAGTTCCAGTTCCAGTTACTGCTAAAAAACCAGAAGTTAGTAAGCCTGTTGCAAGTCTTAAAATTTCTGCTCCGAGTCCTGTCTCATCTAACTCGGACAAGTCTTCTGAGTCGTGTGACACAAAACAAGAGGAAGTATTACCAAAAAATGGAGAGAAAAATAAAACACCTGAAAAGAAGCCTCCACTAAACCCGTATGTCCCACCTTATGTGAGACAAATGGGCAGTAATACTGCCTCAACATCTAAGACAACTTTTGATAAGAAAGTTGAACACAGGAGTTGTTTCAGATGTAATCAATTAGGACACCTTGTTGCTGATTGCCCTCTGAAGCAGAAATTCAGAGGAGTGAGGCCTTCAAAATATGAGAAAAGAGCTAACGGTAATCGATTTAATGGTAAAAATGAAAACCCATCAAAATTCAGAAATTGGTCTAATCCAGGTTTTCAAAGAAATAGATCTCAGTTTTTCACTGCAAACAACCAAACCATAAGTAATAATTCATTTAATTCAAGACGGGTTGAGTGGCCTCATAGACAATCCACAAGGTGGTATCCTGTTAGGACTCACAGAAATTATAATGATACTAACTTTGGACAGCCAAGGTACGGGATGTATCGACCCAAGACCAAGAGGTCTTGGGTCCCCAGATTTTAATCATCTGATTTAATCGTGCAGGAACAGTTGAACAGGGCTGCCAACAATCAATGGGTTGTGGATAGCGGCTGTTCCCGGCACATGACGGGTAACAAGAAATTGTTACACGACTTGAAACCTGTTCAAGGAGGAAGAGTGAGTTTCGCAGGAGAGAGCGGTGGAAAGATCAAAGGAATTGGGACTGTGACTAACGGGAAGATGACGCTAGAGAAAGTTAACTTTGTTGAAGAACTGAAGCACAATCTGCTGAGTGTTTCGCAGATCTGTGATAAGGATTATACCTTGCATTTCACGAAGAATGAGGCGACTTGTGGTACCCGAGAGGAGGAGACTTGGAGCTAGTCGCTTACACAATTCTGATTATGGAGGGTGCAATCAGAGTCGGAAATCTACAACTGGTGGATGTCAGTTTCTTGGTGGCAGATTGGTGTCGTGGCAATGCAAGAAGCAGACTTCAGTCGCAATTTCAACCTGTGAAGCAGAATACATGGCAGCATCCAACTGCTGCTCCCAGGTTCTTTGGATTCAACAACAGTTGCGCGACTATGGTCTGAATTTCTCATTTACTCCTATTTGCATTGATAACACAGCTGCTATCTCAGTAACTAACAATCCCATGAAGCACAGTAAAACT
This sequence comes from Bidens hawaiensis, assembly GCF_021521415.1. Classification (NCBI taxonomy): domain Eukaryota; kingdom Viridiplantae; phylum Streptophyta; class Magnoliopsida; order Asterales; family Asteraceae; genus Bidens; species Bidens hawaiensis. The sequence goes on along the minus strand of NW_027493155.1, from coordinate 219,412 downwards.
AAACATATTGACATAAGTCATCATTTTATACGGGATTGTGCTGAGAAGAAGCTGATTGAGCTCGAAAAGGTTGATACGTTAGATAATTTCGCTGACTTATTCACGAAAGCGTTTGACAAAACTATATTTCAAAACCTTGTTGAGCTGAATGGGATGATCAATCCCGAGTAACCATGCTTTGTGTTTTTGATTAAAAAAAAAAAAAAAAAAAACCGTCACTATCGCTTAGAATTATGTCGGTTGCCTCAGTTTGAAGGACATGTCTTAGGATATGTTTGGTCCTCATTTCTACTTGTAGAATATGAGGATAGCCATTAACCAGATGACTGAAAGTGACCGGGGCGGTTTATGATGAGTTTTCATTCTTTCGCTGAAAATTAGTCGATCATACTTAGTTAGAAGGACACATACTAGTATGTGGTCGGTCCAGCTGATCCATTGGATCTTCGGGATAGCCGTTAACCTGAAGACTTTGATCTGGTCGGGGCGATAGAAGTTAAATTTTTCTTTTCGGGAGATGAAATTATTTTTCAAGTCTACTACTTCGTAAGAAGTTCCTTTACTATGTTTAACAGAAAATTGATCCAACCTTGGAAAGTGATAGATATACTGATTCTGTGTGCTTAACTAGTGAAGTTATTAGGCTTAAAGGTCTTTAGAACAGTCATTGTATGTCATGGTAGCTTTTTATGGTGCGTAAAAGTAGAAGTGATACTAACTAAATCTACTCGATTTTTTGTGGAAACTCCTTAAGAGTTGTGCATGTATTCATACATATCTTTCCAAATGATAGGCAGAAAATCGATTACCCAGTCATACACGAGCCCGTGAGTGTTCTGAGTCCCGTGAAGATAGCGTGTCAAGACACTGCAGTGATCCAGATTCGGGACTCGCAGTTATTTTCTACTTGAAGTTGTGTATATATATGTTAGATTAAAAAAAAAAATGTGTGTATTCTAGAGTTCATAAGGTTAATGATTCTCAATCAAGACGCAAGAAGGTGAACGAGAAACAGAGTCTAAGATCGAAGTGTAATCACTACTTAATCAGACACTACGGGTCAAGGTCAATTCGGGGTGACTTGGGGAAAGCCAAATACGCTTTGAGAATAGATAGGAGGCATCATAATCTCTGAGTTGTTGCCCACTTAAGTTTTGAGCTTAATTGAACCTAACTCTTATCACAGAAACGATGAAAACCATTCTAAGTAGATTACCTGCTTACAATCTGTTTCTTTATGTCATAATACAGCTGAACACGGATCTGTGTGACAGTCACGAAATTAGTATGATTCCTGTTCGGATCTTTTCTAAAACATGGTAGTCCCTGTCGAGACTGAAATTTGATCCCGTGTACCTTTATTTTAAAAGTTTTTTTTTATTTTTGGAGTTGTATGATTTTATACCTGGTTACTTGGTCTTGATCGTTTCATTTAACGCTTTAAAGGATGTTTTCTAACTTAGTTGCAAATTGTTCAAATTATGGGGTTTGTTTTGAAAAACTTTTAATTTCAGCGAAGTTCTGCATAACTTCGCCTGATAGGCGAAGTTATCCACAACTTCGCCGATACATCTGTGACCCTATATAAAGGACTTTAAAGGTCAAACTGTTCATTTATTTCAAAACCCAGTGAACTTATACTCACAGAAACCTCGGCGAACTTATCGATTCTATTATCATCAATCATTCTGTGTTTCTTTCTCGATATCATTGTAGATTAAAGGTGTGTCGGGTTCCATATTCGTATAATCATTGTCGTTAATGATTATCACAGGTCGATACGACCCGTTTCGTGACCTCGATTATTTGAAACCTAAAAACCCGATTTTCAAACTTGTTTTTACGTGATAGTAAACCACTTGAACGTATAAAACTTCATAAAATCATGTATTTCGGAGTCCTTGATCTCCGAAATCATCATCTACACGTCGTTCAAAATCCTAACTGTTGCCGATTCAAATTCGGCGAAGTTACAGTTTAGGCGAAGTTATCCGTAACTTCGCCTGAGGTTTAACTTCGCCTGATTATTGATTTTGAAACAGTTTATGAGGCGATGTTGTGATTAGGCGAAGTTATCCGTAACTTCGCCTGGACCATTTTACTTAACTATTTTCAGACGAAGTTCAAGTTGAAGCGAAGTTGTTTTCCAACTTCGCCTCACCTTTAACTTCGCCTATACATAATTGATCACAACTTCGCTCATGGTAACAGGCGAACTTGTGATTCGCTTTGACGTTTATCTAACTTAACCTGTTTGTTGCAGATATGGCTGCTATTGCTGGAGCAGGTGGTGCAGGCGGTGATGACGGAGGTGATCAACAAAGACAGTTCTTCACGAGTCACAACATGTATATCACCTTAGACCCGGAAGCGAGCGGAGTTGATGATTTCCGCGAAATCATCACATTCCTTTTACACTCGAGGATATTCCACGCCATTACAACAACTCTGCCGATATCCTTACCCAACATTGAGGATTTCTGGCAGACCGTGGAGTACGACTGTAGAGTCGAACCCCTGGTGATGCGCGCAACAGTCAACGGTCAGATGGTTCAGTTCTCTTTTGAACATATCCGGGCGGCTCTGCGGTTTGGAAACGAGACAAGGGATGACCCGACAGAGTTTGTAGCTCCTTTTCGCGATGGAGCATTTTTGAGGATGGGTTATTCAGGTCCCTTGGGGGATTCGCAGAGAAGGAAGGGTTTTCTGCTTGACCAGTGGCGCTTTCTCATGCATGTTATGATAGTATGCATGTCAGGGAGAAAGGCGGGCACTGATGGCATGGGCGCGACCATGCAGTCAGCGATGACTGCTCTGATATACAACAAACGATTCAGCTTTAGTCAGATGGTCTTTTACGAGATTGATCGTCAACGAAGAGCGATGGCGCGTGAGCGATTCATCATGTATCCAAGATTCCTACAAATGATCTTGAATCATGTTGCTCCAACACTTCCTCAGCGCCGTCCGATCCGATATGTTGAGAGTGTGAATAAACGGATCTTCGCCCAGTGTCGATCCTCCAGTGCGAGGAGCAAACCTGAGCTTCGTCCTCGCCATACTCCACTCTTTGGGTACTTAATCAACCCGGGGTATGTGCCTGCTCGTGGGGATGAGTTTAGGGACCCGGCACCACAACAGGCAGGAGCACCTCAAGCTATACCTGCTGCTCCTGTTGTGTCACCGGAGGAGAACGTGGACCTTGATGCAGAATTTGGTGGTCAAGGCTTCTTTGATATGGATCGGGTGGATCCAGAGGAGAACGTTCAGGTCCAGGTTGAACGTGCTTCGACTGTGCATGTTACTAGGGCAGCTACAACAGTGGCTGGCTCAGATTCTGATGATGAAGTGGCAGAGGCCAGAAGGATTATGGTGACTCGAGAAAGACTACATGGGAAAAGAAAGAGAACAGATGATGATGACGAGTCTGATTATGAGGAAGAGGTACAACAACTGATAAGAAGGTCAAGAAGGGAACGGATAGGTGCAGGATCAGGAGCCGGTGAGAGCTCTAGGGTGGTACGTTTCACTCCACCAGCACTATCCGGTATGACAATGGTTCCCTCGTCACTACAGGTTACAAGGCCAAGCGCTACGGGTGTTCCCGTGGTGGCTACCTCGTCTACATTTGGCCTCCCATCCACTACTTTCCAACTTTCGACTCCCGTGATCGTTTCGTTGCAGCCTCCGACTGTTACTCCATCGGAGGTCGTGGCACGCTTTATTGAGTCGACTGTTGTGGCCACTGCAGGGCTATCGGTGACGATACCACCTGCGGTTACGTCTATTTCTACTTCTGAGGTCCCGGTGACATCGGAAATCCCTCCTCAGTACACTCAAGACATTTCACATATGAGGTTCGATTTCGATGCAACCCTCTCAGACTCAGAACGAATAGCAGCACTTGAACGGGTCGTGGCAGAACAATCAAGGGTGAATCTTATCCAGACCCAGGCTATTCAACGCCTAGTTGCAGAGAATCAGATGCAGTCGTCCCTGCTGGTAGAACATGGAAAGATCATAGATGCTCTGAAGGAGTTCTTGGCATCTCAGGGGGAGACGAGCTGTAAAGGCGACGAGTTGAGGACGAAGAGAAGAAATGATAGAGACGATGATCCCAATGCGTCGAAAGATGCAGGTGGTGAGCTACCAAGAACTACTCATGCTCTTGGAACTTCCACAACTCAGGGGGAGTCGACATCTGCAGCTGGTGATGATGTGGTGGTGGTGGAAGTAGAGGAGATGGTTGATGTTTTGGTTGGTGATGATGATGTACTACCAAGTGATGTGATAGAGAAAATTGGTGAACAGATTTTGATGGATACAGAGATTGAAGAGGGAGAGATAGTAGAAGAGAATGTGGAGCATGACATTCCAGATGTTGAGAAAGCCGATATGAGTGAACAGATTGGAAGCGATGAGTCTGAATGGGAAGAGCAGCCTAGGTGGAAGGAAGGCTATGCTCAGTGGTTCGTCAAAACGAAGAAACCGGCGGTCCCTACAATGTTTAAGAAGAGTTACAACATTAAAGGCTATGCTGAAGCGAAGAAAGGGATTATATGCTGGATCTATGATGAGCAGTTGAGGCTCTTCGTGATTAAAAGGTATGACGGTGTTCAGTATTTTAAAAGAATGTTAAGATCGTTGAATACACTGCCGGAATGTGAAGTGAAAGACTTAGCCAAATTGGGGTTAATCAATCGAAGTGACGATAATATGGCTAGAGTTATTGGGAAAATTGTATGGAAAGAAAGTATAAAAGAGAAGAAATTTGAGCTATTAAAACCACAAAAGGGAAAACTTGTTGAAGACAAGGATAGAGGTTTGAGAGCTAATGGAAAGCCTTGGATGGTCATGAAGTATAAACCGATCCGGTGTTTGAAAGAAGTACCGATGAAGCTTATGCCCAAGGATGTGCTTAAAGACCTAAAGTGGTGGTTTGTAGATTGTGAGACAGCTGAGGCGGTGATAGAAGACGAGGATGAACAAGAGGTGCTAAGAGTTTACGATCCGATGCATTTGGTAAACTTATCGCAAGCTGATCTGCAGGTGCTCAATGAGAAGAAAATCTTTTATATTCCTGCTTGGAAAGACGAAGCGAGGAAATATCAAAGAGTTGTGTCGGTTTGTGTTCGAGAAGGAGTGCATGCGTGAAGATACAAGGTTGAAGATTACAAGACACGTGATTGAAGCTAAAGAGATGAAGCTACTGCCAAGGGGGAGTCTGTTGGTGCATAATGTCAGTAGTTCAGTGTCTAGTGTCTGTAATTGCGTTTGTAATATTTTATGTTTTGTATAAGCGAAGTTGCTAACAAGTTCACTGATATGGGCGAACTTGTTAGACAAGCGAAGTTAGTGACAACTTCGCCTGAACATGCCAGGCGAAGTTGTCGTGATTATATAAGCCATCTGTTACGGCTTATTAATAATTAATTCAGTTTTACAGTTTTCGTGTATTCGAGTCAGAGAGAGTCTGTAATCAAGTGATCTTCGTATCACGTGTTTAAGGTTGGTATACAACGTGTTTGATTATCGTGTGTTAATCGTATTGTTTTCTATACTCGTAACGTCTTACGTAGGGATTCCGCACCTGCGTAGTACGTGATATCTCGTGTAGATCCGGCTGGGAACCTACAGAGACTTCATGGTGAACTGTCAAAACTGAAATTCAGATATTGGTTACCAAAATTGAAAAATTCAAGGTGGAAAATGAATTATAGATTGGTGATAAGTGCAGATTTGAATATGACTTCAATGAAGCTACTTTGTTAGTTTCAAAAGTTGATTAGTGATTTGGTGATGTTTGGAACATTTGGGAAATATTTGGTGATGTGTTTGGTGAATTTTGGAACATTTGTGATTTGGTTGGTTATTTGTATTTGTATGGTTGTATTGATACACTTTTTAGTTTATTGTGTTGAATGTTGGTTGCTTAGCTTTTAAATGCTTTACTTTTATAGTTTCTTGTATCATCTATTTTGTTATTCACTCTTATTTTGTTTCATGAATTGTATTGTAATGGTGCCTTTTGTATGAAAACTTTTAATGAATGGTAATTATGGAGTATCTTAAAACAAATCGAAAAAACAAAAATCACTTGGTTAAATCTAAAAATAAAAAAAAAAACACTTTGTTAAAAAACACTATTACGCTTGTAACACGCTAATGTACATAAACATATATAAATATCCTAATACGCGATACACGCTTATCCAACCATCTTCTAGCAAAGTGCCTATTTTCAGCCACATGTTCTCTGCCGTAAAAACTATGCCAATAATCTATTGGTTCTTAATTAAAAGGAAGACAAAACTCAAAAAACTCCAAAATATTGGCTCCAAATATTCAAAAACTACAAATTACATTTAACACTCCAAAAATCAAATTACAGTCCAAATTATTAAAAATTTTCCACTCCACAAATCAGACGACAGTGATTTATACTCCAAATTATTAAAAAACAATCGAAGATGAAGCTTATAGATGAAAGAATCGAAGAAGAACATGTTTTATACTCCGATGAGGATGCCAACGACGACGACAGTCAAGCAGACGATGATATAGGGACGATGGTTATCGAACCCATCAACATTTTTGCTACTACGAAAAAACCTACAAGGGGGTTGATGAGGTTAGCTAAGCTACGTACCCAATATGCAAACTCTGGTGGTGTCAGACTGGCAGTGGAGTTTGATAATCTAGGTAGGTTCACTGACCAAAACAGATCAAAGTTTGCAAGTTTTTTAGGGGATGTTGTAAGGGAAATAGTTGGCTTGAGACATTTAAGTTGGAGGGAGGTCACAAAGGAGCTTAGAGATAAACTGTGGGAACAAATAACGGTTATTCTTTATTTTTATTTGTGCATTTTATATATTGAGATGTAATTTACCTTTACTGTATTATATTATGCAGAAATATTTTGAGATTGAGACGTGTCGCAGGCCTTCTATGATGAATCGGCTCGGACACCTTCTTCGGGATTTAAGAAGAAAAGTATGCCAAATACATTATGACGAACATCGGTAAACCTATGAAGCTGAAGGCGATACCCAAGGGACACAGGACGATGATCAGGCAAGAAGACTGGGATCGCTTCGTTGAGTACACACAATCAGAGCAGTTTCAGGTATAAATCCTCTACTCTGCAAACGTAGATTGATCGACTATATATGGTTTATGTTTTTTGTTTAAATATAATGAAATGATTATAATGTGTGGTTGAAGAAAAAAAATCGGCTTCATCAAAGGGAGCTCGAGCAAATAATGTTTTTGATAATCACATGGGACGAGGGGGTTATACCTACCTTCGAGAGAAACTGGTAATCACCGTCAGCTGCTTTATCTCTAGTTCAATGATTTGTTGGTTATGTGTCTAACGCATGACCTTCAGCTGCTTTCTCTTGAATATTTTACAAGGTTAAAAAGAAGGAAATTGAACCGGATGAGATCCCCGGCCGTGCATTAATGTGGATGAAAGGAAGGGAGGACAAAGATGGTGCATACAAGAATGCTGTTGTCGAAGGCGCGGCAACCAAATTAGTATGTTTTAGTATTAAACTTTTTAAATCACGTTAAAGTCAATTCATTGCCTTATATTGGTGTCAAAACAACTTGAGTCTGTATAACTTGTCTAAACACTTGATGTGGATACATAAGCGTGTTACAAGTGTATTAGAATATTTGTTTTCTTGCAGGTTCAGCATGAGGAGCAGATCGCCTCTAGAGCCCTGGAACTCGAACCGTGCACAGATGCCGTCACCTTAGTGCTTGGCAAAGAGAAAGGTGAGTTTTTAAAAGGGATTGGGTACGGATTGACAACAGGTAAATATTGGGGTGTGAGTCGGGTAAAAGGCCCGTTTAAGCAACGGATTTCCCAACTTGAGTATGACGCGGTGTAGAGAGATGAAGTGGTGAACAAGTTGACGACTCTGCTTGAATCCACGAATGCTATGCTAGCAAGCCGTGAGAAGGAACAGTTAGCATTTGAGGCCAGGTTCAGACATCTTGAAGGATTGTTGCCGCAAATGTCGGCAAGTCAAGTAAGTGACGTATGCTACATATTAATTAATGCATTCGACATACATAATTGGCACTGTTTTTGTCACAATTCGTAGGTTAATCCTGTTCCCAACCAGGTTGGTTCTAACCAAAGTACTAGTGTTTTGGCGCAAAATAAAATGCCTGCACCAGTAAGTGTCTGACAGTTTCTTTATTTATTACAACTTTCCATGTGATTTTTCATTTTCCATAACCTAATAAATTGATTTGTAGGCCAGTTCTATGGGAAACATCTTAACCTTAGGTGAGGCTGTGCAACAAGAATCCGCTTCTCAGGTAAGTATTTGACAGTTTGATTGATTTGTTTTAATAATTAACTTTCAATGTGAGTGTGCTGATTTTGCATAAGTTAATTGTAGGCCAAGTCTGCGGATAAAATAGTTGTCGAAACGGTACCCGCTCCCCATATCGCGACATCAGTAAGTATTTGACAATTTCAGTACTTTTTATAATTCGTTTCCAATGTGAGTGTGCTCATTTTCTATTACCGAATTGCAGGCCAAGTCTGTGGAAAAAAGTGTTGACCAAACTGTAGTCGATCCCCATAGCGCAACATCAGTAAGTATTTGGCAGTTTCAGTTTTTATATTTTATAACCTAATAAGTCTCGTCGATTTAAAAAATCATGAGGGTTCAAGTCCCTCTATCCCCAATTTGACTCCCTAATTCTTTATTGTATCCTTTTTCTACTTTTTGCGTTAGAGGTTCAAAAGTACTTATCTTTCTCATTCAAGACTCTTTATATAAATGGATCCGAGCGGAAATGTATCACATGTCACATGTGGCATATATGATACATGTACAAATGAACATCTTTGATCAAGGAATCCCCATTTGAATGATTCACGATCGATCTTTTTATTCATATTGAAACCTACAAAGTTGTTCTTTTGACAAATTATAGGACCTGGACGAGGCTTTGTAATACCCGTTCAATTGACATAGACCCACGTTCTCTAGTAAAATGAAAATGAGGATGATACATCAGGTAACAATTCCAATTTCTTTTATATTACCAATGAAGCCTGTAGAGAACAATGTTGACCAAGCATCAACACAACTACACCACACTCCGGATAGTAACGGCTCGAAAAAACCATCAGTAAGTATTTGGCAATTTCAGTTTTTCCTTTAATTGTTGATTGATTCATTGAATGGTTTTTAAGTAAAACGGAGAAGCCGTAAAAGAAAAGTTGATGTATCTACGGATGAAGCTTCCCCGCCTGCTGAATAAAGGTATGTACTGCGCGAAACATTGTTAATTTCCCACCAACATGGGTATGTACTTATATATTGACTTCAACTAAGCCATCTTAATTTCACATGCTGGTTTATAGGTGTATGAGTGTCGTTTGTGTGTGCATGACAAGTGTAACAAGGTGGAAAATGGTAAAGTTCATTGGTCATCGGTTCCACAACAGTTGGATGTAAAAGCAATCCCGGAGGGTTGCTATAAAGTTTATTGATGGAGCCATAAAGGAACAAGCAATTATTCCATGTGAGGTAGGTGAAATTACGACTGTTGGCAACGCAATTGGTACTTTTGTTGCTTGGCCAGAACACCTAATCTTATGTGACCAGGAGGTTTGTTCCCTTTTAACTTAACCGAACAAATATCTATGTTCTTTTTCATTTAGTTTAAAAAATGAACACCTGTGTTTGTTTATGTTCGTTTTTTTATAATCTAAACTAACGTAATTGAACAAAGATAAATGAACATATATGAAATTCCCGCCGAAAGGTTCACGAACAGTTAAACGAACGTTCGGTATGTATGTATGCATACTATTTTGTTCTATTCAATTACAAAATACGACATTAATTATACATATATGTTTTTCATATTCTGTTGTTCCAGCTACCACCACTCCCATCCTCAAAAGAACCATCGAGTCTGTAATGATTAATTATTTTTTATATGTCTTAAGCGAAGTTACTAACAAGTTCGCTGTTTAGGCGAACTTGTTAGTCAAGCGAAGTTATGGACAACTTCGCCTGAACATGCCAGGCGAAGTTGTCGTGTATTTATATTACTAGGTTACGGTTTGTTTATGTAGTTGAACCAGAGAGTTGAACGATAGTCGTATACGAGAGTTCGTGTTTGTAATAGTGATATCGTATCACGTGTTTTGGTTATAATATAACGTGTTTGTTTGTCGTATCGTGTTTGATCTATTCGTGTCTTCTACGCTCATAACGACCTACGCAGGGATTCCGCACCTACGTAGATCGAGATATCTCGTGTTGATCCGTCCAGGGAACCTACAAATAGCGATGTAATTATGCTAAGCCTACAAGTGAAACCTCTGTTAACCCAGAGACACATCCAATAACCTCTGGGGACACTGTTAACCCAGAAACACATTTAATACCCTCTGGGGACACTGTTAACCCAGAAACCCATTTAATAACCTCTGGGGACACTGTTAACCCAGAACACTGTTTCGGGCCTTACACTGTTAGCAACTCAGACAATTACCATCTTAATACATTACCGTACGATTCCCGTACAATAAACATTATATAAATACATTCATTTCCATGCGATCAGCATGTACTTAAACATTTTGATAGAAACATGCTTTCCGCCCCGGGAAAATATTTAAAACAGTTCAGTAAAAAGGGGCTCGTGAATCTCACCTTCTCGTGAGTCAGTATGTAGTACAGTGAACAGCTATGAGCCTGAATCTGTAATATGATACCTAAGTCGTTACTATACAATTTCCATAAATTAAATCCGTGTCAACCGGTACATCTGGGGACACTGTTAACCCAGTACTGTACTCGATCCGGGGACAATGTTAACCCAGGGACACTTCTCAGGACTCAGATTGTGATATCTCTTAGAGTTTATCCGTCAAAATTTATTATTATTATGTTTTCCCCGTTTTGCGTGCCTAGCACGGTTATCCGTTTTTATGTTTCAAAAATGAGTTTGGTCACACACGACCCGAAAATAGTGTTTGACTGATATTTTAGTTAAAACCGTGAATTTAGAGCTCGGTTTAGACGCCCCGTTTGGCCGCGGGACCCGTTTCCGTCTTTAGGGTGCCGGAAACTGTTATTTCGAATAAAAATACCCAAATCATCCGAATTATTTTTGGATGATTTATTTTTACTTGATTAACTTAGTTTCATGAAACTGGTTCATTTTTAAGGTTTTTATACACCAGTCAGCTCACTTAGGCGAACTTTGCCGGTTTACGCGTTTTAAGCTTTAAAAGTTTGTTTTTATGTTCTTTTTAGCACAAATAATTATCCGTTTAGTCTCGGATCTTGAAATTTTGGACAAATCACTTTTTGACAGTAAGGAATTTTATAAAAATATTTCCAGAATTAATTTTTATATTTAACATTTATTTATCTATTTTTAAACGTCATTTAAACACCAAATATATCGAAAATACCAAACGACCTTAGAAAAATCCCAAATTTTTCTGGGATGACCCCTGCCATCCACATAGTTCCCTGTAATTTTTCCAGAACCAAAATCTCATTTTTCATGCCATTTTCACCAAAACCGAGCTAGAAAACCCTAGAACTCGTTTTACCGAAAAGCCTACTTAGACTTCTTCAACGGATCTGAACTTTTGTGTGTGACTTTTATATGTTATAAAAAGCTTATCTGGAATTTTCCAGAATTTTTCATGATGTTTAACTATTTTTCATCATTTTTAGCCAAAACCGAGCATTAAATTCACCAAATATTCATCCTTTATCCAAAAATTACCAAATTTTCACAGATCTCATATTTTCATGTGTAGATCATCTCTGTGAAATTTCATGACCCAACTCTAAGTTTATCACAATCTGTCCAAATCATAAAAATCATATGAAAAACCGAACTACCTTGTGTTTCTAGCTTTAGATCGCAAAGATCTTGCTTTCTAGCCTTTGCTAGCAACTAGATACAACACCTACAAGCACAATAACACCACACCAAGCAAGTTACACCCACAATCAAGCCATTTCTTTCATGGTTTCGGTTAAGACATCAAAACCAAGATTTTAACCGTAAAAATTCGTTTTTGACTCTTTTAACTTCTTTCTTGGACCAAGATCCCTTGTATAACTTGTATACATCACTTGATCATGCAAGAATCGGTTTCATCTCGGGTTTTCACCCATTTCTTACTTGAAACCTCATTTTTTCAAGATTATGGAATTAAAAACCAAGATTCAACCCTTATATCATGTTTTTACCTTGTGACTTCGGGTTAAAGATCAAGGATTTAGGATGAATGTATGAAGGGTTGAGAGAATTGTGGAGTTGGAATGCTAGAAAAAGAAAAATGAATGGGATGAGGATGTTACCTCATCCGATCGGAAGCATAAAGGGTGTGGGGTGGGGCCCACACCTTCAATCTTGGCCACACATTCGGATTGTGTAATCCGGATAACGTTGTGGATAATCTGGTTCAGCTCGTTTTCGGTTAAACGTTTAATTCGGCTTAAAACGAGGCTAAAACAGTCGTATTTCGGCTTAAAAATGAAATTTATATAAAACCGATTTAAAAACTTTAAAAACTTAAACCATGACATTTATTGACTTAAAACATCATATTATTAATAACTGCGCATCTTTTTCGGCTTGATTGATCATCTCTTGCTTGGTTTGGTATTAAAGGTTTCGTTTAACGTACCGACGTACCATTAAATCGAAATTCTTTTTCCGTGCTATAATTCACTTATCCCGAAGCTTTAATGCTTCGTAAACATTACTACACATCCTATATTTCGTCTATAACGTAATCCCCGATTCGTTCGGGTTTCAATAACTGTTCATCGGTTAATCGTAATTCCAATACGATTAGCCGTATGATCGAGTATAATTCGTACTGTGAATCATTCATACTCGTATAAATTCATTATAATTCATATATTCCATATTAAATAACGCATAAATAGTATATACCGGCTAGGGTATACCTGAATTTGCCGGAATCGTTACATTCTCCCCCCGTAACAAAAATTTCGTCCTCGAAATTTTACGCGTCGATTACTTCCTTTTGAGGAAACAGGTAGGGGTATTTCTTTCGAAATTCGTCTTTTCGTTCCCAAGTATATTCTGGGCCTCGTTGCGAATTCCATCTAACTTTGACCAACGAAATTTTATTGTGTCTAAGTTGTTTGATTTTCCCGTCTACAATTTCTATGGGTTCCTCTACGAAATTAAGCTTATCGTTTAATTGGACACCCTCTAGTGGTAACACCGATGTCTCATCCGACAGACACCTTTTCAAATTCGATACGTGAAACACGTTGTGAACTGCACTTAATTTATCAGGTAGTTCTAATCGGTAAGCTACGGGACCGATTTTGCAGTAATATCGAATGGTCCAATATATCTCGGGGCTAACTTCCCCGCCTTGCCAAATCTAACCACACCCTTCCACGGTGATACTTTCAAATACACCTTATCACCTTTCTCAAATGACAACGGTTTTCTACGGGTATCGGCATAACTCTTCTGCCGATCCCGCGCGGCCTTCAGATTGTTCCTAATTTCAAGGATTTTGCTAGTCGTTTCCTGGACCAGGTCTGATCTAATAACCTGTGTGTCACCCACTTCAGTCTAGCAGAGTGGTGATCGGCACTTCCTCCCATACAATGCTTCGTAAGGTGCTGCCTTTATGCTGCTATGGTAACTGTTATTATAGGAAAATTCAACGAGTGGGAGATGTTGATCCCAATTTCCTTTAAAATCCAGTACGCACGCACGAAGCAAATCCTCCAGGGTTTGAATGGTCGTCTCAGACTGACCGTCGGTCTGAGGGTGGTAAGCTGTGCTTAGATCAATACGCGTTCCCAGCGCTTCTTGTACAGCTTGCCAAAGATTGGAGGTGAAATGGCTATCTCGATCGGAGATGATTGAGATGGGTATCCCATGACGAGACACAATTTCATTTATATAAATCTGCGCAAGTCTCTCAGTGTTATAATTATTTCTATCGGAATAAAATATGCCGATTTGGTTAATCGATCCACGATTACCCAAATTGCATCATGTCCTCGGGACGTCTTGGGGAGATGTGTCACAAAATCCATCGTGATCTGCTCCCACTTCCATTCAGGAATTTTCGGTTGTTGTAACATTCCCGAGGGCTTCTGGTGCTCCGCCTTAACCCTCGCACAAGTCGTACACTTACCGACGCACGTGGCTATATCCTTTTTCATACCCGGCCACCAGTAGTATTCCTTCACATCCTTGTACATCTTATCCGATCCTGGATGTATGGAATATTTCGATCTATGCGCTTCATCCATGATTAATTCACGAAGGTCATGGAGGGTTGGGACCCAAACCCGGTTTTTGAAATAGAGAATTTCGTCCTCGCGCTGTTCGAAATTCTTCTCATTGCCGTAAAGTCCCTCTTTTTCCATTTGTTCCTCTTTCAACGCCTCACGTTGAGCGACTCGAATCAGATCCGAAAGGTTCGACTGGACTATCATCCCCAGCGCTCGCACACGCAATGGCTTAACTCGATCCTTCCTACTCAAGGCATCGGCTACGACGTTAGCCTTGCCGGGGTGATAACGGATGTCACAGTCATAGTCGCTTAACAACTCGACCCATCTTCGTTGTCTCATATTCAGTTCTTTCTGATTGAATATGTGTTGCAAACTTTTATGGTCGGTGAAGATGGTGCACTTTGTACCGTAGAGATAATGTCTCCAGATTTTAAGTGCGAAGATAACTGCTCCCAGTTCTAAGTCATGAGTAGTGTAGTTTTTCTCGTGTACTTTTAACTGTCGAGAAGCATAGGCTATAACCTTATTATTTTGCATCTACACGCATCCTAACCCTCTCCGGGATGCGTCACAATACACGACAAAACCATCGTCTCCGTCGGGGAGACTTAAGATTGGCGCTTGGCACAATCTTTGTTTTAGCGTTTGAAACGCTGTTTCCTGTTCTTCTCCCCATTCATACTTTCAATCCTTTTGAGTCAGGAGGGTTAAAGGTTGGGCGATGCTGGAAAAGTTCTCTATAAATCGACGATAATATCCAGCTAAGCCTAAGAATTGGCGGATTTCCTTTTGACATTTAGGCGCTTGCCAATTCTTAATTGCTTCAACCTTACTCGGATCAACGTGTATTCCTTGATGGTTTATAACGTGACCGAGGAATTGCACCTCTTGTAACCAGAAGTTACACTTGTAGAATTTTGCATACAACTTCTCCTGATTTAGAAGCTCTAAGATTAATCTTAAGTGTTGCTCGTGCTCTTCTTTACTCTTCGAGTAGATCAAAATATCGTCAATGAACACGATGACGAATTTGTCGAGGTAGGGTTTACAGACTCGATTCATGAGATCCATGAACACTGCTGGCGCATTTGTTAGCCCAAAAGGCATAACTAAAAACTCGTAATGGCCGTAGCGAGTCCGGAATGCGGTTTTTGGGATATCCTCCTCTTGAATTCTAACCTGATGGTGTCCCGATCTAAGATCAATTTTTGAGAAGTAGCTCGCACCTTGTAGTTGGTCGAACAGGTCATCAATTCGGGGAAGAGGGTACCTATTTTTGATTGTTAACTTGTTCAATTCCCTGTAATCGATGCACATTCTAAGGCTCCCGTCCTTCTTTTTCACGAATAGTACAGGTGCACCCCACGGGGAATAACTGGGACGTATAAATCCTTTATCCAACAATTCTTGCAACTGGTTGGATAATTCTTTCATCTCGGATGGTGCAAGTCGGTAGGGCGCCTTAGCAACAGGGCCAGCTTGAGGTAATAAATCGATTCTGAATTCGACCTGGCGGGTTGGTGGTAATCCAGGAAGTTCTTCTGGGAAAACTTGTGGAAATTCGCGTACCACTGGAATATCATCCACCCGTTTCTCCTCAGAATCAGTGGCCGTCAAGCTTACTAGATACGCCACGCATCCCTGGCGTATATATTTTAACACCTTGAGGTGGGATATAAATGGTATCATGGTGCCTGACTTTTCTCCTTGCACTAATACCTCTTCGTCATCCGACACCCGGATCTTGACGATTTTCTTTTCACAGTTTATTTCTACTTTGTTACGTGCTAACCAATCCATTCCCACTATCACGTCAAAACTACCCAATTCTACCGGTAACAAGTCAATCGAAAGAGATTGATCGTTCAGAATAAAAGGGCAATTCCGAACTATTCGATTAACTATCATGGTTTTACCGTTAGCGACTTCTACGGTATAAGGTTCTATGGTTTCACCAATTGGAAGGTTTGCTATCGATAGGAACTTAACGGAGACAAAACTTCTATCGGCGCCCGTATCAAATAATACAGAAGCGTAATGATCAGAGACGAGGAAGGTACCTGTCACTACGCTGGGGTCTTGGCGTGCCTCGCTCGCCCCCATCACGAATGCTCGGCCTCTTGCCGGGTTGGACGATGATGCCTGACCCGCGGTTTGTCGCCCATTTCCTCCCTGGTTCAGTTTCGGACAGTTTCTATTGAAGTGATCTGTGCTGCCGCATTCAAAGCAAGCACGGCTGGTGGTCATCACTTGATTTCCTTGTGGGTTTTGTTGTCGGGCTGGTTGGGTCCTAACTGGTTGCGCACGGATAGGTTGAGGTTGTCGGTTTAGATTGTTCAGGTCTGTCCTACATCTCGGTGCGTAGTGCCCTTCCCTGCCACACCGATGGCACACTACCCCCTGCACTCGCCACCATGCTGGTTACCGCATTTCCCACACCAAGGAAACGTCCTTGTCTGCGGTCCCTGCCTTCCGCCTGAACTAGTCATGGCGTAGTTCTGGGCAGCGGGCCTAGCACGTTTACCTTGCTGCTTCTCCTGGATCCTATGGTCATACGTACCCCGTTTTCCCCCAGCAGACTCTCCTGCCACCTTCAGTGACCCACTCCTCAGGAAATCGTAGGTGACGATACCAGCTTGCGTCACTACACCCTCATACGTCTGGTGTCCCCCAGAATTGACTATACTCCTTACAACTGGAGTTATCCCCCAAATATAACGCTCAACCCTCTTCGACTGTGGGGTGACCAACCATGGTACCAATCGTGACAACTCATTAAACCGGTTTGTATAACCCAAGTGGTCTACCCCCTGCATCTCCAGGTTCCACAATTCGTTTTCTAATTTCTGCAATTCATTTTTCGGACAGAAATGTCCCAGTACAAGAGCCTTGAGCTCTGTCCAGGTCATGCGGTTTGTCGCCGCCTGACCGCGAGTCTGCACTATCGTGTTCCACCATGTCAAGGCATGGTCCGTGAATGTGCAGGTAGCATACTTAACAACACAATCCTCGGGGCAGTTACTGATATTCACAACGGATTCTATTTTCTCGATCCACTTAACCAACCCATTTGGTCCTTCAGACCCGCTAAACTCTAGGGGTTTGCACAACATAAAGTCTTTGATCGAACATCCCCTGGATGCAGGAATCGGTTCAGTACGGTTCGTTTCTAAAGTAGGTATAGGGCCATTACTGTCTGTAACGACCACCCTAGGCGGTGCGTCATTTCCCGGAATCGGGTTATCATTCTGTGGAGGATTAGCATTTTGTTTCCCATCATTATTGGTGGTCGTTTGATTGCTCGGAGGGGTTGGATTGGTCGAATTGTTAATACTGGCGGCGATGCGCGATACTATATCCGGTATCGCCGCCTCTAACTGTTGAGCAATCAAACGGCTCACATCTACTTCCGACAATTGAGCTGATCGTTTTGGTGCCATTCTACACAACATCAAGAAAATACATATAATTAATACAAGTTCCAATCATAACACACAACCCACATTCCATTCATTAATAAACATCAGTACATATTACATCAACGTCAGTTCACATACTTTCCTGTCAACATTATATAGGTTAAGTTTTCATACATAGGGCCTATGTCGGCATCATCTCGACATAACCCGCAATGGGTCAGTGCTTGAATGATACCCAAAAGTATCTATAATGATATACCCCAAAAGAGACCCCCTAAGGGCCAGTGGTTGTATTATAACTACCCAAGATTCACTCTATGTTAGCATCACCACTAACTGCTTACACATAGTATCAAAAAGCGGTCCATAACTTCTACCATCCTAACATCACTAAACACGGTGGTATACCCACCACACCATCACTGCCACCAACACCACCATCACTGCCAACACACCCCGGACCCGCGCCTCTAACAGATCAATCATCAATTGGGAGTATGAGCACTCCCTCCTTAGCTGCGCAATCGCATACTGGTGGTCCAGTATGCAGTCTCCCAGATACATCCGCCTTTGCACTCCCACTGTCAAGGCGGCGGAGTGCTCATTCACCTGCTCGGTGAGCACTCGAAGCCATGCCGCCGCATCCCTTTCCTGCCTACGAAAACCCCACACAGGTGGAGTCCCAGGCTCGGCTGGGAGCGGGAGGACTCGCCCCGACGGGTAGCAGGTCTGGGTGGGGGAGAGGTAGGTGGGACATGCGGGACACTGATCCGCCCCGTGAGGCGGGGTCCGAATCCGGGAGGGATAGGGGTGGCCTGTGGTGCGGGTGCGGTGGGGGATCTGACAATCCTGACTGGGGAGGACTGGCTAGAGCTCCTACGACTAGCCTCGCTAGGCTCAGAGCTGGATGATATGCGTAAACTCCCAGAGTTCCCAGAGCTGACTTCCTCCGGGTCCTCCTCCACCGATAAACTATGAGTTCTCGACATTCTTACCTGCACACAAGTTAATCAAACATATAGTTCTTTCCATAGTGTAAACCATAATCAAATTAATATACACTTACTTATACAACTTTACCACATAACAATATTATCATATATTTACACATATGTTGCCAATTTTACCTATTAAAGTCCCCCGTTACTTCCCCTGAATTCCCTCGTGCAGACAAGTCTGTTATTATGTTCCGGACCATAATAACTCACATGTCCATCCAAGTTCATCCAGATCTCGTCACTATAAATTATTAGCTGATATTCAGATCCTATAATACTTGAGCTACTGGTTATATTTTAGATATCTTTTTAAAGACATCCTAATTCTTTATAACCAATGGCTCTGATACCAAGTTCTGTAACACCCCGTAACCGCAGCGGAAACGTAAACGGGATGCAACAGACGCATCTGATATCAACAGCATTGCTTATAAAGAAAACACCACTACATTAATTTACATCTCAATACATTGTTCCGAGTTTCGTTATCATCTAGGCGTTAACACATAAGTTTTACCGATAGTACATTAGCATATTTAATACAAAATAAAGATCCTTAAGCTTCCACAAAATAGCACACATCATCAAGCACGTATCACTCATTCCAATTTGGGTGTACCTAGAAAGCATGTAAAGAAAACGGGTCAACTACGAGTAGTTGGTAAGTTTCACTAATTTAAGTAAACGATGACAAATCATTATAATAATCATATAATAGTGTTGGTGCATAATGTCAGTAGTTCATAGTCTAGTGTCTGTAATCGAGTCTGTAATGATTAATTATGTTTTATATGTCTTAAGCGAAGTTACTAACAAGTTCGCTGTTTAGGTGAACTTGTTAGTCAAGCGAAGTTATGGACAACTTCGCCTGAACATGCCAGGCGAAGTTGTCGTGTATTTATATTACTAGGTTACGGTTTGTTTATGTAGTTGAACCAGAGAGTTGAACGATAGTCGTATACGAGAGTTCGTGTCTGTAATAGTGATATCGTATCACGTGTTTTGGTTATAATATAACGTGTTTGTTTGTCGTATCGTGTTTGATCTATTCGTGTCTTCTACGCTCGTAACGACCTACGCAGGGATTCCGCACCTACGTAGATCGAGATATCTCGTGTTGATTCGTCCAGGGAACCTACAATTGGTATCAGAGCATTTGCTCGATTGTGTGGTTCGGGATATTCACGCGGGTGTAGAAATCGTCCCGTTTCGACTATTCGCGGGACGTGTTTTCTGTGTTTTTGTGTCATTCTTACCTCCTACCATCGTATTCAACCCTTTACACCGTCAAAAACCTCGAAAAACCCAGAAATCAGATCTGCAGAAACTTCGTGTTCATCAGGCGAAGTTGCCGTCACTGTTCGTAGGGTTTCGGCGAAGATATAAGGTTAAGCGAAGTTATCAACAACTTCGCCTACCTTCTCAAGTTCGCCTATCTCAAGCGAAGTTCTCTACAACCTCGCCTACTTCCTAAGTTCGCTTACCCTAAGAGAAGTTACACTCAACTTCGCCAAGTCACGCGAATTTAAGAAAGATCCAGCGAAGTTAAGTCTAAGCGAAGTTATCCGTAACTTCGCCTACAGTACTTTTCAGAAGAAATTTTTTTGATTTTTTTCGGGTTTCTTAGTTTTCGAGAAAGATGTCATCAATTAACATCTCTGAGTTAGTAAAGATGGAAGTAGAAGCAGACTCAGCTACAAAAGCACCAAGGTTGCTGAAGAGAACCGATTTCGTTGCATGGAAGGATCGGTTCGAACAATATGTCAAGTACCAGGATGCGAAAATGTGGGTATGCATCCAGGATGGTTATATTCCACCAACTATAGATTACAAAGGTCGTGATCAGATCAAGAAGTACAGCAAAATGAAAGATGAAGAGAAAAAGATGTATGAGGCCGAGAGCAAGGCTCATGCTGCTATCACTATGGCTCTTCCACAAGAGATCCTTCATACGTTTAGAAAGTACAAGACAGCAAGAGAGCTTTGGGAAGCTCTTGAGAACCGGTTTGAAGGAAATGTGGGAATCCGTGCTTCGAATATCAAATTGCTCAAAACCCAGTTCTCAGTCTTCAAGTATTTGAAGAATGAATCTCTAGATGATATCATCACCCGATATTATCATCTGATGACTGAACTGAGCAACTATTCAATTTCTTACCGAGAAGAAGAGATAGTTGAGAAGCTTCTTGATGCTCTCCCACCAAAATGGGAGATGTACACGGTGTTGATGAGGGAAGACAAAAACTTTCCCCAATATGATCTGGAAACGGCAGTCAACAAGCTCCGAACCTTTGAGCTTAACATGGTTAGAAAGGAGACACCTACGGATCAGGTTCAAGATCCAGGTATGTATGGTGCTAAAGTCAACTCTAGCTCAGGTTCTAAGACTGAATCAGCTGCCTACTACTCGAAGGGAGAGTCGGGTGCCAACTCATCACATGAGGGGCATGTGTCAGTCAACACGAATGGTGATGTTTGCTTTGTAGCAGGTGGATCTAGTGCTTCTAAACCGCAAGCAAGCAAGAGTAGTTGCTCTCCAAGTATTCCTAGCAACAACTACTCTAAGATGCCTATGAGTGTCAAATCTGCTGAAGAGCAGTTTGGTCTCTATGCTTCTTTTATTGCTTCCTATGAGAACTACATTCAGGGGAAGATTGTTGATCCAGCTATGTTGGATGAAGACTATGACCCGATTGATGCTGATGATATGGAAGAAATGGATCTGCAATGGCAGATGGCTATGATCGTGAGAAGAGTGAAACGGTTTATGAAAAAGACCGGAAGAAAGTTTGTCGGTGGAAGGCCAAGGTTTGACAAGATGAAGGTAAGATGCTACAACTGTCAGCAAAACGGCCACTTTGCTAAGGAGTGCAGAAATGAGCGTGTAGAACGTGGTCAAGGCAAGTCTACACAGCATAATGGGGGTAGTAAAGATTATAGTGCTATGATTTCCAGAGAAGATGGTGAATACAGCTGGAACCTGCATTCTGAAGAAACTTTCGAACAGGCCAATTTGGCGAAGGTTGAAACTGAAGAAAATGAGAAGGTTACCGGAGAAGAAAAAGCTCTCATGTCAGATGTTAAAGACCAGCTCTCCGAGGTATGTTCTAAACCTACTTGTTCTAAATGTGAAAACTTGTCTGAGCAATTAGCAACTATAACTGATCAGTATGTTGGTTTGGATGCTGAGTTTAAAACTTTAAAAGAAGATCATCACTTTACTAAAACAAGAGAAAATAGCTATAAAGTTAAAATAAAAGCTTGTGAAAAGGATATTAAAAGTCTAAAAGCAAAACTTGCTGAAAAAATACAAGTGATTGATCTAAGCTATGAAGTTTTGGAAGAAAAAACCAAGCTAATAGCTGAAAGAGAAAAACAGATTGCTGATCACCAGGTGAAAGTGGTGGAACTGAATAGAAAACTTGAGCAGTTCAGAAATTCCTCTGCTATTCTTGATCACCTTGTTAGTGATCAAGGTTCCTCTGTTAAGAGGGGAGGAATTGGTTATCATGAGGTTCCACCACCTTATAATCACAATTACACTTTTAATCCTAGTGTTCAGAAATCTGTTGACTTTGAGGTTGTTCAGACAGTTCCAATTAAAGTAACTAGTAAAGAACCAGATGTTAGTAGAGGCGAAACAAGTTCGCCTGTTTCGAGTGTTAAAATTTCTGCTCCGAGTCCTGTCTCATCTAACTCGGACAAGTCTTCTGAGTCGAGTGAGACAAATCAAGAGGAAGTATTACCAAAAAGTGGAGAGATAAAGAAAACATCTGAAAAGAAGTCTCCGCTAAACCCGTATGTCCCACCTTATGTGAGACAAACGGGCGGTAACAATGCCTCGACATCTAAAACACCTGTTGATAAAAAGGTTGAACATAGGTGTTGTTTTAGGTGTAATCAATTAGGGCACCTAGTTGCAGATTGCCCTCTGAAGCAGAGATTCAGAGGTGTGAGGCCAACTAAAACTGAGAATAAGTCTAATGGTAATAATAATACTGGTAAAAATGAAAACCATTCAAAATTCAGAAATGTGACTAATTCAGGTTTTCAAATAAACCAATCTCAGTTTTACGCTGCTAATAACCAAACCACAAGCTATAATTCTTTCAATTCACAAAGGTTTGGAAGGCCTCACAATCAATCTACAAGGAGGTATACTAATAGGACTTACAGGAATTATACAGAGACTAACTTTGGAAAGCCAAAGTTCGGGATGTACAGATCCAAGACCAATTGGTCTTGGGTCCCTAGATACTAATCTTCTGCTTTAATCGTGCAGGAACAGTTGAACAGGGCTGCCAATAATCTTTGGGTTGTGGATAGCGGCTGTTCCCGGCACATGACGGGTAATAAATTCTTGTTACACGATTTGAAACCTGTTCAAGGAGGGAGAGTGAGCTTTGCAGGAGAAAGTGGAGGCAAGATTACAGGAATGGGAATGGTGTCTAATGGAAAGATGACTCTAGAGAAAGTAAACTTTGTCGAAGAATTGAAGCACAATCTGCTGAGTGTGTAGCAGATCTGTGATAAAGAGTACACCGTTCATTTTACAAAGAATGAGGCGATTGTGTTGCATCCTGGTTTTCAGATACCAGAGGAGTGGATTGTAATGAAGGCTCCACGTGACAGGAATAGGTATATTATGGATATGAGGCCGACTGAAATGGCCACGGAAGAATCATGCCTTATGACAAAAGCGAGCGAATCGGAGTCCGAATTGTGGCATAGGAGAATGGGGCACATTCATCTTCGGAAGATGAACCACATTGTCAAGAATGGACTTGTGCTGGGCGTTCCCTTGAAAAGTTTCAACTTTGAAGATAAATGTCTAGCTTGCAAGAAGGGAAAGCAGCACAAGAAATCCCATCACACCAAGAAGGTCAATTCTATTGTCAGTACTCTAGAATTGCTTCACATGGATCTCTTCGGTCCCGTGAATGCAAAAAGTCTAGGAGGTACTTCTTATTGCTTGGTGATCACTGATGATTACTCACGATATTCGTGGGTATATTTCCTGAAATCAAAAGATGAAACGGCTCAGATGGTGAAGAATTTGATTACCAAAGTTGAGAACGTTATGGATAAAAGGGTTAAGTTCATCAGGAGTGACAATGGAACAGAGTTCAAGAATTTTGAAATGGAGATCTTCTGCCTTTAGAAAGGGATTGAGCACCAGTACAGCGCTCCGTATACTCCGCAACAGAATGGAGTGGCTGAGAGGAAGAATAGAACGTTAATTGAAGGAGCCAGGACTATGCTGGCTGATTCGAAGCTTCCTGTGGTGTTCTGGGCTGAAGCTGTTGCTACAGCATGTTATATCCTGAATAGAGTCTTGACTGTTAAAAGACTTAATAAAACGTGTTATGAGCTTATGCATGGGAGGAAGCCCAACTTGAGTGGTCTTGAACCATTCGGGTCCCCTTGTTCGATTTTAAAGACAAACTCTAAATTTGGTGAAGTAGCCGATGAAGGAATCTTAGTCGGTTATGTTGTTGCGACTCCCAACAGACGTGTCTTTAATACATCGACCGGCAAGGTTGAGGTGGTGTGTAACACCGATATCACAAGTTACAAACCGCCAAAACCAAGCAACGGACCTGCTGAGTTTTTCGACTATGAGAGACTTTTTAAGTCTTTTAACATACCGTATTGGGATAGTGCAGAAGAAGAAGAGAGAGTTGCTACGAAGATGATCCTTGATGAGGAAGAAAATCTAGTGCAAAGACAGCTGTTTGATAAATGTCAACCTTCCTCATCGAATACTATCGATACCCCTGCTGCCTCTCCTGAAGAAGAATTTTTCAATCCGTTTCACTCTCAGCAAGAAACAACCATTGACGAGCTCTCTTCTAACTTGGAAGACAATTTGCATGTCGGTTCGGTTCCGACCACGAGAATTCATAAAGATCACCCTTTGGAGAATGTGATTTGTGATGTGTCCTCTGGTGTACAAACAAGACGTAGCTTGAATGAGCACACCTGTGTTTACACAAGCATTAAGGAGACAGGCATAATCAACGAATGCTTGTACACCTGCTTTATCAGCCAGATTGAACCAAAGAATTACCAAATGGCTCTAAAGGACAGCTCGTGGGTCGAAGCCATGCAAGAAGAGCTGGCTCAATTCAAGAAAATGGAAGTTTGGACTTTGGTTGAAAAACCGAAGCATGTGCATGCGATAGGCACAAAATGGGTTTTTAAGTGCAAGAGAGATGAGAAAGGGATTATTATAAGAAACAAGGCGAGGCTAGTCGTTAAAGGTTTTAATCAACAAGAGGGGATTGATTATAATGAAGTGTTCGCTCCTGTGGCAAGATTGGAAGCCATTAGATTGTTTTTGGCATTTGCTGCTTATAAGAAGATGAAGGTATTTCAGTTGAATGTGAAAAGTGCGTTTCTAAATGGGAAAGTTGATGAGGTTGTGTATGTTGAGCAACCTCCGGGTTTTCCAGACCCAGACTTTCCAGACCACGTGTACAAGTTAAGCAAGGCGTTGTATGGACTACATCAAGCACCTCGTGCCTGGTACTCAACTTTATCAGATTACTTGCTTGAAAATGGGTTTGAAAGAGGAAAGATAGACAGCACGTTGTTCGTCAAGAGAGAAGGAAGCGACTTACTGCTGGTGCAAGTCTACGTGGATGACATTATCTTTGCTGCATCAAAAGTCTCCATGTGGCAGGAGTTTGAGGCCGTCATGAAGAAAAGGTTTGAAATGAGTGCTATGGGTGAACTAACTTTCTTTTTAGGATTGCAGGTTGATCAGAAGAAGGATGGGATGTTCATTCATCAGACCAAGTATGTCTATGATGTGCTCAAACGCTTCAAGATGGAGGACAGCACTCCATTCGATACTCCAATCTGCGTCAACCATAAATTGGGTGCTGATTCTGACAATGACGCAGATGTGGACCCAACTCAGTATCGGGCTATTATAGGTTCTTTAATGTACTTAACTGCTTCTAGGCCTGATATAATGTTTGTTGTTTGTCTTTGTGCACGCTTTCAGGCAAACCCAAAAGAATCTCATTTGAAGGGTGCGAAGAGGATACTGCGGTATCTCAAGGGCAAGCCGAAGCTGGGGTTGTGGTACCCGAGAGGAGGAGACTTGGAGCTAGTCGCTTACACAGATTCTGATTATGGAGGGTGCAATCAGAGTCGGAAGTCAACTACTGGAGGATGTCAGTTTCTAGGAGGCAGATTAGTGTCCTGGCAATGCAAGAAGCAGACATCAGTCGCCATTTCAACATGTGAGGCAGAATACATGGCAGCATCCAACTGCTGCTCCCAGGTTCTGTGGATTCAACAACAGTTGCACGACTATGGTCTGAATTTCTTACTTACTCCTATTTGCATTGATAACACAGCTGCTATCTCAGTAACTAACAATCCCGTGAAGCACAGTAAAACTAAACATATTGACATACGTCATCATTTTATACGGGATTGTGCTGAGAAGAAACTGATTGTGCTTGAAAAGGTGGATACGCTTGATAATTTCACTGATTTATATACTAAAGCGTTTGACAAATCAAGATTTCAAAACCTTATTGAGCTGAATGGGATGATCAATCCCGAGTAGCCATGCTTTGTTTGTTTAATTAAAAAAAAAAAAAAAAAGAAACGTCACTATCGCTGAGAATTATGTCGGTTGCCTCAGTTTGATGGACATGTCTTAGGATATGTTTGGTCCTCATTTCTACTTGTAGAATATGAGGATAGCCATTAACCAGACGACTGGAAGTGACCGGGGCGGTTTATGATGAGTTTTCATTCTTTCGCTTAAAATTAGTCGATCATACTTAGTTAGAATGACACATACTAGTATGTGGTCGGTCCAGCTGATCCATTGGATCTTCGGGATAGCCGTTGACCTGAAGACTTTGATTTGGTCGGGGCGATAGAAGGTAAATTTTTCTTTAAGGGAAATGAAATTATTTTTCAAGTCTACTACTTCGTAAGAAGTTCGTTTGCTATGTTTAACAGAAAATTGATCCAACCTTGGAAAATGATAGAAATACTGATTCTGTGTGCTTAACTAGTGAAGTTATTAGGCTTAAAAGGCTTAAGAACAGTCATTGTATGTCATGGTAGCTTTTTATGGTGCGTAAAAGTAGATGTGATACAAACTAAATCTA
Source organism: Bidens hawaiensis (assembly GCF_021521415.1). Taxonomy (NCBI): domain Eukaryota; kingdom Viridiplantae; phylum Streptophyta; class Magnoliopsida; order Asterales; family Asteraceae; genus Bidens; species Bidens hawaiensis. The sequence goes on along the minus strand of NW_027493155.1, from coordinate 192,545 downwards.
CTCGATTTTACGTGGAAACTCCTTAAGAGTTTTGCATGTCTTCATATATATCTTTCCGAATGATAGGCAGAAAAGCGATTACCCAGTCATACACGAGCCCGTAAGTGTTCTGATTCCCGTAAAGATAATGTGTGATGAAACTGCAGTGATCCAGATTCGGGACTTGCAGTTGTTTACTACTCTGAAGTCTATGTAAATGTTTTTCGTAAAAAAAAAAAAAACCTTATGAGTTATTGAAACATTCTAGAGCTGACAATGTCAAGACTTCTCAATCATGGAGTAAAAAAGAGAACGGGAAGCAGATGAAGAGTACTTACAAACTTAATCAGACACTATGGGTCGAGGTCAATTCGGGGTGACTTGGGGAAAGCCAAATACGCTTTGAGAATAGATAGGAGGCATCATAATCTCTGAGTTGTTGCCCACTTAATTTTTGAGCTTAATTGAACTTAACTCGTATCACAGAAACGATGAAAACCATCTTAAGTTATTTACCTGCCTACAACCTGTTTTCTTTATGTCATAATACAGCTAAACACGGATCTATGTGACAGTCACGTAGTTAGTATGATTCCTGTTCGGATCTTTTCTAACACGTAGTAGTCCCTGTCGAGACTGAAATTTGATCCCTTGTACTTTAATTTTTAAAAGTTTTTCGTACTTAGGTAGTTTTATGATTTTATAACTGGTTACTCAGTCTTGATCGTGTCATTTAATTCTTTAAGGAAGTTTTAAAACTTAATTGCAAATTGTTCAAATTATAGGGGTTGATTTTGTAAAATTTGATATATCGGCGAACTTGTGAATAACTTCGCCCTAGGCGAAGTTATCCACAACTTCGCCTGTATAAATCCGCTCCTATATAAAGGAATTTTTAAGGTCAACAGTTTCATAATTTTCACAACCAGCGAACTTATCCTCCGTATTTTCAGCGAACTTACTATCTGTGCGAACTTATCGATCAAAATCTTCTGTGTTCTTATTTCGATTCCATTCCGTGATTAAAGGTGTGTAAGGTTTCTTATATCTTATAATCGATGTTCAATGTTGTGAATCCTAGGTTGTTTCGACACCCGGTTAGTGACCTCGGACGTTCGATCCTTAAACCCGGTTTCAAACTTGTTTTAACGTGGTCGTTCACATATTGATCGTCTAGATAACCATAAAATCATGTTTTCTGGATTCCTTAATCACAAAATCACCAACTGCACGTTGTTTCATAAACCTTATTGTCGCCGATTCAGATTCAGGCGAACTTAAGGATTAGGCGAAGTTATCCGCAACTTCGCCTGAGGTTTAACTTCGCCTGAGGCGATGTTGTGGTGAGGCGAAGTTATCATTAACTTCGCCTGGACATTTTTACGTATTAGTTATTAGACGAACTTAAAGATGAAGCGAAGTTGTTCCCAACTTCGCCCCATCTTTAACTTCGCCTATACAGACTTTATCACAACTTCGCTCATGGTAACAAGCGAACTTGTGTTATGCTTTAAGGTTTATCTAACTTGGTTCGTTTGTTGCAGATATGGCTGCTGTTGCTGGTGCTGGAGGTGCGGGTGGTGATGACGGGGGAGATAACCAGAGACAATTCTTCCCTGGGCATAATATGTATATTACGTTAGACCCAGATGCGAGTGGTATGGAGGATTACCGCGAAATCATCACTTTCCTCCTTCGCTCGCGGATATTCCACGCGATCACAACTACTCTGCCGATATCCTTACCCAATATTGAGGATTTTTGGCAGACGGTGGAATACGATTGCCGCGTTGAGCCCCCGGTTATGCGAGCAACCGTCAACAATCAAGAAGTTCAGTTCTCTTCTGAACAAATCCGGGCGGCTTTACGTTTCGGGAATGAGACCAGGGATGACCCGACGGACTTTGTGGCTCCTTTCCGAGATGGAGCGTTTTTACGAATGGGCTATTCGGGCGGGCGATACACAAAGGAGGAAGGGTTTCCTACTCGATCAGTGGCGCTTCCTCATGCACGTAACGATTGTCTGCATGTCAGGGAGGAAGGCGGGTACTGACAGGATGGGTGCGACCATGCAGTCGGCGATGACTGCTCTGACTTATAACAAACGTTATAGCTTCAGTCAGATGGTCTTCTATGAGATCGATAGACAAAGACGGGCAGTGGCGCGTGAGAGGTTCATTATGTATCCAAGATTCATCCAGATGATCTTGAACCATGTAGCTCCAAATCTACCTCAGCGCCGCCCGATCTGATACGTGGAGAGTGTGAACAAACGTATCTTCGCTCACTGCAGGACATCGAGCGCGAGGAGCAAACCTGAGCTCTGTCTCAGGCATACTCCACTCTTTGGGTATTTAATCAACCCGAAGTATGTTCCGGCCAATGGGGACGAGTTCAGAGACCCTCAACCACAACAGGCAGGAGCACCTCAACATATACCTGCTGCGCCTGTTGTGTCACGAGAGGAGAACATAGACCTTGATGAAGTGTTTGGAGGTCAAGGCTACTTCGATATGGACCGAGTTGATCCTCAAGAAGATGTACAGGTCTCGGTAGCACAAGTTTCGAGGGTGGATGTTACTAGAGCAGCTACGACGGTGGCTGACTCAGATTTTGATGATGTAATGGATGAGGCAAGATGTATGATGGTGACTCGAGAAAGAACGTATGGGAAGAGAAAGAGGACAGATGACGACAGTGAGTCAGAAGAAGAAGAAGACATTCATAAGTTCATCAGACGTTCAAGAAGGGACAGGACAGGTGCAGGTAGGGGAGCAGGTGAGTGTTCAAGAGTCGTACGTTTCGCTCCGCCCGCACTGTCAGGTATGTCACTTGTTCCTACATCATTACAGGTCACAAGGCCAAGCGCTACGGACGTTCCCGTGGTGGCTACATTATCATCTGTTGGCCTCCCATCTATCACTACTTTCCAGCTGACGACTCCGGAGATTGTGTCTTTACCACCTCCAACTCTTACTCCTTCAGAGGTGGTTGCTCAATTTGTTGAGTCAACAGTCGTTGCAACTGCAGGGTTATCAGGTATGATACCACCTGCGGTTACGCCTGCTTCTGATGTCCCGGTTTCATTCGAAATCCCTCCTCAGTATACTCAAGACATATCTCGCATGAGGTTCGATTTCGATGCAACCCTTTCAGACTCGGAAAGAATAGCGCACTTGAACGGGTCGTGGCAGAACAATCAAGGGTGAATCTTATCCAGACCCAGGCTATTCAGCGCCTAGTAGCAGAAAATCAACTACAGTCGTCCCTCCTGGTTGAACATGGGAAAATTATAGATGCTATGAAGGAGTTCTTGGCATCTCAGGGGGAGACGAGCTGTAAAGGTGACGAGCTCAGGACAAAGAAGAAGAATGACAGAGACGATGATCCCAATGCATCGAAAGGTGCAGGTGGTGAGTTGCCAAGAACTACTCAAGCTCTTGAGACTTCCACAGCTCAGGGGGAGTCTGCAAGCGCAGCTGGCAGTTCTGGTGGTGATGAGGTGGTGATGGTAGATGACGAGGAGATGGGAGATGATGTGATCGATGCCTTGAAGGAATTAGATGATGATATGTTAGATGATGAGTTTATGTGTGAAGATGATGTTCTACCAGTCGAAGAGATTGAAAAGATTGGTGCAGAAATTGTGATAGAAGATGATGTTGAAGAAGGTGAAATAGTTGAGGAGAATGTTGAACACGAGATCCCTGAAGTTGAAAAGTCAGATGTATGTCAAGATACAGGAGATGATGATACAGAATGGGAGGAGCAGCCTAGATGGAAGGAAGGCTATGCTCATTGGTTTATCAAAACTAAGAAGCCTGCTGTTCCAACCATGTTCAAGAAAAGTTATAATATCAAAGGCTATGCTGAATCAAAGAAAGGAATTATCTGTTGGCTATATGATGAACAGTTAAAAGTGTTCGTGGTGAAAAGATATGATGGGATCCAATACTTTAAGAGGACGTTGAGATCTCTCAATACATTGCCTGAATGTGAGGTGAAGGATTTGGCTAGATTGGGGTTGATTAATAGAAGCGACGACAACATGGCCAGAGTTATTGGGAAGATCGTGTGGAAAGAAAGTATTAAAGAAAAGAAGTTTGAGTTATTAAAGCCACAGAAGGGAAAGCTAGTAGAAGATAAGGAAAGAGGAATGAGAGCAGATGGCAAGCCATGGATGGTAATGAAGTACAAACCGATTCGATGCATGAAAGCGTTCCAATGAAGACTATGCCTCAAGATGTGTTGAAAGATCTTAAATGGTGGTATGTTGATTGCCAGACTGCTGAAGCCGTGATGGAAGACGAAGACGAACAAGAAGTGCTAAGAGTGTATGATCCGATGCATCTTGTTAATTTATCGAAAGCTGATCTGCAGGTGTTAAATGAAAAGAAGATATTTTATATTCCTGCCTGGAAAGACGAAGCGAGGAAATATCAGCGAGTAGTCACGGTATGCGTGAGAGAAGGAGTACATGCATGAAGACCAAGAGATTGAAGATTACAAGACACGTGCTTGAAGATCAAGACATGAAGCTACTGCCAAGGGGGAGTCTGTTGGTGTATAATGTCAGTAGTTCATAGTTTAGTGTCTGTAATCGAGTCTGTAATGATTAATTATGTTTTATATGTCTTAAGCGAAGTTACTAACAAGTTCGCTGTTTAGGCGAACTTGTTAGTCAAGCGAAGTTATGGACAACTTCGCCTGAACATGCCAGGCGAAGTTGTCGTGTATTTATATTACTAGGTTACGGTTTGTTTATGTAGTTGAACCAGAGAGTTGAACGATAGTCGTATACGAGAGTTCGTGTCTGTAATAGTGATATCGTATCACGTGTTTTGGTTATAATATAACGTGTTTGTTTGTCGTATCGTGTTTGATCTATTCGTGTCTTCTACGCTCGTAACGACCTACGCAGGGATTCCGCACCTACGTAGATCGAGCTATCTCGTGTTGATCCGTCCAGGGAACCTACAAATAGCGATGTAATTATGCTAAGCCTACAAGTGAAACCTCTGTTAACCAGAGACACATCCAATAACCTCTGGGGACACTGTTAACCCAGAAACACATTTAATACCCTCTGGGGACACTGTTAACCCAGAAACCCATTTAATAACCTCTGGGGACACTGTTAACCCAGAACATTGTTTCGGGCCTTACGCTGTTAGCAACTCAGACAATTACCATCTTAATACATTACCGTACGATTCCCGTACAATAAACATTATATAAATACATTCATTTCCATGCGATCAGCATATACTTAAACATTTTGATAGAAACATGCTTTCCGCCCCGGGAAAATATTTAAAACAGTTCAGTAAAAAGGGGCTCGTGAATCTCACCTTCTCGTGAGTCAGTATGTAGTACAGTGAACAGCTATGAGCCTGAATCTGTAATATGATACCTAAGTCGTTACTATACAATTTCCATAAATTAAATCTGTGTCAACCGGTACATCTGTGGACACTGTTAACCCAGTACTGTACTCGATCCGGGGACAATGTTAACCCAGGGACACTTCTCAGGACTCAGATTGTGATATCTCTTAGAGTTTATTCGTCAAAATTTATTATTATTATGTTTTCCCCGTTTTGCGTGCCTAGCACGGTTATCCATTTTTATGTTTCAAAAATGAGTTTGGTCACACACGACCCGAAAATAGTGTTTGACTGATATTTTAGTTAAAACCGTGAATTTAGAGCTCGGTTTAGACGCCCCGTTTGGCCGCGGGACCCGTTTCCGTCTTTAGGGTGCCGGAAACTGTTATTTCGGATAAAAATACCCAATTCATCCGAATTATTTTCGGATGATTTATTTTTACTTGATTAACTTAGTTTCATGAAAATGGTTCATTTTTAAGGTTTTTATACACCAGTCAGCTCGCTTAGGCGAACTTTGCCGGTTTACGCGTTTTAAGCTTTAAAAGTTTGTTTTTATGTTCTTTTTAGCACAAATAATTATCCGTTTAGTCTCGGATCTTGAAATTTTGCACAAATCACTTTTTGACAGTAAGGAATTTTATAAAAATATTTCCAGAATTAATTTTTATATTTAACATTTATTTATCTATTTTTAAACGTTATTTAAACACCAAATATATCGAAAATACCAAACGACCTTAGAAAAATCCCAACTTTTTCTGGGATGACCCCTGCCATCCACAGATTTCCCTGTAATTTTTCCAGAACCAAAATCTCATTTTTCATGCCATTTTCACCAAAACCGAGCTAGAAAACCCTAGAACTCGTTTTACCGAAAAGCCTACTTAGTCTTCTCCAACGGATTTGAAATTTTGTGTGTGACTTTTATATGTTATAAAAAGATTATCTGGAATTTTCCAGAATTGTTCATGATGTTTAACTATTTTTCATCATTTTTAGCCAAAACCGAGCATTAAATTCACCAAATATTCATCCTTTATCCAAAAATTACCAAATTTTCACAGATCTCATATTTTCATGTGTAGATCATCTCTGTGAAATTTCATGACCCAACTCTAAGTTTATCACAATCTGTCCAAATCATAAAAATCATATGAAAAACCGAACTACCTTGTGTTTCTAGCTTTAGATCGCAAAGATCTTGCTTTCTAGCCTTTGCTAGCAACTAGATACAACACCTACAAGTACAATAACACCACACCAAGCAAGTTACACCCACAATCAATCCATTTCTTTCATGGTTTCGGTTAAGACATCAAAACCAAGATTTTAACCGTAAAAATTCGTTTTTGACTCTTTTAACTCCTTTCTTAGACCAAGATCCCTTGTATAACTTGTATACATCACTTGATCATGCAAGAATCGGTTTCATCTCGGGTTTTCACCCATTTCTTACTTGAAACCTCATTTTCTCAAGATTATGGAATTAAAAACCAAGATTCAACCCTTATATCATGTTTTTACCTTGTGACTTCGGGTTAAAGATCAAGGATTTAGGATGAATGTATGAAGGGTTGAGAGAATTGTGGAGTTGGGATGCTAGAAAAAGAAAAATGAATGGGATGAGGATGTTACCTCATCCGATCGGAAGCATAAAGGGTGTGGGGTGGGGCCCACACCTTCAATCTTGGCCACACATTCGGATTGTGTAATCCGGATAACATTGTGGATAATCTGGTTCAGCTCGTTTTTCGGTTAAACGTTTAATTCGGCTTAAAACGAGGCTAAAACGGTCGTATTTCGGCTTAAAAATGAAATTTATATAAAACCGATTTAAAAACTTTAACAACTTAAACCATGACATTTATTGATTTAAAACATCATATTATTAATAACTGCACATCTTTTTCGGCTTGATTGATCATTTCTTGCTTGGTTTGGTATTAAAGGTTTCGTTTAACGTACCGACGTACCATTAAATCGAAATTCTTTTTCCGTGCTATAATTCACTTATCCCGAAGCTTTAATGCTTCGTAAACATTACTAAACATCCTATATTTCGTCTATAATGTAATCCCCGATTCGTTCGGGTTTCAATAACTGTTCATCGGTTAATCGTAATTCCAATACGATTAGCCGTATGATCGAGTATAATTCGTACTGTGAATCATTCATACTCGTATAAATTCATTATAATTCATATATTCCATATTAAATAACGCATAAATAGTATATACCGGCTAGGGTATACCTGAATTAGCCAGAATCGTTACAAGCAGTGCCAAGAACACTGACGCCATAGCTAGTATATAGGTAGTCGTTATTTTTGTATTTTGTAAGATATTTTGCATATATATTTGCTTAAGTGAATATTATTGTTAATATAATTTGTTTCTAATATTGTTTTATCATGCTTGCTTATAGCTGTTTTATATTACTCCAGAAAAAATAAAAATAATTATATATTGCCTAATTACACACAATTTGGCCACATAGAACACATTAAATAGGTGTGGCCAAAAGTAAGACAATAGCCGCACCAGAAATTACAAAAATTAGAGTCTATAAATGACCATTAGCCACAACATAAACATTTTTGTGTGACGAAAAGTATGATAATAGCCACACTTTAAATTAGGAAAAGCATTATGTGTGACAAACGGTAAGACAATGGCCACACCACAAACTACTAAAGAGTTTTTGACTAGCAAGTTCACATTTTTAGCCACATTGACAACAACTTCCAGTGTCTATATGATATTTTTAGCCACACAGTACCTCACTATGTGTGACGAAAAGTTTCACAATAGCCACACTTTATATTAGGAAAAACATTATGTGTGACAAACGGTAAGACAATGGCCACACTATAATCTACAAAGGAGTTTTTGAGTGGCAAGTAAACATATTTAGCCACTATTAATGTAATATCTAGTATCTATATCATATAATTAGCCACCCTATTATTAAATTTAAGTGGCCATTTCTTTGCTATATCCACACGGTATATTCACAATGCAAGCTCAACACAACCCTATTGGCCACATTAATATAAATTTCATGTGGCAGAAACATGAATTCATATGGCTATATAGATGCAATGGTCACTCATAGTAAATTGTCATGTGGCCATTTTTACCGTTTAGCCACACTTATTGGAGAGGCTTCTTGATGGTTAGCAACTAATGCCTGTACCCTTTAGCCACACTTAAGGCTACTAAAAACTCTGTGTGGCCATATCATACCCACGGTGTCGCGACCTTTTGCCACATACGACCTGAACCAAATGTGTGAGGCTAAAGGCCTACGGTCACACTTTTTTCGTGTAGCTGAAGGTCAATTTTCACGTAGTGATAATATTATGTTATACATTAATGAATTCTAACGAATTATTAATAAATTATTAATTTAATATTAGTATACATTATGAGATTAATATCAAGTTTGAATATTATAAAGGTTACGGAAGTATTGGTGTTAAAGATATATTTTATTTTGAAAATGAAAGTGTTAACGAATTATAAAGTTTAACGAATGAATATATATATATATATATATATATATATATATATATATATATATATATATATACACGTGTGAGTGTGTGTGTATATATATAAAAGTCAAACTAGATTTAAACGAACTTGACGGATTTGAGATTTATGAATTTTGGATCCTTAACGGAATTTTGCTTGAAAATAATTATGTTAGCGTGTCATAAAGTTTAACGAAATAATTTTTATTAATATAATATTAATCGGGTTTCTAACGAAAACTTAACGGAAACGAACATCGGGTTTTTCTATATGAAAAGTGATAAACAAAAATTATAACTTAACTTAACTTAATTTTATTAAATTTATAAGGATTTTTAATTTATTTATCTAATTATAAAAACAATAAAAGAAAAGGGTTTTAGGAAAGAAATACAAAAAAAATAATAATAATAAGATATAGCATTACCTGGGTTCGAACCCAGGACCTTCCGTTTATATACAAGTGACTTAACAATTTGGAGTACCTTGTTAGATGGTTTAAGATCATAAATAAAAACATATGTATTAACATCAGAGTTCTTCTTCTTCCCCAAATAAGCCCTAGATTTCAATCCGTTAATTGGTTCTATCTTTGGTCGAATTAGGTTAGGGGTTTTATTAATCAGCTAAAAACACTCATAATATACATAATAATTACCTGTAGATATTAATGTTTGACGATGAACGACGGTGGCCGGAGCAAAGAGCTTGGACGAGTCGATTACAAATTACAGAGAGAATTTTAGAGGGATTAGATGGTTGGGAGGAGTTTAGATTATGGTTTGGGTCCTTTTTATACTACTAATCTGAGCATTTGATGATTAATGATGGTTAACTCGTTTTTAATTATTTCCGGACGTTAATAGGTTTAATTAGCGACTTGATTAGGTGTTATTACGGGTTATTAATTGAATATTATCACTTTTCGTTACAGTCTAGGTTCGTTACAGCTTTTAATTGGGTCAAATCGCGTATTAGAGTGGGTTTTGGAGTTAGTCAGAGCTGAACTCCGGTGGCCGGAATCCAGTACCGGAAAAACAACTTTAAAACATAAAGTTAAATGAAAAATTACCATTTGAACCTTGAACTTTCGAAATGTCATATATTTGTAAATAAATTAATATGTTTTGGATAATTTTCATATCATACCCGGCTAGTTTTCAACTCGATTAAATAAAGACTTGGAGTTTCGATAACTGAATAAAACGAACTGAAAAAGAACGAATGTTGACCGTAAATCATCGTGAGTAATATATAAATGATGAACGACAATACTAGTACATTGAACAACCAAAACGAGTCAGCTTGATGATTAAATACAGTACATGAAACGGAACCTGAGATTATAATATATATATATATAAACAAAACCGAAAAAATGGGTCGGATTTTCGGGTTTGAAAAGTAACGAATGTTACAACGTCCGAAACGTTGTGTTAGGGATGTCTTCCTCTTTCACCTTCAGCGGATGATAACCTGATCTAAGGTCTATTCGTGAGAATCAACTTGAAACTTGTAGTTGATCAAACAAATCATCAATCCACGGCAACGGATTTCTGTTCTTCACCGTAAGCTTGTTGAACTCACGATAGTCTATGCAAATTCTCATACTTACATCCTTCTTCTTAACAAACAATAATGGTGCGCCCCATGCGGAAACACTCGGTCTTATGAAACCTTTATCGAGGAGTTCTTGCAGTTGGGACATCAATTCCTTCAACCCGGATGGCGCCAGACGTTACGGTGGTTTCGCAACGGGCTGTGCTCTTGGTATTAAGTCTATCTGGAATTATGCCTCTCGTTCTGGTGGAAACCCCAAAAGATCCACAGGGAACACTTTTGGGTAGTCGCACAAAATAGGAATATTTTTTACTTCTTTCGTATCGGTCGTAGCTTTGAGAAAATACGCCAGGTAGGCACCACACCCTCGTCTTAACAAACCCTTGGATTTTATCATTGAAATGACATTAAGCCCTGAACTTTCTTTATCACCATAAACCGTCACCGTACCACTGTCCAAGGACTTTAACCTTATCAGCCTACTCTTACACATTATCTGAGCCTCAAACTCAGATAGGCAATCCATTCCTAAAACCACATCGAATCCTCCTAAGGTCATGACATACATGGTAATATGGAACTCACGTCCCTCTAACTCTATCTTACAATCCATAGCCATTCTCATTATCCTAACCGAGGTCTCACTAGCGGTGTCTACTGTAAAAGTCTCGGGCAAACGACAACATTTCATTTTTTGCTAACTTAGTAAATGTTGTAGCTACAAAACTTCTATTTGCACCTGAATCAAACAATACAAAAGCAAAAATACCGTTTACTAGAAACGTAGATGTCACGACATCAGGAATCTGTTTGGCCTGCTCCTGAGTCAGCATGAATGCCCTAGTTCCTGGTATAGACTGGTCAACATCCTTCTTTCCACTTCTTCCGACTTAGGAACATTCCCTTGCCATATGACCATTCTTACCGCACTTGTAACATGTGGGTTTGGTGTTGCATTCATGTGCGTAATGCCCCACCTTCCCACATTTTTAATAGGCGTTTGACCCTATCCTGCACTCCCCACCATGAGATTTTCCATAGTTGTGACACATGTTAGAACCAGTACCTCACTTTCACTCACCACCGTGCATCTTTCCACAAGTCTTGCACAATTTCTTTTCGTACACTTTCTTTCTCTTATACTTGGAGTTCCACAACTGAGTACCAGGTCGTTTAGTAGGAACAACTCATTTATACTTTTTCTTCTCTTCCACCACTGCATCGTCCAAAGCCAGATCATCGTAAACCATCTCTGCGAGTTCAACAGCAGAGTGGAAAGTAGTAGGTTTACTAGCCCTGACAAAGGTGCGACATTCTGTGGTAGCCCTATGATGTAACACTTGATTCGCTTGGCTTAAGTGTTTACCATGTCCGGAACCAACCTAGACATGCGGTTGAATTCAGTAGTGTACTCGCGATGCGTTATTTTCCCCTCCTTCAAATTCAGAAACTTCATCTAAGCCCTCTCAACCTCAGAATTAGCACAAAACTGCTTCATAACCAATTCCTTTAAGTCATCCCACCCCAAAGCCTTAGTCTCTTCTCTAGTCATTCTCTGTTCCACAGTTTCCCACCAAAACATAGCCTCATCACCAAACGATTGGGTAACATAACGCACCACTTGGTCAGGACGACACTCACTAATTCGGATAATCTTGTCCATAGCAGTTATCCACTAGAGAGTAGCGATTGCACCTCCTAAACCAGTCAGCTTCGGTGGGTCGTTGCCTTTGAATGACTTGTAGTTACACCCACCTTGGCCTCTCTGCCCTTCACCAACTTTAACAGATCAAACTTCACTCGAGTCACCTTTCTCATTCTCATCACCTTTCTTACCACTCTCCCCAAACTTCTCAGCAGTCCTCGCATGGCTTTTAGCAGACTTACTATGATGTAGATTCTTCACTGTAGCTACAGCTTGAGCAATGGCGGCTTGAACAGCAGGATCCAGTTGATACACCTCGTTGTTACTCTGATCTCGCACAGTTGCGCTTCCTTCCTCTCTCGTGTTAGTAACTGGTTTTTTCAGAAGGTTCCCGGACTATACGTGGCCTACCACGACGTCCACTATGACCTCCTTGACCAACAACCTTTCTTGCTCCAGCCATTCGTATTCTATAAGGAAACACAAACATCATCACTCAAGGAACTATTTAGTACAAGGATAGTATGACTAACAGGTAATGACAGTAGCCAATGGTGATTAGCTGACAACTTTACTCTCCGTGTCCTATACACTTCCCTTTGTGAGTCCACTTGTGCTAGGTTCCACTTTCAAACGGTTAAACAATTAATCACAACCCATAAACAATCAAATAGTCCTATCTCTAACAATTAAGCTAACTTTTTTACATTGCACCTGAAATTTTTCATATACTTTACCTTTACTTAACTTGCTTGAGTGACACATGGCTTTCTTGAACTGACATTTTTTTTCTTTTCTTAATTAAGTCCCATTCTCTGTTCGAGTTTAAGAATGTAGGATGCCTGTTTCTCTCGAACTTATGCTCTGATACCAACATGTAAGGCCCCGGACCAGGTGTCCTACTTTGGACCTTGGATTTACTCAAAAACACAGTTCTAAATATTATAGTTACTTAAAATTTTTCATGGAATATAATAAGTCAACCATATATTACATAACCTTTCAAATCTTGTCTTAACTTCACTCAATTTCGTCATAAAAAAATAGAAACATAATTAGATATGACGACATAACATTCTTCTCAAGATGCCAGTATCTTCTGTCCAATGCCATGTGTCTTCATTCAAGCAAGCTGCCTTACCCTATTCACCTGTGTGCATACTAAAAGTCAGCTACGCTGAGTGAGTTCTAGTTAATCATGCAACATAAAATACGTTCATATATTACATACTTAACCTGCTTTACTTTCTTTCGTACATACGAAAGTATATACATTCATTCTTACTTTCGTACTTTCTTTCTTTCGTATATTCATATTTTATCTTACTTTACATATATACTTCTATATTTTAAAGAGTCTTTCGCCTTATAACCTCACATATATTATTAGGGTCTGCCACCCTCCGTCACAGATGTTCTTAGGGTATGCCAACCTCCTTCACAGATATTATTACAGTCTGCCACCCTCGTATCATAAAACCATACATACTTTTCTTAATATATATATATATATATATATATATATATATACTTTCATACATACTCTTAATCTTTTCTATGGCATTCATATATCATTTATACATCATTTATAAAACAATCACATAGCATACACTTACCACTTAAGGTAAGTGTATTAACTAATCACATCGAGTATGCACACAACCCCGAAAACATAATGTAACATCCTAAAATATTCGAATATTAAATAAAGACAGTCGCGTTTAGTTATCGTGTGCTAATAGTTAATAAATATTAAATGAAGAAAGATCATGGATTTGGATTAATTATGGTGGATTAAAGGGTAATGGGCCTTAGGTCCATGTGATTTAAGGGATATAATACCCCCCTTAAACCAACCTAAAACCCTAATCCTCATTCCAGATTTCCATATTTGCCTACACACTCAAAAACACACACATATCACTATACATATATACGGCCGAGAGAGTTGAGCGAGGTTCAGGATCAAGTGGACGCTAGTTCGTGTAGATCTTTATTATACAAGCTTTATACAAGATCTAGAGTTCGTAAACACAAGATCCAAACGAACACGAAAAGGTATGTTTTAAGCTTAAAGTTTACGTTTTTATGAACGGTTAGCCTTGAAACTTGAACCTAGAGTAGATCGGGTATAAACGGGTATTAAAGTAGCAAAATTGATGTTAGAGACGAACTTAACGAACTTACGGTTGCTATGACTCGTTTAAAATAAACCCTAGACCTAGTATTGAACGTTTTAATCTTAAAGGTCCAAACTTTATGCACTTTCGGGTCGTTTTTTATCCAAAAATGGCCACGGGAACGTTTGCGAGAATTATTAACATCTTATCAAAGTATTTCACATTAAAACGGAATGAATATAGGGGTTTTGGGATGAGCCGTAGCTGCTGCTGGGTAACTTCGCCTGCAGCAAGTTCGCCCAGCATGTTCACTACGCAACCTCGCCAAGCAAGTTCGCCGTATAAGTTCGCTTATGTCAACTTCGCTGTTGATTAAGTTCGCTGATGGTTAAGTTCGTTTACTGACATGTTCGCTTAATACTAAGTTTGCAAAAAGTTAAGTTCACTGAGAAATGGATTAAAATCCTAGTGAAAAATGTGTTAAGACAGTGAATGGAAATAAAATTTTTCCAAGCTGACCTGGCAGCTTAACCCCAGCCAGGGGCTCTGCTCCTTGTACGCGGGCTGCCGCCCCTAGAACCCCCGCTGCCAGGGGCGCTGCCACCGGACCCCGTTCGTTGTGGGTTATATAGAGATAGAAATACGACGTGCGTAGTAATAGTTAATTGATACATGTAATTGTTATACAGTTAGTCATGCACAACTCAAGAAGGGAATTACTATTAACGGCGAACGTAACCGCAATCAGTTGAGTTTCTAGCCCCTTTTCCTTGTTATGTTTTCGGGGCTGTGTGCATACTCAATGTGAATGTTAATACAATTACCTTAAATGGTAAGTGTATGTCCTAATGACGATTGTGATAGTTATGTATGTATGCTTGACAGTACGTGAACGACCTTCGGGTATTGCACATATTGTTAAGGTAAGTATAGTGTAGTATGTATGATATGTGTATGTGAATAAGGGAGTATGTACGATTAAGTTGTGTATGGTATTAATTGTATGGATATGATAATGAAAGGTAAGGTAAAGGGTTGCATACCCTAATAATATATGGAAAGGATAAAGGGTTGCATACCCTAATAATATATGCGAAGGTTAAATGGTTGCATACCCTAATAATATATGCGAAGGTTATAGGGCGTAATGCTCTTTAAAACGTAAGGTAAGTATATGAAAGAAAGTGCGAAGGTAATTAAGTATAATATAAACGAAAGTATGAAAGTATGTAGTTATGAATGTATTGTATGTTATGTGATTAACTAGAACTCACTCAGCGTAGCTGACTTTTAGTATGCACGCAGGTGAGTAGGATGAGGCAGCTCGCTTGAGGGGACACGTGGCATTGAATAAGAGGCTGGCATTGGAAGACTCAAGACATTTAAGTTTAATGTTTTGTTTATTTTGAAAGACGAGAGGTAGTTTTAAGACAAGTTATGGTTTGTTATGAACTGTTTTATGAAAGTTTTTATATTCCGTGAATGTTGTATTTAACTCTGATATTTAGAACTGCGTTTATGAGTAAATCCAACACCAAATGTAGGGCACCGGTAACGGGGCCTTACACATAACTAGGAAGTGGGGCTAGAAACTCACCTGGATCTGGTTACGTTCGGAGCTAATAGTAATATCTTTCCTTAATTGTGCATGGCTAATGCTATATATGTATATGTATATATATATATAGGGAGAGGATCATGAGAGAACTCCATTTTATGGATAGAACTAGAGACTTAATAATGAAGCATTTTTAATTTAATTAAAAAAATAATTTTTTTTTTTCTTTCATCCTTCTTATATGTTGTTATTTTTCACCGTAAAAATATAAAAATAAAAATAAAAAAATAACGTTGTAATGCATATATGCAATACATCGACTTTTTTTATAATACATATGTGTAATAGTGTGCATTTTGATATTTGAAATAGTGTTGAATCGCATATATATAGTTTTTTGTTTTGTATATTTGTAATAGTGTTATATTATATACAAAAATTAAAGAAAATCGATATAGTTCATATGTGCATTAGTGTTGTCTTACATATATGCAATAATGTGTTTTGCATACAATTATTAGTGTCATATTTGCATATATTCAATAGTGTGTATTAGATAATGTATTTGTGTTGTATTATATGCAATAAAACACTATTTTATATATACAATACACATTAATGCACATACGCATTACGTCGTCGGTTTTTTTTGTTTTTATTTTATAGGAACAATATCACTTATTAGAAGGAGGAAAGAAAAAAAAATCACAAAAAAATTTTTTAAAAATAGTTAAAAATAATTCTTTACTAGTTCTCTATTTAAGAGGAGTTCTCTCTAGATTCCACCTCTCTCTCTCTCTCTCTCTATATATATATATATAGGGTAAGTATCATTTAAGAACTCTTAGGAACTCTAAACAACAAAACATTTTTTTAATTTTATTTACATGTTAACATTATTTAAGATTAGTTTTATCATATTTTATATAAAAAATTTTTATTACATATATTAATCACAAGTTTACATATGTGTAAAATTTATGTACTAACAATTTACATAGGTGTAAACAAAACATAGATATGTATAAAAACTAATTTTCAAAACTGTAATCGTACATATAGATATAAAAAAATGATAAAACTACATTCAAATAACATTAACATATAAAATTTTTTATAAAAAACGTTAGTTTTGAAGGGTTCCTTCAAGTTCTTAAATAATTTAACAGTTCTGTAATGATACTCATCCTATATATATATATATATATATATATATATATATATATATATATATATATATATATATATATATGTTAAGTAAGCGTGTAATTAATTAAGTTGGTGTTTTAGTTAACCAACGTTCTTGCTAAGTTAGGCTCGTTTGTTTAGTTTATATTGATGGCTAGCTTTGTTTTAATTAGGATACAGGCTTAGTAAGCTCGTGGGCTTAGTTAGATCAGGCCCAACCGTCAATAAAGTCATCTGGGTTCAACTGGAAACCAAGCAAGCCAAAACAGAGAACTGAGTAGCCGAGAACTTAAAGGCAGGGAACTTAAAATAGAAAACTCAAGCAGAGAACTCAAGGTAGAGAACTCAAGCAGAGAACTCAAAACAAAGAACTCAAGTAGAGAACTCAAAACATGGAACTCACGCAGATAAGTCAAAACAAAGAACTCAAGCAGAGAACTCAAAACAAAGAACTCAAGTAGAGAACTCAAAACAGAGAACTCAAGCAGAGAACTCAAAGGAACCGAGAACTCACATCTGGTGCTTTTCTCTTCTTTCATTCTATTTTTTTCCCTTTGTTTCTTTTCTTTTTCTTTTTCTTTCTCTTTCTTTCCTTTTTCTTTCTTTTATTTTATTTCTTTCTTACGCTGCTACATCTACTTATTAATATTATTATTATCATTATCATTATCATTATCATTTTGTTATTTTTCTTATCCATATTACTCTAGTTATTATTATATCATCAAGATCTAACTCGTTTTTGGTATAAAGTTTGAACCATTATCGATTTCAAAACTCGGTTTAACTAGATCTAGAATACTAAACGAGTCGAACATAACTAAGGGTTAAGTGAATTCGACCCATAATGTTCACAGTTTAACGTCAAGTGCATATTTTTATTAACCCTTAGACCTCGATCTAAGGTTCCACAAATTTTCATAGAAAACCAATATCATATGAACGATCTTTAGGATAACACGTACCTTAAACGAACCAATTTTTAGGCTTAACGTTTGTCCGAGTTAAGCTTTGATGATCTCTTGTTATTGTAGTGATAATATGCAAGCTTGATCTTTGTTGATAAGGTCCAAAATCTCTAAGAGATTTGGGAGTGTGTCTTTTGAGTGTGTATGGAGGCAAGAAGATAAAAACAATGAGGGTTTTAGGGTTTAAGAAGGTTTAATGGGCATATATATTCTTAAGCCCATGGACTTAAGACTTATCATCATCATCCCTTATTCTATCTTCCATTACCCAAGCCCATACTCTATTATTTTATTTAACTTAACCAAATAACAACACACCCTTTAGTAAACGGAATTTCTTTTATTTTATATACGTTTTTAAAAGGTAGGATGATACATAAGTTTACATAAACCCCCCCCCCCCCCTTCATCTTTTTTTATATTTTGGGGGTAGCATGTATACCTTATTTACATTACTTATACTTTTTTACCGCATCTATTCAAACAAAATTCAATTTATATTTATGTGTGATGATTTCATGATCTATGACTACGCTCTATGTGCTTAAGTCTTTATTTTGTTTTTAATGTTGGGTGCCTGGTATCTCATCCTCATCTAGTATGATCATACATATACCCAACTACATTGATTTGTATCAATAGAAACGGGTCAACATCTATTTAGTTTTTTACATTTTCATAAGATTTGAAATGCTCATCATTTACATATGAATTGTGATTTACCTATCTATATATATAAAACTAAAACTTATGTATTCTCAACAACAATCGGGTTGATAAGCTCTATTTTTATACATGTTACATGTATAAGTAATTGATATTATTCAAGATCGAAGATATTAGTTTTACCTTAGGATATATATTCAAAATACAAAAGTATAATGCATTTGTTTTGTTTATTGAACTTATGTACTTGTTAATATCAATGAAATTAAATAATTATTGTCGATTTAATTATTTTCTTTTGAGCTACTTTCCAATCAATACGTTATGCCCCGACATGTTCCGCCGGCTTTGGTTGGGGTGTGACATATTGGTATTAGAGCCGAAGGCTATAAGGTAGGTGGTTAGATATAAAGACCTAGTAGCATATTTAGAGTCCCTATATGTGATATACATTTACGTGTTTGCACTCTGAATTATATTATTGATTGTCGTAGCTTAACTATTATTTAATGATTTGCTATTATTCTTGTACGCAAAAGCACACACAACTTCGAGGCTACGCCTCACTCTCAAGATTGTTTTCAAAACCCTAGACGTTATTTTAAATTTTGACATTCCTTTAGATTTCCCACCATTTTTATTTTTACTCCCTTATCCTTGAGGAGGATTCGTGTGACGAATATGTAGTAACTGTTAGGGGGACACACTTGTTCTCCAAACTCTTGACACCAAGGCTTGCGAGCCTAAGGAAATGCAATGGGTATAAATCTCAATCAACCATGCGACCCAATTTCTTTCCTGGAGGGTTCGACTAGGGTGTGAAACTTATTAAGCCAAAGCATATCACACCAAACGTGGTCATGTGATAAACACACCCTTAAATCATAACAGAATTCACGGTGATACGTGGCTAAACTTGGTTCTTACTTATGATGTTTTAGTTGAAAGAATGGGTGGGAAAAGCCTTGTTTATACATGTATACCTCAACCATTCACCTCAACGCTCTCATCTTGATTTTAAACAATTTTAAATGCATTGTCTGAAGATTAAGCCATGGTGATACATGGATAACGATGATATTTTTGTTTAAATTTTTGATTTTGTTATGAGTGGTTATTTTTTCAAGCTGACGATGATTCATGTACGTTTCAACCCACTATTTAAGTTTTACTATTTCATTTAATTACCAGTTTCATCAATACTCCAAGTTAAGGTTAATAAAATTTTCATTGTGTAGCCTCATTGTGAAACTCGTCAATTTCATGTTAACTCCGTTAACCCGAACACAAGTTCACATAAACTGTGTCATTCCAGTTAACACATTTCTCATTGCATTTAATTAGGGTTTAAATTAAATGTGTCAATTATTACACAAATAGTCATTTGGAGTTTTACCAAACCGCACACGAGTCGACTTAAACCGTTGGTAAACAAACAATAATGGACATGGTGGATACGCCGCTGGTACATCTTATATATAAGTGCCCTTATCGGATTTTTATTTGGAGCGTTATTTTAACTATTCAAAGTTCTGTGTTATTATAAATTTTGAAATTTTCCTTTCCCTCAAAAATTAAATGGTTTGTTATAGAATTCTTTAATTTCGGGACGAAATTCCCTAAAGTAGGGGAGACTGTAACAACTTGAATTTTCTAAATTAATATTCATATCCAATACCCCCTCTTCAATGTTCGGAATATTTTAACGCATTTATCGAGAAAATCTACTTATTATTTAATTGATTATAATTATATATTCATTACTTTCTTACTTTGGCAGGAACCACCCAAACTTAAACTACTAACCTTTATTGATTCCACCCCTAAACCTTAGGGTCTAAAGTGAAAGTTTATAATATAACCCATTTGCAAAATCTGGTACCCATTTCTGAACCCAAATCCATACCCGAATAATGAACCCGTTTAGCATGCTTGGACCGCAATTTTCGTCACAATTATGGCAATTGAATCAAATATTGTATTCAACATACCTATTTAGGCCTAACCGACTCTCTAATTACGTTAATCAAATCAAAACGGATCTGCAAATTGTTTCACCTAAGCCGACCCTAACCCTAACTTAATATGCTTATAAAGGATCATAAAATTTCAATTAAACTTACAGTTAGCATCACCTCACCATCGCAATCAAAACCTCTCTAATCAATTGGTTTCTCATACGCTTCTGATTAGCCGTTCATCACAAAGTTTGGCCGGCGACTGTGGTTCACAGTAGTCTGTTATATACATCGTGTTTCAGGTAACAATTATATGGATCAAGTTTGTTTATGTATCACTTTTATTTCCCCTAACGTTAATCAGACAAACAACAACCCAATCAATCGATCTATGATTCTAGGGCTTGTTCATATTCTGGCTATTCTTATCAGCTATTTTTAAGACATTTATTTTCTTATTTTAACGAAGTAGCAGACTAGATCAGTTGGTTTGTGCGTTGTTGTGTGGACTGTTGGTGGCTGGGGGCGCGGGTTCGATTCAGACTTTCTTTTTGATGCTGCGATCACATAAAAACATAAACTTTGAGGCTCAATAGCTAAATACATGGCAATTGAATGCGGACTCCGCCGTGGGAAGAGCCGCTTCTTTCTTGCTTGATAGGGGGGCTTCCATTCACCAGCGCAGACTAAAAGTGCTCTCCAAACCGTTACCGAGATAAGGCAACTCTTTTTCATTTGTGAATAAAAAAGGTGGTTTGCTGCTGTCCAAGCCAAACTGGAGTTCTGGAGAGAAGGCAGTGAACGGAGTTGGCGGTTCGAGGACGGATGGGACCCTACGAGTGAGCAGAAAAGGGAGAAGGAAAGAGGCCCTGGCGAACCGAGAAGTCTTCCTCAAATGGATCAGACAAGTATGTTTCACACAAAAATAGATCTTTTTAGCTGCCATATTCCCTGTGTCTCTACTGACGCTTTGGGAGTACCTATTGATGGAAGAGGGGCTCTAAGCGATCACGAGCGAAGACGTGTCGAAGTGAAAGCCCCTGGGATTATTGAACGTAAATCTGTGCACAACCCCCCCCCCCCAGCCCGTTTTTATCTCATGATTTTTGTTATAAAATGGTTTTAATTATTATAATACTAACTAATATTATAAAATCGATAACAAATTTTATTTTTCTTAAAACCGATATATTAACAAGTAGTACTCCGATCTTTGTTAAAACATATATATATATATATATATATATATATATATATATATGAAGTAACTAATCGATATTACAAAGATGTATTTTATACCCCTTTTATATTAAACAAGTAATATTATATAATGCACTTTAATAAAAATAAAAGATCTATAAGTAAGTTTAAATAACTTAATAATATTAATCATCTAACTCTCGAACCTTATCTTATCCATCGACTTCGTTTATTTATTTCCACATTCAATATCTTAATAGGCTCTACCATCAACACTTGATCTTCAATCCTCGTTCTTATGATTATCTTGTTCACGTTTACTCGTCTGATAAGGTGAGTACCACATTCCCCTATTTTACTTGTTTTCCACTTTTTGGGGACATATGCGTAAATATACTTTCTCATATATACTTATACACAAAACTGCAACTATTGTCTTATGTGTTAACAACTTATGCCTTACTTGTTTATGTGCTTATTTGCTTTGTATGCTTCCGCATTCGGAGAGATCCAACATAATCTCAGTCTAGTATGATCATACGCCAGTCGTTAGCCTTTGTGCTTCTCGACATCTCAGTTATACTTGCTCATTTGGTTAATTTGTTATTCTCGTATGACTTGTTGCAACTACTTATTTTTATTATATACTATATGTACACTTAAATTGGTGTGTTACTCACTCAACCTTGTGTTGACAAAAATATTCTATTTTCAACGCATATGCAGGTTATCGTGTAACGTGATTATCAAGATTAGTTGAAGCAACTTAGGATGCATGTTATAGAGAAGAAGATACAAGAATTAGATTTGAATGTTTATTTTACTTGTTTACTTATGAGTTTAATGTACTTGACTATTTAATAAAATTTAATTGATATTGACACTTTTAATATTGCATATAGTAACCTTTGAAAGCTGTGAGCAATCAGTCCGCCCCGGCATTTCCGCCGTAGGTTGGGGTGTGACATGTTACTTAAAGAATATAAAGAAGCTACGTTAGATGAGGAGAGATTTTTAAAACAAAGGGAAAATTTGATTGGTTTAAGTATGGTGACATATTTTTTTTCAATCATTCTATTAAGAGTAATCAATCTTATAGATGTATTATTTCTGTTCAAGACATGAATGGTATTACTCATTATGATTCTGATGTGATTTGCTTTTGTCTTCGATTTTTCTAAGTATTGTGATGGGGATTGATGACCCTAGTTCTTTCTTTATTAGAAGGTGCATGCTATTGAAGTGGGCATTTATGACCAGAGATATAGAGATATCTCTAATGATCAAATTAAAAGGATCATGTTTCAAATTGTTGGTGATAAAACCCCTGGCCCATATGGGTATTCTGCTATGTTTTTTAAGAGTGCTTGGGATGTGGCTGGGGATGAAGTTTGCGCTGTTGTGAAAGTGTTTTTCTCTAGCGGTAACTTACCTGAAGAGGTTAATGCTATCGTGCTATCTTTGATTCCCAGGATGAACGCTCCTGTATGTGTTAGTGATCACAGACCTATTGCATGTTTTAATGTGCTTTGTTAATGCATTAGCAAGATCATTTGTAACATAATTAAAGGATGTTTAAGCACTATCATTAGTGAAACTCAGAGAGATTTTTATTGAAAGAAAACTTATTAGTGATAATATTTTGATATTCCAAGAGCTCTTGCGTGAGTATCATATTTTGACGAGTCAACCTAGGATTTCTTTTAAGATTGATATTCAAAAAGCCGGTGATTCTGTGGATCATAGTTTTATTGAGAGTTTCCTAGTACACTTTGGGTCCCGAAAAAGTTGTTAAGTGGATTATGGTTTGTCTTACAACTGCTTCTTATTCCATTAAGATTAATGGAAATTTACATGGTTACTTTCAAGGTTGTAAAGGGATTAGACAAGGAGATCCCATTTCTCCATATCTTTTCACTATTGCTATGGAAGTCTTAAGTCTAATTCTCAAAAGGCATATTCATGTTAGCATTAATCAATTTCAGTAGCACAGATTGCGTGAACAGTTGAAGTTAACGCATTTATGCTTTGTTGATGACCTGCTTATATTTTGTGATGTGGATTGTAAGTCTGTTGAGATCTTAAAAATGGCCTTGGATGAATTCAGCGATGTTTCGGGCCTTGTTCCTAATAGATCAAAGTGTGATATTTTCTTTGGTAATGTGAATCAGCATATGCAAGGTGAAATTTTGAATATAATGCTATTTAGAGTGGGGAGTCTACCTATGAGATATTTGGATGTTCCTTTAATTCCAAAAATATTGTATAAATGATTGCAAGGTTTTGATTAAAAATGTGAATAAGACAATAAAGGATTGATAGAATATCTTTTTTATCTTATGCTGGTAGATTGCAGTTGGTAAAATCTGTCCTTAGTTCTATTTCTATTTATTGGGCTTCTATTTTCATTTTGCCTAGTAATATAGGTGTTGATATTGAAAGATTACTGAGGTTTTTTATGGAATCAAGAGGAGTCTAGTAAGAGTATTGCTAGAGTTAAATGGGAGGACTTATGTTTTGGTATTCCTTATTTCCATCCTTGACATTGAAAAGCATTGCCCTTGTGGCTAAAGATATTGATAATGTTGATAATGTTCTTGTTGATAAAAATTCTATTTTGGTGAGGTGAGTAAAAATTTTTAAGCTTAGAGGTAGAAGTATCTGGGAGGTTGATGCTATGAGGGAGGATTCTTGGAGTTGGAAGCAAATCCTAAATTGTAGGGAAAGAGTGAGAATGCTTCATATTGAAAAGGTGGGAAATGGTCTTAATACTTTTGGTTGGCATGACAATTGGTACTTGGTTATGCTTTTATGTAAAATTGTGTCTAGAAGAGATTTCAGAGCTGCTGGTTTTACTCCTGGTTGTAAAGTGACATATCTGTTTCAGAATGGTGTTTGGATTTTACCTGATCATTGGTTCCAAAAATATCCTTGTCTTAGGTTGGATGATTTGCATGTTTTATGTGTTTCTAAAAGGATTCTTTCCTTTGGAAATACTCTAATGATTTGTTTAATCATTTTGTTGTCAAACATGTCTATGAGTGCTTGGGTACTAATACTAAGGTCAAGTTGTGGAGAAAGTATGTTTCGTTAAGTCAATGTATTCCTATGCATGCTTTTATTACTTGGATGGCTTTCAAATATAGGTTATTAACTAACGATCGTATGAAAAGTCGTGTTGGTGAGTATCGGGATCTTAAGTGTATGTTTTGCAAAAATGGATCGGAAAGTCATAATGATCTGTTCTTTG
This sequence comes from Bidens hawaiensis, assembly GCF_021521415.1. NCBI lineage: Eukaryota > Viridiplantae > Streptophyta > Magnoliopsida > Asterales > Asteraceae > Bidens > Bidens hawaiensis. Next base: position 167,527 of record NW_027493155.1, on the reverse strand, counting down.
ATTGCCCATATTCTTTAGAAGTTTGGAACTCATTGAAACGTATGGCAAAACCTGGTGACGGTCTTAATATTTGGGGCAGTGTGATCTGTTTTGTTGAACGTGTTGTTAAATCTTTGTCTATTTTGTTGAACGTATGGAAAGACTTGTGCTTGCTGCTGTTGTGTACTTTATATAGCAGGAAAGAAACAACATAACTTTTAAAAATGAAGCTAGATAGGTTACTGATTCGAGAAATTGTACTGTATGAGAAATAAGCTTATGGGTCTCCCTATTAGTCTCTAAAACTTCTTTGGAGTTTGCTAAAGTTTGGAGGTTATGTTTAGTTAAAAAAGGCTTGAGATGATGTCAAATCATTGTGACTATTTTTATGATGGCTGGTGTTGATAAGGGTGAAAATTATGGAACCTGTCATAGGCAACCAAATGTAGAATACAGTTTCTATTAAATAACTATGTACATAACCATGTTTATATTCCCAATTTCCACTAAACGATTATGTTCACGGTAAATCGGTCATAGACCATGAGATTGAGTTGATACAAAACCTATTAGATAACTATGTACATAACAATGTTCATAGTCTGAATTTCCACTAAACGATTAGGTTCTTGTGAAATTGGTCATAGACCGTGAGATTGAGACAAAACTAAAAGTACAACAATGCAAGTTATATACGATAGACACCGCATGCAATTGTGTGTTTTGGGCTTGAGAGTAAACGTAAATGAAATAAATCAAAACTCAGTAGATAGCCGAATTCAAACATAATTTTATAAACAACTTTGAGGAAATTTAAGTATATAAAATTATTTCGATTACATCTAGATGAAAAGAAATTACATGAAAAAGAAAGGAAAACAAATGCATCTTGCGATGCTTGTCTTCTCGACGGTGAGAGAGCTTTAGGTACGAACACTAGTGTGGGGAGGTGCCATGATTTCTTAGCTGAAACCCATTTTCATTGATGTAGCACACATGTCCTTGTGCACCCTAATTGTCTTGAGTCTCTTGAGTTTGATTGGCTAGGTTTGGTTGGGGTTAGATGGCTTGAATAGGTTAGGCCTGCATTGGCTGACCTTGAGAGGTTTGGGCTTAATATACTTGAAGTTGGTTGGTTTGGTTGAGTATGTCTGAATTTGATATACATGTTTTGGACATGTATTGCGTAAATGGCTTAGACTCTATAATGGTAGCATGCTCGCATTATTGAGTATGCTTGGGCATAAGGTATGACATGGGGTTGGGTAAAGGGTTTAGCAACGAGTTGCGGGATGGATGAGCGGTGTTGAATATACCTTGGGGTTAGGCATGGGCTGATGAGGTGACCGAAACGATCATATTTGGAGCATTTTCTGCATTCTGCGGTGGCAGTGTGGTGGAATTTACTCGTATTATACAAAGGGTGTGTTCCTGTATAAAACAATTTACTGGGTTGAATTTGGGTATCTAGGGGTTTTTGTTGGGTTTGGGTTGGTTAACGCATAATTTTGGTTCTTGCGTTTATTTTTGTGGTTGGTGTTGGTGAGTTTTGGTGCGGATACGACTTTGACCTCATCAAAAGATTCGATCGCGGCCTTATTGACAAGCTTTTTGGTACTTTTATGTGTTAAAGTCCCGTCTGTAACGTGATTATCGAACATAGTGGCTGCAAGAGTTATATCATCGCCAAGAACCTTAGGGGCACTACTCAAGACAGAGTCTTGAATTAGTATTGGGAAACCCTAATGTACTTGTCAACGGCGCAAGCTAATGGGGTTATGAGATGCGGCACCAGGAGGCTGAGTTTGCATTGAGATTCTGGTGAATTTGGCTCATCATAGTTGGGATCAGCGACCAATTGTTTGGTAATTTGAGCGGTAAATTTGTGGTTGGAGTTTCTAGTACGGCGGTGAGGAAAATAGGAAGGCATGTTACGTAGCGGAAAATAGGAAAATATGTGTGAGACATGGAATGTAAATATGGAATTTGAGTTACAACAAAAAGAAAGTTATAACATAGGATATATTTGAATTCCAAATATGTAAATTATCTTGAAATAAAATTCACATTGTGCAAGATGGTCACTGAAATTGGAGTATTCAGAATCACTATGGGTTTTCGTATTCCAATAACAATCAAGTCAAACTTAAGGAAAATTACATAAAACAAGTTTATAGTGGAAGTTGAAATATCCAATACAAACTTAGTAAAAACAAAGAAATCAAATTGAAAATCGATTGTTCATGTATAACCATACTTTTCGAGTTTTCAATTAAAATCACAATATAAACATTGAATCTTGGAATCATACGTTGCATGAATCACCATGACTTGTATGCAATTTTAAGAGTGGGAGTGCAACCATTTTCTATTCACAAAGGGAAAATGGTCGCGTTAACGGCTTAAAGTGGTAGTTCGTATGGCGTTTGGTGTTTTATGCTTTGGCCTAATAGGTTTCACACTTTTTTCAAACCCTTCAGGTAAGTAACCTAGTCTCACACATGACTAGGATTTAGCGCATCACTTATCCTTAGGTTTTAAAAACCTTTGTGTCACACCCCTATCTTAGGCTTAGGCATGTGACTCGCAGTTGGTACCTTTTTGAAAATAAATCAGAGTTCGAGTTAAATGCGAAAATATTAGCGTGGTTTAAAATATTAATATTTACATATCAAAATACAGGATTATAAAATACCCGATTAATGTTTACAAAAGATTCATTAATTATATAAAACCACCATTCAAGTTTAATATTTAACAAAATGATCTGAGTCATTAGATTGCCTAGTGACGACTTCGATTTTTCAATCGCCTATCCTTCATTATCTGTAAAATAGTTTGAAAATACGTCAGCAACACATGCTGGTGAATAAACTGACGCATAAAATATTTTATTTTCTTAACTACCCCTCGAGACATAACTTAGGTCTCGGCCCATCGTGGCTTAGGAATAATCAAGTTAAAACTTAAAAACAATTACAAATTAAGCTCTACTCGAAACCACTTAGCATACCCCGCAATGTTCGAGGTTACTTAGCTACCATCAGTATACACATGATTACCCTCTCTCAGACATAACTTAGGTCCGGCCCGTCATGACGGAGGCATATAACCAGGTGTGGCGTGGTGTGCCCACCGTATAACCACATATGTAAGGATCCAAACAAACGTACACGACAGCCTGAGGGACAGTGATTACTTTTGTTCATAATGTTTTAGAGATACTTAATCTCATGTAATCAATTTAATGTGATTCGATTAGACAAGTTATAAAAGTTTTGGTGTATTCACCTTTGAAAGGATCAGCTTCACTTCACTGATCGAATTGTCTTTGCTATATCGGAACTATAGTATGAGTATAAACAATTGTTATTACTAGACCAATAATCTAGCGTTAGAACTTTAGTCTATTTTGTATAATCTTTACCTCGATTATATTTCTTATTCGAACCTTTAGTTCAAAACATCATTTCTTTATTTAACAAATTCAAACCTTTAGTTTGACTTGTTTACTTTTCTAAATACTACGTTTCTTCTTCCTGAAGAAACGTATACTTTATTTCGTTACTTTATTATTTATTATTTAAGAAACTTAAATAATATTTTTATTATTAACAAAGAATTATTATATATTCATATTTCTTATTTATATTTTCTTTCTATTTATTCTCGAGGTATCGAGTATACCCTCGACTAGGGTCTAAGCCTTTTCTAATATTATATTAATATTTTATTCAAGCATACCCCCTACCTTGTTTGGCTTATATTTTTTAGATTCTCGGGCAGCACCTCAACGCTTTCACGTTTTTCGAGAATCTTGATCAACACTTCCTTGCACGCGAAACAAGGCATGCCAGTCGTCCATCTTAGTCGACACGCACTTCGAGGCGGGGTGTCGGCTCGTCTCGTGGTGGCATGTACTTCGAGGTAACATCGATATTTGGGCACGGTTTACCATGTACGAACGTCGGGTCGGTGGCACATTTATCGGGGTAGAGAGTGTGTGAAGTGAGCTGACCCATCACGATACGCGATAGGTCTTTGCCTTGGATCTATCACGTTTAGCGATGAGTCATCGGTAGATTTAATATTGTTTTATTCCATAGCGATACGCGATGGGACCTTGGGAGGCCATCGCGTATCGCGACTAGCCTTGTGGCGTAACCAGTAGGCTTGCCATGTGTGCCACGTGGCGGGGCACGTGTCATCGTCTGTCAGGCCACGTCATCGCGATACGCGATGACGTTGCGGCTTAGGGGTATCGCGTATCATGATGCCGCCCATTCTTGGGTTTTGTATCATACCCATAGCGATACGCGATGGGTTTTCTTCTGATCCATCGCGTATCGCGATGGGTCAGGAAAAAACAGATCTTTCAAGTTTGACCCTTTAACTTTGAATACTTTGACGATTTTGGATCAAAATTTTCACGATGTTACACTTTGTGACAAGCGTTCAGGAAAACAATTTGTCCCCCTTCCAGATACTATATACCCAACACATAAAACCATCTTTAAGGTGAACGAAAATTAAAATATCAAAATATGAATTTCATTGAACTGTCACAAATCATAAAAAAACAAAAGAATATGAAATCGACTAGTCATAAGCTTTGTAATTATGTGTAAATATGTGTACATGCAACATAATAAAATAATATAGACATACGTAATGAGCATGCGAACAATTCATAAAAATGCGGGAACATAACAAATAAAGTGTATGTCATGGACCTTAAAATAATTATAACTATTTTAGGTCGTTGTGTCTAACCACATATCTTATAGTCATTCAGCTCCGATACCAATTTGTAACACTCCGACCTCGGGTGGATTATACGCCGAGGTAGTATGTTAAAAATTGTTCTCTTCGCTTGTAAACATTATCAAAGTGACAATAAAGTTATTTTATTTCATTAAATCAAAAGCACACAATTTTTCATAAATCAGGTAACAATACAAGAAATTTAAATTGCATTATACGTTTTTGATAACCTAAAAGTCCAACTATCAAGTCTTCAATCCTTGAATTAAACTTCAATCTGCAGTTAGAATAATATATTTTGTCAACATGCATGTTAGTAAGATTTCATAAGTTGATGCATAAATAATATAAAAACAACTGTCAATTCACATGTCTCATTGTAATATATATCTAATCATAAAGTAAATGGAATGCATCCAAAATAACGCTGCAACCTAGAGGAATGATAATTATGCCTCACAACCAGGGGAATAATCACCATTAAAGCAGTAACCACATTACATATAGTCACGTATAGTCATCATAAACAAAACGAAAAAATATTATTAACATGCATGACATCATTGCGAATCGATGGTAAACAATGAGTACGAATTAACGAGAAAACATAGTAACGTGTCACCCAAAATACTAATAAAAACGTGGAAAAAATGGGTTATGAAACTCATGTGATAAGTAGCGTACTTGAAAGATGAAAAAAAAATTAGTACTAAGCGAGTGAACCGAAAGTCATCCTAGAAAGCATAAATGACTCTAGATTCAATGAAAGGTTCACGAGAAATGAAATTATTGTTATTATACTCCATCGCGGTACGCGATAGAGTTTTGGATGTCCATCGCGTATCACGATGCCGCCTAGTAGACGTGCCTCATCATCATATAGCTTTGCCAGGTGGTGTCATGTGGCGTGCCACGCGTCACAGCTTGTCAAACCACGTCATCGGTACGCGATGACGTACTGGTTATGGGTGATCGCGTATCGCGACACCGCCCAACATGGGATTTTGTGACATACCCACCACGGTACGCGATGGGTTGTTTTATGATCCATCGCGTATCGCGATGGGTCAAGAAAACTGATTTTTCAATTCTGGTTCTTTCATTTTGATATCTTGTCACATCTCGATCTCGCTTCCACTTTCCAAAAACATTAAGGCGAATCGCAGCAATGTAAAGTGCAAAGTGCGCCATCAAAGCGCCACATTACGCCCGGGCCTGTGCCCGAGCCTGTGCGTTTCGGGTGCTTCGCACCCTCCGCTAGGACCACTGGTGCATGCATGGCATAAAAGAAAATTACTATGGAAACTCTTTTACTTATAAAGAACTTCCAAATGTTTCATACTTTCCATGTGGGATGAAGTTTATCTTCCTTATTTATACTCATGTGAAGAAGTTCTTTTTCTTCCTTCTTTCCTTGTAGGGTAGAATTTTTTCCCTTATTTCTTTAATATGGAATTCTTCCAACTTAATATAATCTATAGAGATTATTTCTTTACAATATTTATTATTAAAATATTTTTTGGTCCTTTTATTTTTCAAAGTAGACATTTTTAACCCAAAATAAATATGATATTTTTCGAGATGTTATAGAGTTCAACCGATGAAGACGATGAGATTAAAAAAAAGATAATTTACTCCTAATCCTCCATTACCAATAGCGGCTTAGGTTATAAACAAAATTGGTCGTAATCCGTCATTGGCAATGGCGGCTTAGGATATATAAAAAAAATAATTTGGTCGTAATTCGTCATTGGTAATGGCGGTTTTAGATGAAGAAGACTTTGATCCTAATCGGCTATCCCTACCAGCGGCTTAGGATATAATATTTTGAAAACCTAATTTTGGTAAAAGAATATTTAAATATTTTATAAAACCTTTAAATAATTTATTAAATATTATGTTAACTATGCTTAAGTATAATATTATGTTAAATATTTTTAAAATTAATTATTAAAAATTATAAAAATAATTTATTACATGTACTGAATTAAAAGTTACAATTTAAGTAATATTATGTTAGACAGCCACCAGTGCCACAACTAACTGGTTCTGGATGTCTTGGTGATTGTACTCGTCTTGGTTCTAGATCTTCGGGTTCATTATCACTTGGTGGACTAGAGCCTTTGGGTTGAGTCAGTTGTAGGTCCAAGCTCATTTGAACCGGAGTTAAATGTTGGTAACACAGTTTTTGTACACGAAGACCGGTATAATCGTAATTTTGGAAGGTTCCCAGATGGTTTGCGTACATCGCAGGAATCATATTACTAGGAGTGTAGTCAACCAATGTGGATACCCAATTGTTTTGTTGGTTGTTGTTAACATTCGACTGGGTACCTAATTGAATGCTTGATGATTCATGTTTAACATTTTCAAATGAAGGTCAATAACCAGCTTGCCAATCTAGTTACAATTAAAGAAATGAAGGGTTGATTCGTCGTTTGGGGTTTTAAGTAAGACAACTTAGCTTTTTGGAAAAATATATATTTCATAGAATTTTCTAGATTTGCTTTTTGTCGTAAAAGTTATTTTCCTTCGTTTTTAGTTTTTAAGAAAAATAATGTTAAGATAATTATTAGTCAAGTTAATTTGTTTAACTCGTATCATAAAAGGGCAAAACAGGTCTAAATAGTATGAAAAATAAGTTAAGCGAGCAGTTCGGTTTTGGGCGGACATAAACTTGACAATTTGTAGGGTTTTGTTCCAACATGTTATGAATGTTAAAAGATGTTAATAAAATGAACTAATTAATTTCTAAAAGTTGAATGTCTAAAAAGTCCCAAACTTGACAGTATAGTACATAAGCAAAACGACTTAGTTTTGATGAACATGAACCTCTACCAAATGGATTTTGATACAAGTATGATGTTCTAAACGATGGAAATATAAAAAAAATAAAATAAAATAAACCATACATTACCCGAGGAATGGACTAAGATTGAAAGACTTGAAGGAGATTGACTTTGGAAATTCAAGTTGCGAGAACTACAAATTAGAGAGCAAAGAAAAATGAAGTTCGTGAATTATCAAGTTGTTTGCAAAGGGATAGGGTATTATTTATAGTGAAATTGTCCAAAAGTGGTTTCAGTTGAGTTTTAAATTGGTCATGCAAGTTTTAACATGATGTAATGAGCAATAGACATGTAATTACAACAAATGAATGAGATTTACAGCTTGGAATGTGGTCAAATGTGTTTATGATTACCTTAACCCAAACTAAACATAAAAGAGTTGAAACGTTCATGAAATGGATTGAATGCTTGAATTAACAATATTAACAAGTAAGATTGATGTTGAAGCATGAAATAATCATAAATAAATACACAATAACAAAGATAATGTCATAAACTTCGTTGCTTTATGAAATTTAAAACGGGTCGGATTTCGGGTTTGAAAATTAATGAATGTCACATATGGTTGTTCAGTATGACATGTGGTTAGATCCTTGTATCTCACGCCTCGCTGTAAAACCCTGTTAGTCAAAATTTAAGGGTGTAGCAACTTCAGTGCACATGATCGATCAAACACTTGGTTATTGCAAGAAAAACATACTCAAAAACTCGTTACAATAATTGTTGATCACTCCTCTAAAGCTTTAATGAAACCCTATATTTATAATATAACTATAACTTTGTGATCAAGACATTACCATATTAATCATATTACAATTATGAAATTAAACCACCTTAACCGACTTGTCAAGTTAAGTCACTTCCTTATTCCCCTAACACCAAATTGTGAATACAGTACAAAATTACCACCCCCTACACTTATGCTACTCTTAAATCCTAAAAAAATTCATGATGCCACAATGTTGTTTTGTGTTTTATGTTATTCTTACTTAAATACAACTTTGAACAATGGGAAGCAAACAATTGTTTTTTAGCTCTTTCAGATTATTTATCTTTTGTCTACTTCATTTGTTTCGGGAGGAATGTTTTCATTCAAGTTGCTGATATCATTAAAAGTCTATATGTTTTGTGTCCTGGATTTATTCTAATATGTCCCGGTAAAAACTTCTAACTAATCATGAAAATAAATTTTATGATGAAAATAAATATCATACTTAACTTAAAATATATATAAGAATTAAATCTTTATTCTTAAAAGAGTAAAGTTTATAGAAAAAATAAATCCATAGATATTATGAGGATGGGTTAGCTTCAAAGAGAGAAACAGAATAATCTTAAAAGATGGTGACTCACCTCTTCTTTGAAAAGACTGATTTGACCTCTTTGTTTTCTTATTCTCACTATTTATCTATATAATATATTTTATTGAAGAATTGTAATACAATTAGTCAATTAAATTTTTAATTATTAGTTAGATTAATATATTTAGAATTGGCTTACCAGTAACTTAGTCGACTATCAAGTGAGTTCAAGCTTAAGTGGAAACTAACTAAAATAAACAAGTTAGAGCTCGAGCTTTACATACGATGAAATTTCTAGGATCATGTGCTTAAGTGAGTCTAGTAATGGTATAAAATTATAAATATGATATTTCGTTGTATTAAGAGGGTGTTTGGCCTAGATTGTTTAACAAAGCTTATAGCTTTTTTAGCTATTTTTTACAAAATAAGCTTAATTTGGTATTTGGTTTAACTTTTCAAGCTTATTAGCTTATATAAGCTAATTTGAATAAGATTGTGTAAAAATGTTTTTAGCTTATTTGAAAAGCTTATTTGTGCAAGGATATAAGCATAAGCCAAAAAATAAAAGTTTCGCCACACCCCCTAAATATATAATATGCAATTAGAAAGTACAATTATTATATATTAAAAAATAACTAAAACAATAGTGCATATATATAAAATCTTATTTATTTTTTATGTATAAAATTAAATAATTATATATGTATATACATAAGTCGCTTAAACACTTAAATGTTATTGGTTCAAATCTCATTAAGCAAAAAATATTTCTTATAAAATCAAATTATTACTTATTCAATGAAATCTAATTAGAGTTTGAGCCTAAAGGCTTGACCTATTCTAGACGAGCCAAACTTATCAACTCCTAATTACTTCTAAACAAGTTTAAAGAAATCTAACTTCATGTAAGGTACTGAATCCTGTTCATCAGTCACAAAGACAAGAACGTTTACCATCCAACTAAGACTGAAATTACTAGACGAGCCAAACATAACTCGCGAACTTAACTCGTGCCCATTAATTCTTAGTTTTATGTAATAATATTATTCATCAACTTGAATTTAAAATTTTATTGTAATATATAAAACAATATTTGTTCGAAAGAAGGTAAACAGTTCACAAATTTTCTCATGTATAACTTATCATCTTTCATACATAAATTATAAAATAGAAAAAATAAAATCTGTAAATAAAAACCAACCCCATTATAAAAAGGAGATTTCATCTTTCATCTTTTCAAACACATTTTAAACTTTCATTTTCAACTTTTTATTGTCTAATTCTAGGACCACACAAGTCAAGCTTTAAACTTAAGATATTTTTTTTGTCCATGCATTCCTTTAATTCAATTAACTAATCTCATCACTCTTTTTTTTACTAAAAAATACCCACTAATATGTTATACGGGGCGTATAGTAGCCATATATGTCGTTTATTGCCCTATACGAAGTGTCTTCTAGTATAACCCCTAACTAATTCCCTGTTATAACCTCACTTTGGTTTTTTTACAACAAATTCTTTTAATTATTGTGGTATGTAGAACTTGATCTCAAAATTTTCCAAACTCAAGTGTTTTAACCCCCACTACATATTACTGCTTGGAAAATTTAACACATAAAAAAGAGAACTACAAAGTATAATGTAACGTATGCGACACATAATATTTCTCCTTTAACTCCCTAAAGTTGAGGGCAGGGGTGTTCAAGAAATCCGAAATCCGAACCGAAACCCGAATCAAAACCGAAACCCAACTAAACTGATCCGAATTCTTATTCGAATATTCGGATATTTGGATCAATCCGAATAAATAATTTGGATTCGGATCGGATTCAGATATGGATTTTTTAAAATTCGGATTGTTCAAATTATTCGGATATATGTTTAATCCGAATAAAAAACATGTTTTTAGTGGTATTTTCCGGTTTGGTATATTTATTATACTATTGTTTGAAGTTTGAATTCGTGTTAAGAGTAATTCGTATTTTCCGGTTTGTATGTTTATTGTGATTCTAAACTATTAAATGTTATGAACAAAGAAATTAGGAAAATTTTTTAGGTTTATTTCGGATTATTCGGATAATTTTAGAAATATTTGGATTATTCGGATATTATCTGAATCCGATCCGAATTGAATTCGGATAGATTTGGATCGGATAGAAATATTCCTAATTCGGATCGGATTGGATTTCGGATAGGGTCCAAAAATTTTCAAATCCGAATAACCCGAACTGAATAATCCGTTATCTAAACCGATAAACATCCCCACTTGAGGGTATACATCAGATTGTTCCAAAATTCCAACTATCACCTAAAAATTTAAAAAACAAGAATATGCAATAAATTTTTTATTATAAATATTTAAATTAATTTAAAAAAAATAAAAATTACATTTCACTAATTATAATATTTAACTACTTAAGAAAAACATTGATTAAAAAAACATCGGTCTAAATACAGAACATAAGTGTGTGCGATAAGCTCTACAAGATCCAATTGAAGGTTTTCGTGAGTTTTTTGGGATCGTAATTCTAGAATGATGTCCTCATTCACTTTCTTCATCACTTGGATGCTCAATTTCGTGTTTGGGAGATGTAGTCGCACAATTGTTTTTTTAAATCGTATTACGTAAAACAATTCAAGCATGCCTAATCTTTATGTTTTGGGAAGGATTTGTTTGTCATGCTACTTGATCAATTATATGTCATTTATCTTTTAACACTCAGTGGCTCGTTCAACATGTTTTCGTGCCGCTTCTTGTGCTACCTTAAAAAGTATGCTATTGTCATTAGTGTGAAGAAAAAAATGCTTTACCAAAAATACACAACTAGGGTATATGCCATCTGCAGATAACAACCATTGTTATATTAAACTCGATTTCCCTCAAATTTTGTGGCGTGGTACCATGTATAACGTTGTTGAATAAAAGGGATTGATGGAGCATGTTGATATCATTGTTGCAGCCAACGACTTTGAAAGTCACGTCCCAAGTTCATAAGTCTTGCAAAGAAACCACTTCTAGCACAATCGTTAGATGTTTGTGCTCGTCCCCCGTGTATTTCCTTTGTCCTTGTTAAGAAATTTCTTTAAACCCAGTCTCTCCAACATATAAAAGTTGTACATCTTTGTAGGCTGGTATGCGAGAAAATTCTTTTCCATATAAACGGATGATACTATCACAAAAGGTTTGCAAACTTTCACATGAAACGCTTTCACTCATATTCAAGTACTAAATAAACATGTTGGGTGAATTCATGTATGCTAGTTTCCGTATATATTGCGTGTGTGTTATTAATGACGTGAAACCCTTCTTCTATTTTCCTTGAAAAGTGTTTGAGACTATTTAATTCCTCTCTATAGTGCCCGTAATTTGTTGAAAGAGCAATATGTTCTTGTGATTCTTCCTTGTAAACATCTCGTTGAATGTTGGATTATAATCAACAAAGTAATCATGAACAAGTCGAGCATGTGCAGATTTACAATCCTTATTCACATGTACTTTTGAAAAACTAGCAGAGTCTCAAACCTCGATTTTTAGCGATGCGTATACAGTTGAAGTCTAATACTGGATGTTGCATCTATTCGTTTAAATATATTTGTCCTTGAAACATGATAAACTAGTTGGAGCTGGTAAGGTTCAAAAGGATCCATGTCTACTCTTATTTTTTGAAAGAGAATTTGGAAATAGGATGTAGAAATTGCAAGAGTGTTGATAGAGATGTGCGAAATTATGGATGAAATAGTTTATATAAAAAATTAAAAGATTTATTATTTTTTTAAATGGTTGTTAGCTGACCGCTAACTCATCATTGTTCCTAGGGAGTGAATCGGGAAATAGCCTTAAAATTTGGAGCTCAAAATTAGGGTTGAATTGGAAGGATCGGTGTTTCAGTATGTGGCAGACCTTCTCACGCCCCTTCTTGATCTTCATATTATCCAACCTGATAAATGAAAATGGCTTAATTATATTAGTGATAACATAATGTAGGAATGGACTTCCTTTATAAGCGTTACTATTTTATTCGTTATCCTGTATTTGTCAACAATTATTTACATATTTTCTGTTGAACATTAATTTTTTTTACTATATCATAACTAAATAACATTCAAATATTAAACAATTTAAATTTCAAAAAAGGTAATTTCAATTTGCAACCTTGTGTTCAACACCAATATGCTCTTTGAGATCCCCAATTCCATTTTCTGGTAACCAGCACCCCGGCTTATGCAAATTATGACAATTTGAACCCTACAGTTGCCAAATTGTTTACCATATGTTTGAGTTCCAGCAAAAAGACTATTATACCCATGTACTTTGCATTCATGTGGTTTTTAAATATTTAAGGTTTAAACTCTCGTTTCTCCCCTCTGGACCTGAATAATATATTTACATTTTGTGTCTTACTTTGACCACTTGGCTAAATAATCTAACTTGTCCAATTTTGAGTACTAATTAATTAACTAAATACGAATACTACCGTTAAAGTGGTTAAGTAACATAACATCTAATACTAACAGTTTACTTTGCATTTGACTAACAGTTAACTTTGTGTTTGACTAACATAATACTAAAATTTATCTAATTAACTAACGTAATACCTAATACAAATAGTTGACTTTGTGTTTGACTAACAATTGACTTTGTGTGAGACTTCATTCCCAACATAACATAAGATTGTCATTATGAGCTTCATATTAGTACATGTAAGCTCCATTTAGATGTGCATGTTTGGTTGCTAGAAAAAGATGGATGTCAGGTATACCACTATTATGACCTAATTGGGTAATGTTGCAACCTAATTGCATACACCAATTATTCATTGCACGCATATTGCATACCACATTGCATACCCAAAATAAACTTCATCTAATTTGCCATTGTATTTAATATTCCATTCCAAACAAACCTACTGATTTCAGGTATATATTGTCTTAGTCACCATAAAGTTGCAACTTACAAGCACACCTGCTATTATATATGGATGCCTTAGGAAAGCTCAAAAACCATTTTGCGAAATCTAAAAGGAGCTAATGTGAATATCTCATATATGAAGAAATGCATTAATCATGTCCCCTTCTAACAAAACAACCATCAGCAACTCCATGACAACTAGCCAATCATGTTATTTAACAAATACTTGTTAGGATGTTAGGAAAAGATGGACTTCTATATAATTGATTAATACATCATGATTTAATATTGCAACTAAGCATCCCAGATTACATAACTGATTAATCGTTGCATGCCACATTGCCTACTTATTATATAACAGATTAACTAATTCAACTAGTGTACTTACATATGCATACACATTTCACTTAGTTCTAGTTAATCATTCTTGACAAGCAAGTAAACATAAGTATATACACATAACTGAAATGATATTTATAAATATATTTCTAGTTAATCATTCTTGACAAGCCGTGATCAAGATACCCCTGATCAAACATAATAAGACCTAGATCATACAGACTAGTTAGGTCATTTAAGTTACTTGACTATGATCAAGATACCCGTGATCAAACAAAAACATTATCATTACATAAATATACTACATAACTACATAAAACAAAAGCTACCCTATTCAATTCGCTCCGGGAGTTGTTCAAGCGCCCAGAATCTAAAAACCATCATAAGCACCATCAGGATGTTGCCGCTGGTGGAATTCACCCTAGTTATAATACATTAATAATCAATCAATTTCATAAAAAATGGGTCATAATATACAAATCGACGAAGCTATGAGTATGAGGGTGTCGAGAATTGTTTGGTATCAGATATCCACTTAAACGACTATGATAGGAGAAGATTGTGTGAGGGCAAAAGGGTTCACAGTGCCTGCTAACTAACGAGTTCAAGGTATTATTCTGCCGCACCTACATGCAATTACCATTGTACCTTTAGGTCATACTAAAATAGATGGTCAAATTTAACATCAGGTAATAGAGGGGTGGCAATTGCAAAGGTTTGCAGACGTCAGGATGTTGGTTGCCAAAAAGTACAATTTGGGGTCTCAAAATATATATATTGGTGTTAATCACAAGGTTGCAAATTGCAATTACCTGTTTAAAAAATTTGATAAAAGAATACAAGTTACTTTTTATAACATTAAAAAATAACTTTTTTTTGAAAAGCCAACGAATCCTTTAAATAGGCTACTAGCTAAATTCACCATATCCAGATACACTCGCCTTTCGATCCGGGGAAAACCATCACCTAATGCCAACATCTGTGAACACTCGCTTGATGGTACGACAATGCAGTGAGATAAAACCAGTTCAGTTCAAGGATCGAACTATTGAAAGTCACCTGCTCGTCTAGTCTCCCGTCATCACCTCAGTGCCCCTGAAACTAAATGATGTGAGCAGGAATCGAACGTGGGTTACATGAAATACGAAGTCTCTCTCTTACAATTCCACCATCCGCCTAATTATTTGCAACATTAAATAAATATAAAATACTTTTTGGATTAACATAAAAAAAATATAAAAAAACGTGTAAAAAGATGTATATCTCTACCTCATGTGATCGTAATATGTTTTTTTTTCTAGTGTTGGATGTTTTGTAAATATTGTGGTGGAAATGGATAATCAATTTATCACTTACATCACTATTTTTGCACAATTAAAATGTTATCTAGTCAAAGATTAACCAGTTTAAAGTAGAGATGGTCAAAAAAACCGGTTGGGGAACCGGTTTGCCGGTTTAAACCGGAAACCGGTTTTTACGAAAACCGGTTTTTTAAAAACCGGTTTGACCGGTTTACAAACCGCCGGTTCGTATTTCGGTTACAAGTTTTAGATCCAAAACCGGTTAACGAACAGGTTAATGGAAAAACCGGTTTTTTTTAAAACCGGTTATTATGAAAAAAACCGGTTATTAACCGGTTATTTTAAAAAAAACCGGTTAACCGGTTATTAACCGGTTCTAACCGGTTTCTAAACCGGTCCTAACCGGTTAGACCGGTTAGGGTTTTGACATACAAAAACCGGTTATTAACCGAACCGGTTTTTTTCCGGGCCAAAAAAAACCTGTCCGGTTAATAACCGAACCGGTTTTTTTAAAAAAACCGATTTGTGCACCTCTAGTTTAAAGTGTCACATTTTCTTCTTTTAACTACGTGTGTATTTTAGTAAAATAATATATGTATTTCAGCTAAATCTAATAACATAAATGTATTAAAAGTATTAAGAGCATTCAGCTTTTCTAAAATTATGTAAGGGAGTTCTTTAATTTTTTTTAAAGAATGTTATGTGATTGTAACGGAGGAGAGATAAAAATTTAAATAGATAAGTAAATTAGAGAAATACTATTCATGTTTTATTTATATTTTAATATATTTGAAAGTGTTTGTTAGTGAAGGAAAGATAAAAAATAATAACAAATATATAAAATTATTATTTAATTATATATGGAAAAGAAAATATAGTGTTATTTACTATAATTAAAAAGGTAAAGATAAAACATGTTCTAAATGCTATGAAGTAGATTGAGGAACTCTTTTTGTTTAGAGAATAAAATATATTATCTTTTATGATGTATGTAGAAACTTAGCAAGTGTAGCGACTTCACATAGTCATCAAGTAGAAAAGTTGAAAAATCCTTTTAAGCTCCCATTTTCTCTCAATATCTTTGGATTCTCTTATAAAACCCATCAAGCTCTTGCTCATCAAACAAACCACTCACCCTCTCTTACACACACCCCCTCACCATCCTTTCGTTCCTCTCTCTAAAACACACATTTGCATGGTTTCAATTTCTCATACACCCCTAATCAGACTGTTGTGATTCATGGGTGTGATCTCACTTCACAATCACATGCTTGTTATTTTAATCACTTGCTTTTTTAGACATAAGCCTCATCTACCAATGATCATCTAACTTTGACCCATTAAAAAAGTCAAAAACAAGAATTTCCCAAAAGTAGTAATAAAAGAAATGGAAGGTGGAGTTGTGTTTGAATCTTTACTTCAAAATCAAAAGTTTGGCTTTGATTCTTCATGGGTTTCCAATTCCTTTCATGGTAATTACTTACAACCTTTGTCTTCTTTTTTAAGTAATTTTTAGAAGCATCGGTTTTGCTATCAAAAAGGGTTACAGCGCAGCTTGTTTACAGTTTACTTATAATTAATTATTATTACTTTAAAAGAAAGAAAAAAACTTAAATAAAAATCTTGAAATCTTTCTAGATTTTGCTAATTTGGTTCTTATTAATAATCCCTTTACAGGAGAAGAAACAAATGCAAAGAAGTCAGTTTCCAACGAGGAGTATGACAAGTGTTTCCGGCAGCCGGAGAAGAAACGGCGGTTAACCGTCGATCAAGTTCATTTTCTTGAAAAGCGTTTTGAGGAGGACAACAAGCTAGAACAGGAGAGGAAAGTTGAGCTTGCAAAAGAGCTCAATTTGCAGCCAAGACAAGTTGCGATTTGGTTTCAAAACCGTCGAGCTCGATGCAAGACGAAGCAACTTGAAAAAGAATATGAGGTTTTGAGTTCAAGCTATGAGAAACTCAAGTTGGAGTTTGATTGTCTTCAACAACACAATCACAAATTGAAACAAGAGGTATCATTAATTAATGTTTTTTTGTTTGTTTACATGGACAGCAAACGCCCAACACAGGATGCGCCGCTATTTTTTTTAATAAAAAATAAAAAAATAAAAAATAAAAAAAAGACTAAATTTTGCTAAAAAAAAATTTATATTAGCAAAACTAATTAAGGGGTGTTTGGAATTCCTTATTTTAGCCTCTTTATAACTTATAGCTTATAGCTTTTCTAAAAAGCTAGTCATAAGGTGTTTAGATGAGTTCAATGTTGTTAAGAGCGATAAGTCAGAAGTTACACTTTCATAATTTATGACTCGTGACAATAAGTGATTAGGAGGCTAAAATAAGAAATCCCACAACCCCCTAAGTCGTTTTGAATAATAATCTTAGTTATATGCTTTTTTGGTTTAAACGTTTTAATTCTAATGTGGGTTGTTCTGTTATTGTTGCCAAAAATAGGTGCAAATGCTCAAAGAAAAGTTGAATATTAAGGGGACAAGGGAAAAAGATTTAATTTCAAATGAATCTCCCACAAATTCAAGTGATCAAGAACCAAATCCAATTTCAATTCAAACTTGGACAAATTCAAGTGATCAAGAACCAAATCCAATTTCAATTCAAACTTGGACCCGTGAGCCAAAAATGGTGATCTGCAAGCAAGAATATGCGAATTCGGTTTCAGCAAAAAGCGACATAATCGACTCGTATAGCCCGGATGGGAACCATTCTTCATTTCTAGAGCCTTATGACTCGTCAAACGTGTTTGAGAATCAATCGGATCTTTCCCAAGAGGAAGAAGATAATCTAACGGTTCTTAGGTGTCCAAAGGTTGATTACGAGTCGTATATTGACACGAATGATGGTTCTTTAGTGTACCCTGTTGAAGATCAACAACCCTTTTGGCTTTGGCCTTAAAGTTGTCTATGACTGAAGGATGTTTTGTTTGATATAGATTCCCAATTGAGGGTAAGCCATTGTAGATCAACCCTTTTGGTTTGCGCCTCAGAGTGTCTTTTGGGTGAAAGATTTATGATCAATATTTGGAATTAAGGGTTCTTTGGAGTTTAGAATTAAACAGCCTTATGGTTGTTTCTATAAAGGTGTCTATTAGTGATAAAAATTCCATGAAATTTCTATGCATTGATCAATCTTTGTGTAGGATATTTTGCTTGTATTTGGAGATGGATGGCAATAAAAATAGCTCTTTTTCTATAAGAAGTTTCTCTGTTTTTGTGTCATGAGAGTAAAAGACACCTGTGACTCTAAAAGCATTCGCAATCGAGTCCTTGTCCTCTTTCACATAGCTAAATTATGGGACCACCCATTATGGGGCGCCTTTGATGGCCAAAATGGGCGCCCTTTGGGCGCGGAACACCACCAAAGGGCGTCTTAGGTGGTGGGGCGCGGAGCCATGGGGCGTTCCAACGATCGGCGCTTTTGTGTGTGAATGTGGGTCCCCATCTCAACAGCTCTCTCCACCTCTCTCTCTCTCACACACACACACACACACACACATATATATATATATATATATGAAGGGCCTATTATAAAAAGATGAGAGTGTTTAAAAAGTGTAGGAAGAAATCTGGGTGGCTGAATCTTATCAATCAATGGTCAAGATGAAAAGTTGACTGAATTTAGGGTGCATTTTATTTTAAAGGCTTAGAAAAATGTGTTAAAGAGTATAATCGTCTAGTGTGTTATATTATATTTGGAAATATTATCAATCTATGATTATCACATTTTAATACAAATTAAACACATGGACCTCAAAATCTCTATTACGGTGTGTTTTATATCAAATTTTAATCAGAATTTAAATACAACACCAAATTTTATCCAAATTTAAAACACAATATCATGAACACGAAGAACTAAAACACACCTATATGGATTTTAAGGCTCTTTATATATCTCTTCATTCCAACTCATAGCATAAAATTTTCATTGAAGTTCTGTATGTGGCAAACTTCATTTAAATTTATGTAAAGCGAACAAAATACCTTATTACTCATTACTGAAAAACAATCATAGTAAAATGATATAAGACAATAAAGAAAATAACCCAAGAAAATAAACCTAATAGAAGGTTCTACCCCACCCCCCTCTAGGCCACGTTCCGTTCATATAAGAAAGTGGTGAAGCTTGGACCGATGGGTAAGTTGCTCACATTACATTTACCATCAGTATTAGTCTCTCAAAAATGCTCTCCATTCTCGACTAGAAGATTTCCGGCATGTCGAAAAAGATAATCGCCGGAAACCATCTCGTTGTCGGGATCCGGTGAACACCGCCAACGCCCCACCAAACACCTTGCAACACAAAACTCATATCACCGTTGCCTCCACCCTCACACACGACAACAATCGCAATCTTCAACCGTGTGTCGCCGCCCATCACAAAACCTAAATCCGACACATCTAGGGGGCGAACGGTATTACGACAGTGGTTTGGAAAAACATATTATTGTGGCGTGCTGGTGGTGATAGGTGGTGATGGTGATGCTAATTAATATTGCTGTAATAGTGTGGCGGAGTCATTGTTGAGTGTTATATTAAACAAGTTTTTTTGACCCCGCGTTGCTGGGGCGGTCATTTTTAATAGTCAATGATAAAGCCACCCAAAACGCAGGAGCGGTCATTTTGAATGTTCAACGATAAAGTCACCCAACTCCAATGCTACAAAACGTTCCTTAAAGTAAAACACCATAGACTAAGATATATTATCATCATAGGCCTTTTTCAACGAAATCGGCTCAAAGGCATCTCTATTAACCAAAAGATTCATATTCTGTAAAAACATTTACAAAGTATTCAAAACAAATGTGGGAGAAAATAGTTCAATAATATAGTTAATATGTATCTAAGACAGCGAACACAATTTTCTGGCTACCAACGGTTCTGAGTTGGAACCCGGCAACGATTGATGATAATCATCGTAGGCTCAGATACATGATCATCATAGCCGGTAGCAATTAAATCAACTATAGGTAACCATAAAGCCCCCAGTAAACAATAGACCACATAGCAACCAAACCAAGCAAACAAACGTAACTATGTGAAGTCGCGGGCTAGTAAGCGACAAACAACAGTTGGCAAACACAATAGCACAAGGCCACCTTGACTCCAACACCGCCAAGAGTTCCGAATCAGATCCCGACAACAATAAAGGATCATGATCATAAAGTTGTCAGCACACTTTGTGGAACATAAACTCATTTATGACCATTTTGTAATAATCATCATTATTGCTATGTTCATAAAAGGTGCTTGCAGATCTTTAAGTAACCATTACTTTCAGTTGCCACGAATATTAGAAGATATGTTTGCAGATCTACAATATCTAAAAATAAACAAAATCATGTTTAGTATTATCCCCATTTCCATTAGGACTTGGTTAAGCAAAATCTACAAATATGGATGATTAAAGTATAATAAAGCAAACTAATAGCAGCATAAAGAGTTATTTGAAATCAAAAAAATAAACCTGCAGAAGCAGTTCACAAAAGCCAATTGCCACCGTATAACCACACCATCACTGACCGGCGCCTCCAAGGGTTCCGAATCGATACCCGGCAACGCCAAATACAATTTGGGAACATAAGCGAGGCTGTAGAAAAAAAATTGCCTAAGGCACATGATGTTTCTTCCTCTGGATTGCAGAAACCTAAAAGAAAAACCCTAACAATAAGTCTGAATACAGAACAAAGAACGATAACGAAATTAATAAATGGAAGAAAGCATTTACCCAAAGCAATTGATGGCGAAGCTGACCACGGTGACGACCACGTTGGAATTGGATAGCCCGATCATAGTCTTCATGTTTGGAGAAGAGGATCTTGTTCTTGAACAGCAACACGATGTCTGTCTCGGATAATTTAACGAGCCACATTGGGTCTATGACTTGAAGAAAGTTAGTCTTCATCCCTTTACCCAACAAGATGACCTCCTCGCATGCTCTGTTGCCGTAGTACTATCGATTGAACGATAGATGAAGATCTTGCGGAAAGGTCTTCACTGGTACACGCTTCATAGTTGTGGGTGGCTTTACTTTAAAAACAAGCTTTCTCCAACCAGTACGAGGATCGATCTCATCGATGTAAAGAATTTAAACCCATGGTTAACCTCAAAGAGCAGATGTTGGTGAAGCCATCCTACTAGTTGATTTCCACCACGGTTGATGAAAGGCCAATTGGCGAGCTTCCGCACGTCCGACCTCGGCAGTGAGAGCGTCAGTAATTTATTGAAAATACTGGACGTCGTTCTCCCACTTAATTATTCAAACCCTTAACTTCAAATCGTATAACCAAGAAACGATGTCACCTTTGACTGTTTGCAACTTTGCACGGCTTTGAATATAGTCTTTTGCTTTGCTTTGGCACATGCACTGACATCCAACTTTTGTTCTTGATCAACGTATCGATAGGCTTCAACGATCTTCGAAGTCAGGGACTTGTTGTGATTTCCAAACCAACCCTCAACATCAGGATCCAACAAGCTTGATCCCTTTGCCGATACTTTCTCTTTCCTCTTTGTTGTCTTCTCAAGATGATCTTCAGCAGCTTTAACATGTTCTTCTGTGAATGATGGAACACCTTGATCAACATTTGATCGTGTATACAAATCATGGTACTCTTCTGCCATCACATCTTTGATCTCGATCTCCTCGTCTCCATAAATATACGACGTATTCCTGTGTGGAATACTCATGTTAAGCAAAACTTCTTCATCGTTCACAACCTCCACATCTTCCTCAACTTCCAACGCGCCCATATCTTCATAGTTCAACCCCAACAATAAAGATATTTGATCACGAGAAAGGGCGTGATCAACAAATTCACCCTTCTCGATCTCGTCAGCGTTGACGGTACTCATCACCACACCAACCTTATAATCCATAAATAACACGGTGTTAGCTTTGATCGACTCGATAGGCTTAACATTGTTCGTATCTTGATAAACGACTATCTGCCGATCATTGTCATCACCACCACCACCACTGCTAGTATCTACACTTGATGAGCCGTGAGCTTGTTTGGGCTCACTTGCACTGCACCGACAGCATCAGGATCCTTATTTTCATCATCGTTCTTCAATTTCTTTAACGCGTCGTCTTTGCAGGTTAATTGAACAATAAGGTTCTATTTCTCCTTCATTTTCACCACCTGAGCCGCAACAATATCATGCAGCTCCTTTGTCTCCTTCTGACAGTATGAGACATACCCATCAGACGACGTTGATTCGTCATCATTTGTTCTTGAAATTGATGATCAGCCGCCATTTTGATTCTCATATAAATGAATCAAACTGAAAAGCATATCCATTTGTTGTGTAGGTGAAAAGGCATGAAATGAAGCTGGTAGTGGCTGCACTGGACCTTGTGGACGGCTGATTCTTATAAATGATAAAGCCGAAGGTTGTGTCGGCATCATTGTAGGTGTAGGATTAATCACCGTTGATGGTGCATGAGGCATTGGCATTTGAGATAAAACAGATTGAGGAATTGAGCCAAGCCTTGGATCGGATGACACAGTCGTCGTCAAAGTAAGTGCCGGGTGCTAACAGTAAGCGACACCTCCGGCTGTTGTTACGCAGCCGACCTAAGCACCTGTGGATTTATCTCCACTCCCGAACCATGCCTAATACGACGCTTGGGAGGTTGATCTTGTAGTGTTTCCATGCCCTTACGTTTTCGTTAAGCAGCATATGAGATTGCTTCCTCAACGTCAACACGTCGTCCGTCACCCCCATTTCCACCGTCATCATCACCACCATCGTTCCCACCTGGTCCCTCTTCATGTTCAGAATCCGAATCATCATGGATCAAACGATCATTAGAAGGACAATCATCAGCCGGATTAGCCAAGTGTCCAATCAAACTCTTGGTTCTCGGACAATCTTCTGGTGCTTTACCATGATACGTATTCATTCTCTTCATTGTATCAGTGTGTTATAATTCCAACACATCATCTTGTAACGCCCGATCAATCACCAGATCAGGAATCAAATCCTGAATAAATAGCAGCACAAATCGTGGATACATTAAAAACTTGCTCCAACGATTCTTCACCGAACAATTCTTCTTGAACGGTTTGTTCCATATAAGAGCAACGAATATGGATTGAAGCATAATTAGACATTCGTCAAAGCCACCCTTACGTGCCCCAAGGAAATGTATCAATACATGTAGTAGGTACTTGTACGGAGCACACAAGTATGCCTTGTTGTATTGGGAACGGTCAAGGTCTCCAGAATAAAACAATCGCCGAAATAAACCACGTATTAGCTCCTTATCGAATTCCCATGGAAGGTCCATGTTGTCAGAAAATTGTAGCACTCGACGTATTACACCGGAGTGATTGTGATCGTCGTCTTGTTGATCTCAGCAACAATATGATTCTCGGACTCCACATATCTTGCCGAATTCCAAAATGGTTGGATTACACTGAAATGGACAGGTAGATCAGCAGTTATAGCGTACTGAATCCTAGATCGGCGTAGAAATGTAATAATATCGCCAAAGATGTCCTGATCGGCAAATATATCCTGTACGAATGCACAAATATTGTGTTTCTTATCGAACGACAACATAGGAGCAGCTGGGGCTTGTTCTTGAGCAGCAGGTTATGGATTGACAGTAGGAGCATCTTGAATAATCTCATCGGTCATTGCTATAAATACACAAACCCGAAGATCAGTAAAACAAACATTTAACTTAAAAACACAATTTCAACTTATACTTAAATAAATTGAATTCTGTTTGAAATGGTTACAAGTGTCATTCGTTATCGTCAACTTAACGAAAGAATAAATATTATGAATGAGTTCATTCGTCATGCATGTGAAACGAATGAAGATTCATTCATTACATAATGACACGAATGATGCTTATTTGTTATGAGTGTTTAACGGAAGTGTTCATTTTAACACGAATGAGCAGCTATTCGTTATACATTAACGATTCGACACTAATACTTATCAATTTTTACCTCACTTCGTCAAAGTCAAACTTAAATAAGAACACGGACGGTCAAACATGCATTCAAATCGCTATAAAAAATGTATGACGATGAATCGATGAAGCATGAGTATTATTGAACTCGTATAATCATCGATAATCAACTATTATCACCCATTTAAGTTAATCTACAGTTTAAAATTGATTGTCAGTTCTTTATGTAAACCGGTTATTAAAACAATCAATTAAAGACTCAAACATGGATGAATTTTAACGAAATTCATCACGTTTGAGTCGGATTTACCTTATAATTCTAAAGATATTAATAACAATTGATTTGGTGAATGATGATTTTCTGAGAAAAATTTGCAAGAGGTTTCTATGTTTTTGCTGTAATTGAGGTGAGCGAATGAGCCGATTCACTCACCTCCAGTTCATTATATAGAAGAAGACTTGCACGCATTCCCAGAAAAACGAATAGACCCATCCGTTAATTCAAAATTAATGAATGGGAATGAGCAATAAGTTAAGTTTTATAACGAATCAAATAGGATTCGTTCTTCATTCGGTATCAATATTAATGACGAATGGGGTCATACATTATTAGTGTAGCGGAAGCGAATGATGATATCGAATTAGCTTATTCGTTATGCAATGAAGAATGAGTGACCCTCATCCGTTATCAGTATAGATAGTGAATGAACTCTATTCGTTATGAAAACTCATAGCGAATAGCAGTTAAATATACAATTTAAAAATGAAAATTTTCATTTTAAATTTTAAGAATTAAATAATGCATCGAAACCCGTGTCTCGATGAACTTTACCTTAAAAATCTTACCACTCGGAGTAAAATGCAATACCTTAACGCACTTTGCGTTCAAAACACATAAGTTAAACGTTTAAATAAAAGAATTAAATAAAAACGTGGGAAAATCTTTTTGGTATTTTCTTTTTCTAAAATTGTACCCCTTTAGCTCGAATATCGAAATTAAAGCAGAAAATAAAACATTACCACAATTTTATTATTTTGTAAACGACAAGACAAAATAAGAATAAAGATGTATATGAAAGCTATTCTAAGAAAGCAGTACATGTTTTTGTGAGTTAAGCAGAGAATCATATTGACCAAATCGTCCTTCCGTCGCAGTTTTATATTTTAGTGTTATTATGACTGGTGTTAAGTCGGCCATTGATATTGTTGTCCACTTAAATCTTATAACAAACCTTCGAGTATTTTTGTGATATGATTTAATTTTCAATTAGAGCAAAGAATATCATAAACTAGTCTCTAATCTCGATTCTGGCTTAGTTTGACTTTTACCATGTCACCCCAACTTGACTTAAACCATTATGTTGCTGATTAAAATATAGATTTTTATAGATTTATATACGATCTAAGCTCATAATCCCCACTAAAGGTATACCCCCGTTATCAAGCAATACACTAAGCTTCCTTTATTAATGAATGAGTATGCACGAGTTCATCTGTAAGCTTACAGACATTGTATCCCCTAGGGTCCGTTTTTTAATGGTATTAAGACGCGTGCAAGGGAGGAACAATGTATGACTAACAGCGGATTTTGATCAAGTCAGTAATTAATTTGGACAATGTACAAAAAACATGATCTCAGGACGAGAAGCAGTTAGATACATTAAAGAACCTATCATTGCTCGGTAATGGATTGGATCTACAGTATCCTTTAATTCATCCGGTGACAAATTGTGACCCATGGGAAGAGAAGTCGAAGGGATTTTTCCGACAGTTATCTTGAAAAGGCTCAAGACATCGTTCACATATTTCGTCTGATGAATAAAAATTCCGGAGTCAGACTGATGACCTGCAACCCTAAGAAGAAACACATCTTCCCCATCGAGCTCATTTTGAATTTTGTCTGCATTGACTTTTCAAAATCCTTACACTGTTTCTCATTCGTAGAACCAAATAAGAAGTCGTCGACATATATATGTACGAGGAGCAAATCATCACCAACAAACTTATAAAAGAGAGTACAATCCACAGTCCCACGTTTGAAGCCACTTTCAGCCAGGTGGTCAGCAAGTGTGCCATACCAAACTCTCGGGGCTTGATGTAGACCATAAAGTGCCTTGTTTAATCGGTAAACACGGTCATGATAGTCCAGATCTTCAAAACCAGGAGGTTGTTTCACAAACACCTCATCATGAAGTTCCCCATTGAAAAACGCACTCTTGGCATCCATTTGATAAAGTTTAATATTCTTAAAAGCTGCATAGGCCAATAATATTCGTATAGCTTCCAATCATGCAACTGGAGCATATACTTCCGTGTAGTCTACGCATTCTTACTGATTAAACCCTTGCACAACCAAACGTTCTTTATTTCTAACGATGACCCCACGATCATCTTTCTTACATTTAAAGGCCCATTTGGTCGGAATAGGCTTCTTAACTCTATCAGGCTTGTCAATGAGATCCCAAACACCCAGTCGACTAAACTGTTGCTGTTCTTCTTGCATTGCCTCTACCCATGAAGAATTTTCAAGCATCATACGAACACTTGTTGGTTCCATTTGAGATAGAAAGCAAGTGTATTTTGCGAGATACATGATTCCCGATGAATGCATATCGGCATACGCACACAATACATTAACGTCACTCGTAGTAGCAATCTAATGACGTGTTTGCACACCAACATCAAAATCATCAATGATGTTGTCATGAGGATGATACGTGTGAATCCGAAGTGTCGGATTCTCAGGCAAAACAACATTATCAGTTAAATTAGTAAGATTCTCTATAGCCTCATGAGACGTTTCACCAATCTCTTGGATTTTAGGAAATGGAGCTGAAGAGGAATCAACAAAATAACCATCATCTGACGAAATAGAAATAACATCAAACTTATTAGGAAGATCATCTTTTGTAACATTATCACGAGTAGATTTGAAGATCTCGGTGTGGAGAACAATTGATCTTCTAAATAAGCACGCATCAAGTATTCGTCAGGTTGATCAACTATGGGAGTAAATGAATTAAATAAACTCTTATAATCAAACATCCAATCAGGACCCTTGCCAGCAGGAGGAGTTGTGTATTTTTGACAATCAACATGGAACTACTCTTCAACACAACCTAAAGTGAAGTTGAAGACCCGTTTCTTAGGTTAAGCATATCCCAAGAAATAACGTTCAATAGCCTTTTTCATCAAATTTTCCCGCATCTCTTTTCAACATAGTGCAAGGACACCCGAATGGTTCCAAAAACTTTAAATTAGGTTTTCGATTGTTCAGAAGCTCATAACTTGTTTTTTGCAGCTTCTTCACAGTCAGAACACGATTAAGCGTATAGCAAGCAGTATTCACCGCCTCATTCCAGAATTGGATAGGAAGCTTTGAATCTGCCAACATAGTTCTTGTAGCTTCAATCAGTGTTCGGTTCTTCTGTTCAGCAACACCATTCTGTTGAGAAACATATGGAGCACTATATTCTTGATGAATTCCCTTCTGAATACAAAAGAAGTCCAATATAGTATTCTTGAACTTCGTACCATTATCACTCAGAATACGTCTCACCTTGTGTTTGTACAGTGATTCGATCTTTGTGATTAGATTTTGCACAAGAACGGGTGTCTGATCTTTAGAACTCATAAATAACACCCACGAGTATCTAGAGTAGTCATCAGTGAAACCAAAAAATACCAATCTCCGGCACTACTCGCACGATTCACATGACCAAACAAATCCATACGAAGTCGTTCAAAAGGAGTATCAATGGAATTAATTAATTTAGACGGGTGTGATTTCTTCTTCTGTTTGCCCTTTTTTGAATACAACAGAGTGATCGGTCAGCTCGAAGTGTTTCAGGGAAACCACATCAACCAAATCATTTGCCATCAGATAATTCATCTTTTTGACATGAATATGACCCATACGCCTATGCCATAAAATCAAGTCCTTCTCAGTTTCTTTTGAGACAAAACATGTTTCAACAGAAGTAGATACCTTCGTACTCATATTCAGTTTACAAATATCATTTGACCAAGGAGACTTCATAAGCACCATGTCTTCGGGAATAACAAAACCCGGCTTGAGTATGATGCACTCCTTGTCATTAAATATAGTGGTATACTTTTTATCACAGATCTGAGAAACACTCAGTAGATTGTGATCCACTTTATCAAAATATTTAACTTTTTCGAACGTAATACTACCATTCGATACTTCTCCCTCTTTTGTAATCATTCCCCCCGAATTACCGGCAAAAGCTGCATAACCTCCTTGAATATTCTTGACATTTGTTAGAAAGTTGAGGTTCCCGGTAATATGACAAGAGCATCCACTATCCATAATCCAATTTTCACCAGGTATAGTCTTGGATAAACTCTGCACATATAGGTAAAATTATTAGTTCAAAAACGCAGCCCAGGCCTCAGTCTTGGGACCTCTTTAGTTTCATTTGAAGAGTTAATTTTGACTGAATCTAAATGTGGTTTAGTTGCTTGTGAATAAGTGACAGGCCTTTTTGACTTTCGTCTCAAATATGCATCTTGAACTAAATTTATGTTCACATTTTTACAAATTGGATCCGTATGAACAAATTTGGGTTTTATCTTGACATTGGTTTCATTAACTTGAATCACCTTGCGTGGATTCACATTGGAAAACATGATATGTGTTTCATCATCACAAGACATAGGTCTTTTCAGAATTTCTTTAATAAAAGGAATGGGTTTGGCTTGTTCCTTGATAAACGGATGAAGATTCTGTGATGTATTCATTCCAAAGTTTCTTACAACATGGCCTTATTTGCCACATAAAAAACATGCTCTCATGTCAACAAACTCACGTTGTGGTTTGGCAGAAACTGGCGCAATAGAATATTGATGTAAAACACAAGAAACATGCCCTTTGTTCAAATCATCAAACGTAACATATTTCTTTTTCATGTAAAAATCGAGATTTGAACAATTAGAAAAACTCTGTAAAGTGCCAGTTCCAGTTGAATTAACAAATTGAACATTCTTGGCCGATTTTAATAATTGTTTGGCTTTAACCAAAGGATATATTGTGTTTGATGCTTTGGAATTAACAAATGCATGTTCAAGATCTTGTGTCTTTGAAGTTTCATTTTGAAAGACGCTTTCTATTAATTCAGGTTTGATAAGATTAAGCGGAATGTATATCTCAATGAACACTTTGCTAATACCTTTTAACTTAAACACTCGACCAGTGTTTACTTTATAAGGAAAAGGATTGATGAAACGCATCAAATCCTTATCAGAATTCTTTTGTTTTTTGATTTCTTAGCCTTAACCTTAGCAGATTTGTCCTTTTTCACTTTAGATGTGTTTGAACCATACACGACCTCCTCAAATTCTTGAAGTTCACACAAAATGTGATTTAAATGTGGAATCATCTGGTCTTTGTGCATAATTTAAGGTTCAACTACATCCTCAACGATTACAGTCTTATCAGTCTAAACAAAGACCTTGTTACTTTGAATATGAGGTTTTTGATTTGAAGATTTAACATTGATGTTGTCCTTTTTAACCAGTTTGGGTTTCTCCTCAATGATGACAGGTTCAGTAACAATTTCTTCCTTTCCCGCAAACGGATTTGGGGAATAGTCATCATGGGAGGAACTTCAGCAAAACCCAAACCATTCTTTGAACCCTTTTTGTTTACCAGATACTTCAATAATTTCATTCAACAAAAATGAAAGTTTCGAAACTTGTCAAATTTACTTTTCAAATCTAGAACCTCATTTTCAAGTTCAGTTATCTTAGTTATTTGTTTAAGAATTTCTTGAAATTTTTTATCATTAATGATCATTTTCACTGAAAATTAAGCTTTCAAATCATGATTACTTATAGACAAACCTTCAATTTTTTTCCCTATATCTCATTTGTGATTCTAGTGGTCTATATGTATCCTTGATTGAAGCAAGTTCTTTCATTAATGAATCATTATGAGCATTAAGTAAATCAATTCTTGACTTAGCAGGTTCACACTCAAAACATGACACATTTTCAGATAATTTAACAGAAGAAGTACTAACCTCATCAATCTTAGCCATGCACGCAAAAGATGTTGGTCGCATGTTTCAGGGATCATCTGAATCCACACATGTCTCATTGTCAGAAGACAATTCGTTCCCACTAGTATCTTGAAAACTTTCAGTCAACTCGAACATTGCAAGATTTGCTTGATTATCATTACACATCAGTCTTTGAGCCCAGTAAATTTTTTCAGCAGTGAGAAGAGCTTGTGATCCTAAAGCTTTAGAAGAGCTACCTCCAGAAGTCTTTTCAGGAGAATCATTGAATTTCTTTCCAGAATTTCTATCTTAGTTTCGAGGTCCACTATACTCCTTCTTTGGCTTGTCACACTCCTTGGAAAAATGACCAAACTCTTGGCAATTATAACATTTGACCTTCAATTTATCAAAACCAACTCGTTTGTTTAGAGATTGTAAGTCTTTACCAGTTCGTTGCATAAACTTTTTCACCTTCCTTACAATCATGGACATATTCCATTTTAGATCCATTAACTCTAGATCATTAGGATTAATCTGATCATAATCTTCATCCGTCAATTCACTTGTAGCAATCTTACTACCCACGAAGTTTATGTCATTAAAGCATTAAGGAAAGCAAAATTCTGTTCAGCTTCCTTCATGTTGACATTAGGTGGTGCAGTGAAGACATTAGTAGTTGATCCACCAGAATTATCATTAAACTCGGAAGCCATGATACATACATTTGGATCATTTCGGAAATCAAATGATTAAATCGAGTCAACATTTCCTCAACAGTCTCACCTTTCAATAGGTTGAAATTTCTAAATTGAAATTTCAACATCACCTTTTTACTTTATTCAGTATTACCCATACTTCTCATTCTAATGTGCTGAAACAAGGATGCACAAGTTATAATACTTCCCGCTTGATGAAAAATATTGTTGGGTAATGCCATAGTTAACGTGGAATATGCCTTTGTCTCAATCCCTAAAGCTTTCTTTTCATCTTAAGAATATTGAGTAAATGCCATCGGTGAAAAACCAGTAGTTTCATTACCAACCATAGGCACAGTGCACACATCATCAAGTTATCGCGAAAAATCAGGGTGTACGAACCCTAGATGTGCTCTGAAATGTGGTTCCCATTTAGCGAAATTGCTAAACTTCATTAAACGATTACATTTTAAATGAGATCTGATCTCAGCTTTGATATGTAACATTTGCTACATCAACACGTTCTGAGAAGCCAGTGCATAATAACCAGCTATCTCAAACAAATCAAAGTTTAATCTTAACAATGTTTAAACTTAAAGGATTAAACTGATAAATCGGTAACGAATGATGAATAGTAGCGAATAAGTATGAAGAATGATGAACAATAGCGAATGAGTATGTGAATTTGGTGACAAATAGTGTTTAGTCTTCACGAATGAGGTTAACGAATAACTATCACGAATGAAGAGTCAAAGATGAGGAATCAACACCCGAATAGCTTAGCGAATGACTGACGAATATTGATAACGAATAAGATAACGGATGACTTTGAATTTTTGTGACGAATGAGTGATGATGAATAACTTCAAATGGTGAATAGCCGGTAACGAATCAACTACAGTAACGAATGAGTTTGTTATTATGTTGTAACAAAACTTGACGCGTAGCACGAATCAGTTATACTTTAATAATGAATGAGTATCTTATAGCGAATGACCAAATCCATTATAACGGATGAGCATATGAATCTTCAAATCTTCAAATATGATTTCCAGATCTGAAAATTCCCAGATCCAAACCACGAAACACACTACCACAAACTGATGGATAAATTGGCCAAAAACTTAACCAATTTTCACAAACAAATGCTTAAACAACTCATAACAGTCCCGCGGACAAATCCAAACCAATCCGAACACTCAGTTACTAACTAAAACCAGTCTGAAATCAAATAAACCTCAAAACAGAAGCCTCTGTTTTCATAACAATCCCAATCAATCCATTCCATTCCAATATCATTTAATAACTCAATTCTATCAAAACGAAGAACACAATACCAAATCTGAACCCAATTACAGTTAATTCAACATCTAATTAACATCTCATCATGTTAATTGAGCTAAATTCGATAATATAAAATTTGGATATAAACTTAACAATATAACCGTGAGTTAAATGATCAAATCACCATTGAATACATTAAGTCACATACACAATCTAACCCTGGAGCTCTGATACCACTTAAGAAACACAATCGCGAGCTTCAATCGATCGAATCGTTCATATCGAATAATCGCAAGATCTAGTTATATGATATACTTATGTGGTTAATAGATTAACGAAGTGTTGAGTGGATAATCGGACAGAGTAACGCCAAGGGAGAAATACTATTAAAAACACTTAAATTAATATGAGGCTGAATAGCTTATATATAGAAGAGGAATGTCATTCGTTACACATTCCATAACAAATGACATTCATTCGTCTTCATTACATAAATAATAAAATGGTATAGCGAATGAATCATTTGCTATACCCCATTCGTCAACATTCCATGACGAATGGATACATATCAATAACGGTTAAGGTCCATTTGTCATCTTGTAACAATTTATGTGAAATCCATCTTGTAGCTGTCTTGATTATATTAATATAATTAGTGCAATTGTAGGTTGTTTCTTTGTTGATATGTTAGATTAATTATATAAGGGGAGTTGTGGATGGCTACAATGGGCTGATGATCCCACCTGTCCCAGTTGTGAAAAGGTAATTCATGCTATGGTGAAGATGATGAACAAAAAAGATGAGTTTACAAAAATGAAAACCAAAGAAGTAACAAGGTTGAAGATGTAGTTAGGAATTAGTTGGTTGTTCTTCTTTGTGTTTGTTTGGGTTTATTATTGAGTAGTTATGTAGTTTGTTTTTGTAGTATCGGATAATGTAATGTTTGTACTTGTTAATCTGGTTTATGTGAAGGCTTTATGGTGGTTTAATCCCTTTAGTTGTTTGTGTTTTGCACATAAGCAGTTATGTTGCAGCCATGATGAAATTGTAGAGTTTGAGAAGGATGTAGGGCACTTGGGAAAGCATGACTGTATGGTTGACAATGAAACAGGTCAATTGCAAGACCAAGTTGTTGAAGTTGACACGGAAAGGGGTCAACTGGAAGAACATGAACTCATGGATTATTGTGTGCACGAAGATGAAAAATTTAGACCAAATGAAGAACATGAAATGGAGTCAGGTTATGATTATGACCATGAGATTTTGAAAGAATATTTTAACTGTACTATGGATCCGAAGGAAGATTACTATCATGATCCATATGAAGGCGAGCACGGTTGGGACTTTGACTGGTCAAATGATGATTGTCATAGGAAGTAGCAGCGCAGTTGATTTCTAGTATTGTGTGTATTTTAATTGTAGTGTAATGTGCTTACTTTAATTGTAGTGTTATGTTTGTACTATTATTGTATTGTGAGAAACCATGTCCAAAGGATTACGTTAATGAAACATAATGTTACCATTAGGATCTAGTCACTTGATATAATCTAGTGATTAGGTTTAGCTTGAATAGGTTAAGGCTAGTGTATGAGTGTAGATTTGGGCAGCGTATTGAGAGGAAATCAATAATAATAATAATAGCTGCTTAATAACTTGATAATTTACAGGGTATAAGCATTCCCTAATCTATACATTAAGCAATACGAATGTCCCATTCATTGTCAACATTCGTTACACACAATTAACGAATGGACTAATAAATATGTATAAGCTCATTCGTTATGCATCATATAATGAATGGATCATTTACATTAACGAAAGTACCCATGTACATTTACCAAAACTCCTTATACATTATAAGACCAAATACATTACAAAAACAAAGGTCGAGACGACAAAATGTGCACTAAGAAATTTGTAATGTTGCTGCTATTGTTTTAATAAGAGTGTTTGATTTGTAATGTTTGACTTGGAAACTATTATCGCAAAATGCCATACGACAAACCTTCATAACAAAGTAAACAACATATCACAATCAACATTCCACCTAATAATGTCAAGCAACAAGTAGCATAAAAATGTCATAAAACCATTATTGCTTTGATATTGTCTACCACAAACCACCCACATCAACATCATAACAACTCACCTTGTTGATTTCATTTGGATTGACTTGGTTGGGGATCTCCTTGCGAGAACCTGGTTTCTGAACGAGAGATTCGGGTTGTATCTGGTGGAGGCCTGCAACTCCTGATGTTGTGACCATACTCTCCACCGTTTTGATATTTCACACTCTGCCCCACTCTAATCATTTCCCTCACGTAGAAAAGACTTCTTGATCCTCCCATATTGTCATCTTCCCCTTCTTCTTAGCTACCATCCTTTTCTTCTCATCTCGTGCATTCTTCCTGTTCTTCTTCGGACTCCCAATCTATGTGAAAAAAATAAGAAAGACAACCTGCTTAGTTGTTGATCACTTATTGCACATAACAGAATACTACTTACATGCTGATGATGTTTAGGTGGAATTAATGTTGTTGGGCAGTCTTAACAGGTCCACATATCAGGCTCTGGGATTGGCATGATTTGGTGCACATACACTTTCTTGCAAGTGTCTAACCAGTATGCTTCATCAACCCACTTATCCAATGGACCAACAAGGATGTTATTTTCTACCATGTCATATAAATCTGCAACCCCATGTTTGCATGGCATACCTGTCAAGTCCCACCTCCTACATGTGCAAGTCTTGTTCACCATATTCACAATACATTGGCTCCTCATACTTTTAACCTACCAACATAGTTACCATATTAACACATGATTCTCATAATATTATACTATCACAAATAATGTCATGTTCTATAAGGTTACCTGGTAAGTAGCTTCATCCACCATCATAATTGGCAACTTATTTCATCCCATTGTGTGGTTGCATACGATGTTAAGGGGCCCTTGACAGTTGCTTGCAATTTCCTTAATTTCACAATCCTCTTTGTCATATACTCTCTGATATACTCTAAACATTTTCTTATAGGCTTGTCCATTGATACAACCAGTTGGTTGTTAAAAGATTCACATAGGTTATTCAGTAACATATCACACTTTGCCATTCCTAAAAAATATGATATTTACCAACTTTTAGCTGGGATGTCATTAAGCTAGAGATACAAATCAAGATTCATTTTCTTAATCTCCTCCATAGCATTATTGAAGTAGGGGACAGAAGTGGCAGAGGTTTTCCTATAAAACAAGCCTTTATACACATCTTCCCACTAGGTATGCCTCATGTTTTTATAGATGTGGCTACAACAAAGCTGATGCTCGGCCCTAGGGAAAACTCTCTCAACAGCTTAAATGATTCCCTGCAAGTTTCAAAATAACATTTGGATGTACTATGAGTTTGCATATAGTGTTAAACACAACCTATTTTTGTTATAGACTCTAAATAAATCCAAACTTTGAACAAAACCTATCGTCATCTTTGATATTTTATTTCATGTCCATTATTTTAAATATGGAATTTGTTTTCTAGGGCTTCCGCCGAACCAAACTTGTTCAGTTCAGCTCGCTAAAACAGTTAGTTCGCTTTCACTTGGTTACTTTAACAATGAGTTTTACATAACCACTTTTTAACTCTTCTAATAATATGGGGTGAAACACGCCACAAATTCTATCTCGTTAGTTATGTGATTGTTTACAAACTGATTCGCATCTATCGTTCGTGTTAATTTTATTCCCGCGTATTGTTTATATTTAAAAGTAAATTATGTGCAACATGTTTACTGTTTTTATGGTGGAAGTTACGCAAACGCAAACGTGTACACATAGTGGGAGGGTCCGACAGGACGTACCCACGTTGCTTAACGCTTTCAACTTCGGTTGTTATGCTTAGTGGTTCTCATTTCCCCTATTACTACGATTTAGGTTAAAGGAACGGGAGGACGATACTACTTGCTTTCATTTACATTATGTTTGAATATTTATTGCATGACGATCGTTAAATCGCGCATTTTATATATAGTTATATACGCAAATACTTATGAAAACTCACCAGCATGTATGGTTGACAAAATATATTATTTTAAACGTGCTGGAGGTTGATATGATGAAGTGACATGACAAGAAAACTAGATATACCTTAAGATTATTTTAATGAATTAATTTGTTTCATTTAGATATAATATAATTTGTTTCATTATCAAACTATTTGTGTACTTGCGAAATTATGGGAAAAAAAAAATAAATACATTGTCACTATTAATAGTGTTACGAGCTTATGAGTGATCTGTACGTTGCACCCGGGCGTATTCCGCTTAAATCCGGGGTGTTACACCTAACATTGTATGAGTCGTCCTCCATTACAACTTCCACACAAGTTTCCGACTGCTGAGTGATTAATGGTTGAAGCTTCGATCAACAAATTACAGGGAGACAATGAGCTTTTGTGGCCGACGACTAACATATGACCACAGTAATAACCGAAATCGGAGGATATAAACGTGTATCAAGGTTTTACGAGGTAAAATATGGTCTCGCTCTTGCTTATCAACAATCAAAGGATGGTAAACTAACGGCAGTGGGCACACTGAGCCCGTCGAGAAACTACGAGGGCTCAATATCTGAAAATTCGGAGATAGGCCTACAAAGGTCTCCTGGCCATAAAGCACAAAAAGGCTAAGCATAACTTTCTCAACTTAAAAACTATCATTTACAAAAGATTTATAGGGTTGAGTTATTCTATAATGTTGAGGCTATGGATATTGATGATTTGAGGTTTGACACGAGTGTTTCGTTTGGGAACACATCGTTTAATAATGATGAGGTGGAAGTTGAAGACGTGACAACTGAGGAATATCCTAATTTGTACACTCGTACTAATTCTAATTAGGGAATTCCATTTTTCACGACCGGACATTTTAAAGCAATTGAAGACCGTTTGCATAAAGATAAGGAAAACTAAAAAGGGAAAAGTAAAATATCTGGAACCGAGACATGTAATTTTGATGATGGGATGTTCACACACAATAATTCAAAGATGAACAAGATTATTGAGGTGTTAAGGTATATTGAACGAGAAGACGATGTGCAGTCGAAAGCTTGTGCAACAACTCATTAGGTGAAGAAGTCCGTTGCTGCGAAAACGATGAAAGGAGATATACCATCGTGGATGCACGATCCTGATTTTAAAGTATGTATTGTAAAATGGGACGTAAGAACACTTGCTAATAGACCATTCTTTAACCGTGGTGGAACTCAATTGGCGTGATGGTTCTATCAGCATCTATTACACGAATTATAGTATGGTTTTAAGTTTTTCAATCCACAGGTGCCTACACAAAATTATATCGACGAGATTGATCCGCGACCTGCTGGAGAAAACTTGTAGTTTACACATTATCAAACCTCGACGAAAAGTTATAAAATTTTCCAGTTTACTCATTTATTATGTTGTAAACAACTTTTGTTTAGAAAAATTTTAGATTTGAATCCTTGAAATATATGAAAAACGAGTGATATTTAATCTCACAATAATAATAATTTAATATTTCCACCCATCTTCTTTGCCTCATATTTAACATATGGTCAAATACGTGTTACAAGCTCTTGTGATCCAAATACACGATACACTTAGTTCCATACAAATAATGCATTCAAAGCTTAAGTGTAAAGACCACTGCTCCCAGTTCTAAGTCATGTGTGGTGTAACTCTTTTCGTGCACAATTAATTGATTAGATGCATAGGTAATAACCTTCTCATTTTGCATTAGAACACATCCTATCCCTTGATGTGAGGCATCACAATATACGCAAAATCATACGTTCATTCGGGTAGGGATAAGATCGGTGCGCCATATAACTTCTTCTTCAAAGTTGCAAATGCCTCTTGTTTTTTTTTCTCCCCATTTAAACTTGATACTTTTTTGAGTCAATAATGTCATTGGTTGTGTTATTATAGAGAAATTTTCAATAAAACGCCTAATAATAACTTGTCAAACCTAGAAATTGGCATAATTCGGTTGGGGTCTTGGGTGCTTCCCAATTTTAAGCGTCTCAATCTTTGCTAGATCGACTTTAATTCCTTTCTCACTCACCACATGGCCTAATTAGACGGGCCATGTTTGGTTTGCTTCCCAAATGTGTTCGGGCCAGTTTCCGATCGAACTCACAAACCCATTTACCTAAACGAGTTGAGTTCGGGTCAATACAATGAGTTTACAAATTTAGCTTATTTTATTTTTTAAATATGTTTCAAGTAATAGATTAAATTGGTTAGGTTTATCATGCCAAAACTTAAAACTAAAATAAAAATTAACATAAGATTTTATAATTAAAACTAAAACTCATGTGTTTTATGTATTTTTAAAACCGTAAATTCAAAATAATTAATGTGAAAAAGAGAAAATAAATAGCAAAAATGTTGGAGGTGAAACGAGTCGTGTTTGTGTTGACGGGCCCTACATAATTTTCAGGTTCAACTCAACTCAAGTTCGAGGTCGTCACAAATTTTGGGTTTCATGTCGAGTTAGACCCGTCAAACCCGAGGGAGTGAATGTAGATAATAATTTTTTATGTGTTTGAATTTATGTGGCTGGCGTGAAACCTCAAGGCAAGAGACGACCACACCCACACACATAAAAGATGCAAAATGACAAATGAAATGAAAGAACATACAATATACAATATAATATAATACAAGAAGGAATTGTTTCTACTAGTTTGGTTAGGCCGAGGGGTGTGGGGGGCGCGAGAGGGGGCGTGAGTGGGGGCGCCAGCCAATAATATTGTGACGTGTGGCAGAGAGAGAAACTTGATAAGATGGGTGTTGGTAGTGGTGCTCGCGCCCCGGGACATGGTGTGGAGGGGCGCGAGAGGGGGCGCGAGCGGTTTTTTTTTTTATTTTTTTATAAATGTATTAAAAAAACGTATTATTAAAAAATTAATCACAAACTGTAGACCTTCTTCCCCGACCAAGCACCGCTCTGCCGGTAAGAACACCACCAACTCCGGCAATCTGTTCTCCGGCAACCCTCCAACCTCGACCAACCATTTTTCCACATACCCCTTTAACCCCAATACCGACATCACCACTAAACTTCTGTACTCGTACTTCCTGACTGTTGATTCAAATCCGGTGCCGCGACCAAGAATTTCATATCTGATTTGATGGGTCCAAGCAATCGCAGTGGTGGCCATTTTCGGGAATATTAGGGGTCTTGACCTGTTGAAAGATGTGAACTGGTGGTTTTCTTTTGTTCGTCGGAAGCTCGCCGGAAGACCAAGTACTTCTCCGATGCCGGCTACAATAATAATAATGCCGGAATTTTTTTTTTTTAATAAACAAAGAGCCCAACGGCTCTATTTACGCATTCC
The DNA here is from genome assembly GCF_021521415.1 of Bidens hawaiensis. Lineage (NCBI taxonomy): Eukaryota > Viridiplantae > Streptophyta > Magnoliopsida > Asterales > Asteraceae > Bidens > Bidens hawaiensis. The sequence goes on along the minus strand of NW_027493155.1, from coordinate 127,763 downwards.
CATGCCGTTCACGAGCGCTACACCCCTTGCGCCTGCCTCTTTTTCCGCGCTCGCGCCCCTCTCGCGCCCCTCTCGCGCCTCGGTGGTGTGGTGCTCGCGCCCCGGGGCGCGAGCGGCTGTCCTCTTGCGCCCTTTCTCACGCTCCACACCCCTCAGCCTAACGTATAACACCACACCACATCTGTACCAATCCTCTGACCCACCACCAGGGCCGTTGATTAGATATTTTCTATCCACGTGTCATGTGATTACTAGCCCTGGTCTACGTCTTCAAAGTTTCTAGGGGAGGTGGGACCTACTCTGCTGTTGACAGGACCTTTGATGTGAATTTACGTCACTTCACTATGATATCGACACGTGGAATGTGGGACCCAATGCCACGTGCAGACCACGCTGGGTTGTCAGAAGAGAACAATTAACATTGCTAAAAGGATTTAGCTTTTGGGGATGGGGAATGAGTATCCTACTTTTTTTTATTACTTAAAAAAAAAAAATAAGTTTGTTTTTAGGTATGTGTAGAGCATTCTTATTTCAATATTTTGTACGAGAGATGTTTTTATAATTTAAAGAGTAATTTAAAATGTGAGGGAAAATTTTATATATTTTAAAAAGTAAATGATTTTTTTGTATATTTAAAAATTTACTGTTCATATCCTATAATTTTTTAATAGATTTTGAAAGTGGTTGTGAATGAATGAAAAAGAAATGGTAATGATAATTGTATTAAAATAATTTATATAACTAAAATGAAAGAGAAAATGTAGTGATCGAAAGTGTAATTTTAGATTTAAATATGAGAAAATTCTCATAAAAACCCTTTTGAAGAGAGGAAAAAAAAATGATCCAAAAAAGTCGAAGTTTCTTAAAATGATCCAAATAATTTGTACTGAGCCGACACATTGGAAATATAACCGACGAGATAGTTGGACCTATTAAAAGGTAACATGTGGCAAAAAGCTTACTAGTCCGAAAATATTGGGGTTGTCTACAAATTTATTCATTAAATCTTTTGGTAAAAATCAGTCTCCCAAGAGGATTTTTTAATGTTTCTTACATGGTTCATACAAATTATTATTATCCATAACTTTTTCCACATCTTCATCTTATTCATCTTGATCTTCATCATCTGCTTGTTCTTTCTCAGATCGTATATTCCAGTAGTGACATATGATACTTATCTTTCTCTAAGATTAGATAAACGTAACATATTATTCTTATTACTCTAAGATCAGATAATTAGTATATGATCCTTACTAAACAGCAATCGAAAAAACAGTAGATTTACTAATTTCTTCTCTTACTTTATAACAAAGCGCTAGCAACAGACTCTCATCTCACAACTCCATTAAGAAGAGAACGATATTAATAATCAATATCGAAGAAACATGATGTGTTGTAGCAAAAGTAGTGCAAATATATGTTTGTCAAAAAGAGAAAATCAATGTTAAGATATATGATAAAGGGAAGCATCCCTCCATTTACCATTCATTAAATCCTAAGGATTAAAGGGTACTAAAGTAAGATAGCTCTTTAATTAGATTTGATGAAGATGACGATGTCGAGATGAAGATGTGGAAGAAGTTAGGGATAATAATAATTTGAACGGACCAGATAAGAAACATAAAAAAAACCGTCTGGAGAGACTGTTTTTTACAAAAAGATTTAAAAAACAGATTTGGACGAAACCCCCAAAATTTTCAAAAATATGGTCGGATTAGTTAGAATGTTGCCACGTGTCAGCTTTTAAATGGTTCTGGAATCTCGTTGGTTATATTCTCAATGCGTCGCCCCGGTTGAAATTGCTTGGGTCATATTAGAAAAGTTTAGACTTTTTAAATCTTTTTTATTCTTTCACTTCATTTAGGTCATTTAGGAAATTTTCCCTTTAAAGATAGAAGGGTAGATGTGAATGCTCTTATGTCATATGATCTATATTCTTTAGTTATTTTAATAAACTAATGTAAATTGGATTTTAATATTCTAAAAAATATGAAATCCAAGTTGAGGTTGGTTCATTTATGTTATAGATGTTTTTAAATTCATTTTCTGTATGTTTTATTCTTCTTCTAGTTTTGTCTTTGCCAATACTCACTTATACTTAAAAAATAACATGAACCACTAACGAAATTAACATTAATGCACAAGTGATTAATTTTTATTTCAATCATAATGTGGTAAACTTTATTAATACGACATAAGTGAAAGTTAAAGACAGATGAAATTATCTATTTTACATAGTTAAATGAATCATCGGATCTTTTAACGTGAAGGCATAACAATCTAAAGTAGACTAAATCAACTAATCAAGCATTCAATTATTCAAGTAAATCAAATGAATAATGACTAATCAATAAATCAATCAACAAAATTATCTAATTATATAAAGATTAAATTAAGCAATTAAAAAGTTTAAAAAAATAAGAAATAAGAAGACCAAAATTCGAATTTGAGGAAATGACCTAAATCGAATGAGGTTAATGAATCGATTATTTAATACTGTCCGACGGATTGAATAAGCTGAATTGGGGACAGTGTCCGTACCGCATACTGCTTCTAGCTTCCCATTCATTGTTAATTAGAAAAATATTAATTAGATTTACCTTTTTAACTTTTAAGCTGAATTGGATATTAGTTTTAAAAGGCGTGTTGGGTTATTTGGTTTAAATGGGCTAATTTGAAGGAATAGTGTGTGAATTTTTAGAAAGGTTATTGGGTTTAAGTTTTAGTTTTTAAATGTTAAAGGTTGTTGGCTATAGAGGTGAAAAAAACCCGAATCTGGACCCGAAATAAAAACCCGAAACCGGTTTTTTAATACTCGGACCCGTACTCGACCCTACCCATAGGGTATGGAAGGTTCCATACTCGGAACCGGGTTTTTTCAATACCCAATGTATACCCGAAAAATACCTTAAACATACCCGAAAAATACCCCTAAAAAGTGCAATCTTTTAAAAAATCGAAAAAAAACCCGAAAATAAGATTTTTCAATACCCGAAAATAGGGTATTCAAATACCCCGGTTCTATACCCGAACACGATGCATAGGGTATGGTTTATAGAGACAATACACAGACCCGAACCCCGACCCGGCTATTGCCAATTCCCTATTTTCCAATACCCAGTCATACTCGAACCGGGTATTCGAAAAACCCGATTTATGCACCTCTAGTTGGCTATATACGATCACACACCCTTTTCAAGCTATGAGCATTCCACATTGCCATGCTAAGTTTTAGTTATAACTTTATGTGCAAACTTATCAGACTAAGACTATGTGTAGTCATAATGCTCCATATGTGGACATTTTGCGTCATGTAACGCCTAGTCAATTTTTCCAAATTTTGCAAAAAGAGAGTGTAGTCATAATGCCCCACATGTGGGCATTTTGCGTCACATAGCGCCCAATCACTTTTACACTTATTTTTATTTTTATTTTTAATTTTTTTATTTAAAGTAAACAAATAACAATAATATTTTATTAAATAAATATTACATTAAAATAAAAAGAAAAACTACTCGTCGTCATCGCATTCACCCCAGTCGTCGTCATCTTCTTCACCCCCATCGTCGTCGTCGTCATCGTCTTCACCCCGTCGTCGTCGTCTTCATCATCGATCTCGTCTACGTAATCATCGTTGCCCTCGTTTTGGTTTTCACTTTCACCAAGCAAATGCCGATTCATCCAAAGATGTTGGACAAGATCCCCCTTTAAGTGTGTTATGTATTTCTCTTGACCGCACGAAATATGTGTTTTCAAGTCTTTGCTCCATACTGGCTGGAGTACGTGGTGGATCGAGTCCAGTATGAAAGTTGGACATATTGCTCTTCCCTCGTCTTTGATGATCATGTTATGCATTATGATACACGCATACATAACACTTTTCATTCTTTCTAAAGACCAGAGACGACAATGATTTTTAACAAAATGCCAGCGTTGTTAAAGAAACCCCCAAAACACCTCTCGATATCATTTCTCGCAGACTCTTGTACTTTCTTAAAATAATGTCTTTTTTCATCCAACATGTCTCTAAATGTTTTCACGATAATCGCATACTCTGGATATATTCCATCGCCCAGATAGTACCCATGATCGTAAAAGTTATCATTAACCCAAAACGAAGCGACGGGAACGGTCCCAGAGATGTAACTCTCCAAAACAGACGACTGTTCTAAGATGGTTATGTCATTGTTGGAACCAGGAACAACAAAGAATGCCGACCAAATCCAAAGGTTGTATGAAGCAATCGCTTGAAGTTTGACCGTTGGTCCATTTTGGTCACCTCGTGTGTATAGACCTCGCCATGCAGTTGGACAATTAGGCTATTCCCAATGCATACAATTGATGGTTGGTTAATTTGTATATGCTTTAGTTCGTTTATTATTAGTTTTAACTGTTTATTGTGGGAACTTCGATACTTCATACATGTTTATTGTATTTCAGGTCACGGATGTTAAAGTACCTAATTCGGACCTGTTGAGGCACGGGATGAAGATTCGGGACGTCCAACACGCATAACGAAGAAATAATAATAAAGAATTCTGCTGGTGACATGGCCATCGCGATACGCGATGGGTAGGCTTGAAGACCCATCGCGTATCGCGATGGGTGTTAAATGAATGTTGACTTTTGGTCCATCGCGATACGAGATGGACCTCTGAAGACCCCATCGCGTGCCGCGATGGGTGACGCAGACGGGTTTTTAGGGTTTTATATCATTTTCATCATACACGATCCTATTCTCCATTGTCCTTAACCAGGCGATTTCCAGAGCACACGGAGGGAGATTCTACCATACCGGATCATATCGAGGCCAAGCACATGCTCCATATCATCACTATTGAAGATTCTATGATGTCGAGGCTCGTCTAATATCTCCGATTCATTCCCGGGATGTAGAGTTTGTATTTATTTCAGTTTTGAATGTAACCATGATACTGTTCGTAATTATCTTTGATTGATCTATGAGTATTGATATTTAGTATTGATGTGCATTCAATAGGTTTAGGCTTACGTTGATCAGAAGGATTAGTTTGTCGGTTGCTATACTAGTTGCTCATAGGGTTGTTTAAGTAGATTGAATACAACGAAGCACACAATTTCCCTTAGTTGAGTCACACTGGCAGGGACCGTTTGATAACCAATGCCATGTGTTAGTGATTGTTGGTGCCAAAGGTTTAACTTGTTAAACAGTCTTTAGTCGGTCTGTGATAATTAATCTGTTAGGTTGCATGAGAAACTGTTTTGTTACATTCTTGAACCCCGAGGATGATTCTTCTTTGTTAATTGCCTGAATTTGTTAATTTGCTTAAACATTATATAACCAACTTATATGCTTGTGTAATCAGCACTAAATCTTACTACTTCATAATACAAAAAATTGTTTGCACGATTCGCATTGACCACATACTCCTTTTGTTTGATACCCTACTTACCCTAGCTTGATTAGGTTATTAGGAACTGATTATAAGTGTTTTTTTACTAGATAGTGACAATCTAGCATCAAAATGGCGTCGCACTAGAGATGACTTTTCAGCAGCAGCATGAGATACAGGCGGAGTGTGACATCTGCCCCGATCCGACCCGACCCAGGTACCCGTTTTCTGATCCGATTCTTTTTATGATTTAAAATTTAATTATTTTTTTAAAACTTGACATTTAAAATATATATATTACTAATAATATTTTCCTTCCCGCCTCTTCCTCTCTCTTCCTTTCCGCCGTCCCGTCCCTCTTCTTCTCTCCGCCTTCTTTTCCCTCTTGTTGCCGTCCTGCCTCTTTCTCTTTCTTGTCGTCGTTCCGCCCTTAAGCCTTGAACCCCCCCCCCCTTCTCTCTTTGTTTGTCCTTTGTTTCTTCCCGCCTAAGGTTGTCTGCGCAGCTCCACGCGCCAGACTCCTTACAAGGAAGCCTGCGTGAAGAGTGACTGTTCCTGCGTTACGCGCTAGGGACTGTAGTTCTTCCCGCGGCGCGCTAAGAATTGTAGATCCTCCCGCGACGCGCTTAGAATTGTAGTTCTTCCCGCAGTGCGCTAAGGTTTGTTCTGTCTGCCTTCGTGCTCGTGCGCTCGATGCCTTCTCGCGCCAGACTTGTGTCTTTTCTTCTGTTTAATCTAGTCGTTTACTTTTGTGATGTCTTATCTTCTGTGCTGTTGACCTGACCTATCTTATGTCTGAAAAGTTACTTTCGGCGTAGCATGCGCACCAACCCCATTGGTTGACAGAAAAAGTGACTGACATTATCTTTTGAGATCTGCTTTTTCCATGCTTGACCAGTACCTTTATCTGACCCTCCCATGCCTGTTTACTGTTACCTGTCAGCTTTTCCTTGTCCCCTGCAGCTGCCATATCTTTTGATATCTTTTGCTTTTGGAACCTTTTTGCTTTTGTTATCTTTTGCTTGATCCTGTTGAAGATCTTTTCCCCTTTTCTAGGGATTGTGTTCCCTAGGGTTTCCCTATAAATAATAATGTTAATTTCCTAACACTACACACACAAAGCACTTAAACTCTCCTGTTCTCTCTTGCTCCTTGCCGTTGTTCTTCCTCAGCCGCCTCCCTCTCTGCCTCCGTCTTCCTCCCTGTTCTGCCCTGCTTTTCCGGTAACATATATTATATATAATAATTTACTTGTTAATTATGCTAACTTATAATCAAGACTTAAAACAAATCATTAAAACCAATAATATCTTAATTATAGGATAACTTTGCTTGTTAAGAGTTGGTTCTTGCTTTATCTTACACCGTACCGTTTATCAAGTGAGTAATCTCGTACCTAATCCCTTTTTATTTTTAATGTTTTGGGATGTTCATGTGTTCGTACAAACTTGAGTCTTAAACTTGTTTATGAACTTTAGTCGCGCAGTATCCCATGTGTTGAGGACGTTTACTCGGCTGTTTATTTGTATGTGTGTATCATTAACCGCTTTGTTCGGCCTATTCCGAAGTTTTCATGGATCCATTAGATGAACACGGGAGACCTATCGTTTACGGTTTTTCTTTGTTTACACTTGCACAGATGTTTTCTTGTTTTTGTGCTCATTTGGGAGCACGGATTGAACTATGAACTATGATCTATTTAGGCTTGATCACAATCTGATTACACCCTTGTTAAACACCAGACATACACGTGTTGCGCGCAGTGATTATTGTTATCTATTATTTATTAAACTTGATTTCTCACCAACACGCAAGTGTTTGACGTTTTATTTTAACACATGTTCAGGTTTGCTGTAGCTACATTTGGAGCTTGTGGACACGTAGGACGTTTTTACTTTTGGACCTAGATTAAAATGTATCAAGACAAGTTATTGTTGTTCGAATATTTTGCCTTATAATATAATGATTTATGTTGATTTATGTTATCTTGTGTTTACGTTGCGCGTGCGCGAATGAATATATTTATTAAATATTGACACCCAAATAGTGTCACGAGTAATGAAACAATATGTGGCGCCCCGATGTATAATCCGCCTTTGGTCGGGGTGTTACAGATTGGTATCAGAGCTCGTTGACTTTAGGATAGGTGGTTAGACGTAACGGCCTAGAATACCTAAGAGTCCCTTCTCGCGCATGAGGGAAATCTCATGTTTGCGCGCTTATTGTTAATTACTCGTTATTTATAAATATGCTTGCGCAGACGCAGCGTATGGTTTTATGTTTCATTTCGCGATATTTCGATTTTTGCTGAAATTCGATTTTTATTGATTTTACTTACATATTCGTTTGTTGGGATTGAAAATCCGAAAAGTCATGGTGATACATGAATAGTTGATTTTCAAATTCCATTTACGATTATGTTCTGAGGTTGGAGACTTGAAAAGTCATGGTGATACATGAATTGTCAACCTCTAATACTCATTTTCTTGTATATTTTATAGAGGATTGAAAAGTCATGGTGATACATGAATCGTCAATCTCCAATACACGTTTACTCGTCATTTTAAATTGAGAATTCGGAAAGTCATGGTGATACATGAATTGTCGATTCTCGATTCGAATTTGTTATCTGTATTAAGTTTGCATTTAAATTCATGTTTTACTTTAACTGTTGATGGTATCTAACCCCGCGAAACCAAGCTTTATAAGATTATACTTTGCGCTAAGATATTAACAAAACTAAAACTTTTATAGAATGCCTCCGCTATCTCGCCGTCATCAGAGGAGAGAAGCCACGCAGCCGACGTTCGCTGCAAACGTTCCCAGGAAATGGCCGCCGCAATAGCCCAAGCTTTGAGCAAAAACAATACCTCCGGTTACAACATTAAGTCCTTTAATGCGGGTAACCCTCCGAAATTCACAGGGCTTGAAGGAGCCACCGTGATGCTCCAATGGCTCGAGAAGATTGAAAACACTTTCCTCCATACCCAATGCCCTCCAGACCGACGAACCCTATATGCCTCCAGTGTCCTGGAAGCAAGGGCGCTTACATGGTGGAATGGATTAGCTCATGCGCGTGGCGCAGAAGCTGCTTCTAGCATGCTTTGGGAGGAATTTAAGGATCTCTTGACGCGAGAATTCTGCCCTCCCAACGAAGTTAAGCGCCTGGAGGAAGAATTTTGGAACTTGAAGCAATACAGTGGCGAAGCGCGCGAGTACGCGACGCGCTTCCATGAACTAAGCCTGCTTGTCCCTCACCTTGTTACCCCTTCCCGCCGAGCCATCGAGAAATTCCTTGGGGGTCTCCCCATGGAAATTCAAGATTCTGTATGGGCCAGAAACCCAGTAACCCTCTCTGACGCTATTGAGTTGGCCGCTGTGCTCAGCGACAACCATGTCAGAGCAGGAACCCTGTTCCTGCGGGGAATTGAAAAGACCAAACCCACCAAGACTGTCCCAGAACCAACAGAAACCAAACCAGAACCCTCAAACCGTAACAACCTCAAGCGCAGGCGCAAAGCCTATGCGCTTACCAACCCGCCCATTGTCCAGCAACCCACCTACCAACCCCTAGTACACGCTCCTAACCCACTATCAACCTACCCAACACCTCCTATAGTCCACAACTATGCCTTAACAAATCCCGCACTCCCTGCCCCGCCACCTAAGAAACCTTACACAGGAAACCAACCGTTCTGCCCAACCTGTAGACTTCACCACCCAACCCAAACCCCGTGTCGACAATGTAACCGATGTGGCCGCGTTGGTCACTCTGCTGAGTACTGTAGAGTCCCTCCCGCCAACCCAATCGCGCAAACACGACCAGCCTACCTGCAAAACCCTCAACCAGCACACCCTAATCCACGACCCAGGTCGTGCTTTAACTGCGGTGATCCCAGTCATTTCCGGAACGCGTGCCCGAGACTACAAGTGCAAATCACACAAGCGAATCCGGTGAACCAAATCTCGAACCAAGTGACGCACGGACGAGCTTTTAACATAACCGCGCACCAAGCGCAAGCGAATAATGACGTAGTTAATGGTACATTTTTGCTTAACGGACATTATGCTTCCGTACTTTTTGATACTGGCGCCGATAGAAGTTTTATTTCTCGCGCGTTTGAACAAAAACTTGCACGACCGCGAGTAAACTTAAAAGAAAATTTTTCAGTTGAATTGGCTAATGGCGAAACTGTTTTAATTAACTCCGTGATTAAGGATTGCACGCTTAACCTTAACGAAAACGATTTTCTAATCGACCTCATCCCCATGCCTCTTGGAAGTTTTGATGTTATCATTGGTATGGATTGGCTTTCGCATAATCGCGCTGAAGTTATTTGCGCCAAGAAGTTGATTCGCATTCCTCGAGAAAATGGTGATCTTCATATCTACGGCGAGAAACCCTCCAGTGGTCTTAAACTTATGTCTTGCGCCGAAGCCCAAAGACTCATGCGGAAGAAGTGTATTGCATTTTTAGCCCATGTGGTTAAACCCGATGAAGGAAAGAAGAAACTTCGCGAAATCCCTATTGTGCGTGACTTCCCTGAAGTTTTTCCCGATGATCTTCCTGGTATCCCTCCCGCTCGTGAAGTCGAGTTTCGTATTGATCTTGTCCCTGGTGCTTCCCCCGTAGCCAAATCTCCTTATCGTCTTGCACCCGCTGAGATGCAAGAATTAGCAAGTCAACTTCAAGAGTTGACCGATAAAGGATTCATTCGCCCTAGCTCTTCGCCCTGGGGTGCTCCGGTGTTGTTCGTTAAAAAGAAAGATGGTACGTTTCGCATGTGTATCGATTACCGCGAGTTGAACAAACTCACCATTAAGAACCGGTATCCCTTACCGCGCATTGACGACCTCTTTGATCAACTCCAAGGTGCCTCTTGTTTCTCCAAGATCGATCTCCGCTCTGGCTATCACCAGTTGCGCATCCGCGATGAAGATATTCCCAAGACTGCTTTTCGTACTCGCTATGGCCATTTTGAATTCTTGGTCATGTCCTTCGGTTTAACCAACGCACCCGCCGTTTTCATGGATCTAATGAATCGGGTGTGTAGGCCTTTCTTGGATAAATTCGTGATTGTGTTTATCGATGACGTTCTGATTTATTCCAAAACCAAGGCCGAGCATGAGCAACATCTTCGGTTGGTGTTGCAAAAGCTTAGAGCCGAGCAGCTCTTTGCCAAGCTCTCCAAGTGTGAATTTTGGTCGGATGAAGTACAGTTTCTTGGCCATGTTGTTAACAAGATGGGTATCCATGTCGACCCATCCAAGATTGAAGCAATCAAGAACTGGATTACGCCAACCACTCCTACCGAAATCCGTTCCTTTTTGGGCTTAGCTGGTTACTACCGGCGATTTATTTCGAACTTCTCAAAGATCGCATTGCCTTTAACAGCTCTAACGCACAAAGGTAAACCGTATATTTGGGGCTCGAAGCAAGAAGAAGCCTTTCTGACGCTCAAGCGTTTGTTGTGTGAAGCTCTTGTTCTTGCGCTACCTGAGGGTAATGATGATTTTGTCGTGTATTGCGATGCATTCAACCAAGGTCTCGGTTGTGTTCTTATGCAACGAGGCAAGGTTATCGCTTACGCATCAAGGCAACTCAAGATTCATGAAAAGAATTATACAACTCACGACCTCGAACTAGGCGCAGTGGTATTTGCCTTGAAGATCTGGAGACACTACCTTTATGGTACTAAGTGTATCCTCTACACTGACCATAAAAGCCTTCAGCATATCTTTGATCAAAAGGAACTCAACATGAGGCAACGCCGATGGAACGAACTCATCAGCGATTACGATTGTGAGATCCGGTATCATCCTGGTAAGGCTTATGTAGTAGCCGATGCGCTCAGCCGCAAACCCTCCCAGCTTAACTGTATCTTGCCGTGCACGCAGCTTCACTTTGCGCCGATTCAGAGCAATCTTGAATCACGCATTCGCGACGCGCAGCGCGCATCCATCAGTAATGGTAACCTTCGCGCCAAGTTAGCGTGTGGAACGGAAGCTCATTTTGTCCCTAATCTGAGTGGAATTCTCTGCTATCTCAATCGCATCTGGATTCCCTTTGATGAGAATCTTCGCGCTGATATCCTGAGTGAAGCGCATATATCTCGGTATTCTATTCATCCCGGCGCTGATAAGATGTACAAGGGTTTGCGCATTACTTATTGGTTGCCCGGTATGAAAAAGGATATTGCTATGTTCGTAGCTAAATGCCTGACTTGTTCTAAGGTAAAGGCTGAACATCAACGCCCATCTGGTTTGCTCGAACAACCAGAAATTCCTATGTGGAAATGGGAAGGTATAGCGATGGACTTTATTACCAAGTTACCTTTGACAGCAAGCAAACATGATAGCATTTGGGTAATAGTGGATCGTTTGACTAAGTCTGCTCACTTTCTGCCCATTCGTGAAAACTACCGTGTTGAGCAACTTGCGCAGCTTTATGTCAAAGAGATTGTCTGCCGTCATGGTACTCCTTTGAGCATCATATCCGATCGCGATGGCCGTTTTATATCCCGCTTTTGGAAATCTCTCCAATCTGCGCTAGGAACTCGCTTGGACATGAGTACTGCATATCATCCTCAGACTGACGGACAGTCTGAGCAAACTATTCAAACTCTTGAGGATATGCTCCGATCTTCTGTTCTTGATTTTGGAGGTAATTGGGATTCGCACCTGCCTTTGATCGAGTTCTCTTATAATAACAGCTATCATTCCAGTATTGGTATGGCCCCATTTGAAGCACTTTACGGTCGTAAGTGCCGCTCCCCGATTTGTTGGAGCGAAGTGGGCGAAGCTCAAATCACAGGACCCGAACTTGTTCAAGAGACAACCGATAAAATCGCCAAGATCCGTGATCATCTGCTGACTGCCAGAAGCCGACAGAAGAGTTACGCAGATCGCAGGCGAAAGCCTCTCGAATTTCAAGTTGGTGATCTTGTTCTCCTCAAAGTATCGCCCTGGAAGGGTGTTGTCCGCTTTGGGAAGAAAGGTAAGCTTGCTCCTCGTTATGTTGGTCCATTCAAGATTCTCGCGCGTGTGGGAAAAGTTGCCTACAGACTTGACCTGCCGCCCGCGCTCAGCAATGTGCATCCAACGTTCCATGTTTCCAATCTCAAGAAATGTTTAGCCGACGAGAACTTTCACATTCCACTTGATGAAGTTCAAGTTGATGAATCCATGCATTTCGTTGAGAAGCCTGTTGAGATTATGGATCGCGAGGTTAAGCAAACCAAGCGCAGTCGCATCCCTATTGTTAAAGTTCGCTGGGAGTCCAAGCGCGGAGCCGAGTTTACATGGGAAAGGGAAGATCAGATGAAGATCAAGTACCCGCACCTGTTCTCTGCGCAGCCTACTTCGAGATAAATTTCGGGACGAAATTTCTTAAAGTAGGGGAGACTGTGACATCTGCCCCGATCCGACCCGACCCGACCCGACCCAGGTACCCGTTTTCTGATCCGATTCTTTTTATGATTTAAAATTTAATTATTTTTTTAAAACTTGACATTTAAAATATATATATTACTAATAATATTTTCCTTCCCGCCTCTTCCTCTCTCTTCCTTTCCGCCGTCCCGTCCCTCTTCTTCTCTCCGCCTTCTTTTCCCTCTTGTTGCCGTCCTGCCTCTTTCTCTTTCTTGTCGTCGTTCCGCCCTTAAGCCTTGAACCCCCCCTTCTCTCTTTGTTTGTCCTTTGTTTCTTCCCGCCTAAGGTTGTCTGCGCAGCTCCACGCGCCAGACTCCTTACAAGGAAGCCTGCGTGAAGAGTGACTGTTCCTGCGTTACGCGCTAGGGACTGTAGTTCTTCCCGCGGCGCGCTAAGAACTATAGTTCTTCGCGCGGCGCGCTAAGAATTGTAGATCCTCCCGCGACGCGCTTAGAATTGTAGTTCTTCCCGCAGTGCGCTAAGGTTTGTTCTGTCTGCCTTCGTGCTCGTGCGCTCGATGCCTTCTCGCGCCAGACTTGTGTCTTTTCTTCTGTTTAATCTAGTCGTTTACTTTTGTGATGTCTTATCTTCTGTGCTGTTGACCTGACCTATCTTATGTCTGAAAAGTTACTTTCGGCGTAGCATGCGCACCAACCCCATTGGTTGACAGAAAAAGTGACTGACATTATCTTTTGAGATCTGCTTTTTCCATGCTTGACCAGTACCTTTATCTGACCCTCCCATGCCTGTTTACTGTTACCTGTCAGCTTTTCCTTGTCCCCTGCAGCTGCCATATCTTTTGATATCTTTTGCTTTTGGAACCTTTTTGCTTTTGTTATCTTTTGCTTGATCCTGTTGAAGATCTTTTCCCCTTTTCTAGGGATTGTGTTCCCTAGGGTTTCCCTATAAATAATAATGTTAATTTCCTAACACTACACACACAAAGCACTTAAACTCTCCTGTTCTCTCTTGCTCCTTGCCGTTGTTCTTCCTCAGCCGCCTCCCTCTCTGCCTCCGTCTTCCTCCCTGTTCTGCCCTGCTTTTCCGGTAACATATATTATATATAATAATTTACTTGTTAATTATGCTAACTTATAATCAAGACTTAAAACAAATCATTAAAACCAATAATATCTTAATTATAGGATAACTTTGCTTGTTAAGAGTTGGTTCTTGCTTTATCTTACACCGTACCGTTTATCAAGTGAGTAATCTCGTACCTAATCCCTTTTTATTTTTAATGTTTTGGGATGTTCATGTGTTCGTACAAACTTGAGTCTTAAACTTGTTTATGAACTTTAGTCGTGCAGTATCCCTTGTGTTGAGGACGTTTACTCGGCTGTTTATTTGTATGTGTGTATCATTAACCGCTTTGTTCGGCCTATTCCGAAGTTTTCATGGATCCATTAGATGAACACGGGAGACCTATCGTTTACGGTTTTTCTTTGTTTACACTTGCACAGATGTTTTCTTGTTTTTGTGCTCATTTGGGAGCACGGATTGAACTATGAACTATGATCTATTTAGGCTTGATCACAATCTGATTACACCCTTGTTAAACACCAGACATACACGTGTTGCGCGCAGTGATTATTGTTATCTATTATTTATTAAACTTGATTTCTCACCAACACGCAAGTGTTTGACGTTTTATTTTAACACATGTTCAGGTTTGCTGTAGCTACATTTGGAGCTTGTGGACACGTAGGACGTTTTTACTTTTGGACCTAGATTAAAATGTATCAAGACAAGTTATTGTTGTTCGAATATTTTGCCTTATAATATAATGATTTATGTTGATTTATGTTATCTTGTGTTTACGTTGCGCGTGCGCGAATGAATATATTTATTAAATATTGACACCCAAATAGTGTCACGAGTAATGAAACAATATATGGCGCCCCGATGTATAATCCGCCTTTGGTCGGGGTGTTACACGGAGGCTCGAACCCATCTGGAGGAGGCACGGGCCCATCGAGAGGAGACATGGGTCCACCTGGCCCGCATATGACTATTTTTTACTATTATTTGTTGCTATGCAGGTACCGCTCGCACCTTCACTGATCATCACATTAGAGTAGCCTGCGGACACACATGATGGAGCCGAGGACATACCACCCGCACAGCAGACTTTTGGTTACCCTTTTTGCTTTATTTTTATCTTTTATTTTGTTTTCCCATGGTCTGTATATATTAATATTATATTGGGAATATTGTATGGGTAACTGGTTGGGCTTATATGTATATATCTTTTGATGTCTGCTGTGTTTTATTTATTGTATATTGTGTTGTATTTGGAACTTTGTGGGTGTTGTTCACTATAAACCCTCACGAGACCTCACTCGTCCTCCCGAGCTACCGGGTGGTTTAAAGGGCTTGTTTCATACGCTAAATGCAATCGTGATTCCTAAGAAAGTGAGTTAGGTCTTTTAACGTTTTTAACTAGTTTAACAAAATTTATTATGAAACGAATTAATTCGGCTCGGTAATTGTTTTAATAACATTAACAGAAAATCATTTTTATAACTCTTAAAAGACTTATGTCTTACACTTGTGAGAAGATTGCTTCTACACGTCTCGAAATTTTGTAGGTTCGGTTGTCAGTTTTTGGTATTTGGTTGAGACGCGTGTGTACGAGTGTTTACGAGAGTTCGCGAGCCGATTGTTCCATTCCATTGTTGATGATATCAGGTGATTTCAGTTTCATAATCTATTTTTTTATTAGTTTGAATGTTAAAAGTGTAATTGTATATTTGCTTAGTAGAACCATCACATTAGAGCCCCGAGTTTTAAAATTGTTAGATAGTCAATTTCAACCTCGTCCCTCAAATGTTCATTAATTGTTTAAATATTTTAATATTAAGGAAAATGTAAACCTCAAGTGTGTGGATGGGGGAAATTTGAAAATTTTAGCCCGACAGTACTTCGAAGAGTGTTCAGAAACCAAAGTTGTTAACTGTTAATTATGGTCATTAATGCCAAGTTATAGGTTTCTGGTGATGGTTGGTTTTTCAGCTTCTCGATAGTCTTACTCACAAATGTTTTCAAAAAGAGAAGTTTAAAATGGGGTAGTTTAGGCGGGCATAACGAGTCAAGGGGACGAATATACATGTTTCATATCGGCAGCCCATTATTCCAGACATATTGTGAGATGGCCCCTATACTTAATACACATATTATATAATAGATATAAAACATGTCTTACATCATTGATTGAGGGAAACCAGTATGTTTTACAGAGTTATAAATTGCTTGTCACATGTTTATCGAGATCTTAATACCATCACCTGTATGGAGATTAGGACTATAGAAAACCCTTAGATACACTTTTCCCCCACTAAATAAATTTCCTTACCAAACATTATCCCCCTAGGAGCCCATTTGGACCATATTCCTTTTCATTAATTAAACTGAACATTACACACCATTTCAGCCTTGGCCTTCATTTTATTTTAACCATGTGTGATGAAATCCAGTTCGTTATCGAGTTGTACTTAGTCAGTTGTAGAGCATACTACACAATGTACGTATGTCTCGGTTGAGTTGTAAATATGTGATTGTCAGAGTTGTATATTTATTTCAGTGTATCATTTATTTAGTATTAAAAAAGATGAAAAAAAATGAAAGATTCTACAAAAATCCAAAAAGAAATTTGTTTATATTCAGTTATGTAATTAGAAGTTTGTTTGTTTTTTATTAGTTTTTTTTTGTATTTGTAAACTGGGTTTCATCCACCTTAGTCATTAAATATGCCTAATCCGCACCCAAACCTAAGCCCAGCAAAACCCTAGTATGATTCTTTATGCAACCGGTGGTAATGGGTGGAGATAAGACTGGCCTGCAAGCTTATTAAGTTGTAACTCATACTTGGTATTTGTAACAACGTGAAAATTTCGAGTTCAACATATCAACTTTCCAAAGTCTAGGGACTGAAATTGCCAAATTCCAAACTTGAGGGTTAAAATGAAAATTCTGATTTTTCTACCCATCGCGCTACGCGATAGGTCATCAGAGAAACCCATCGCGTACCGTGATGGGGCGTCAGACAACGAGACACGTGTCCACACGTGGCACATCGGTCGCCACGTGTCCCGACACATGGCGTGACGTCAGCCACGTGTTAACACGTGGCACAACGTCTGCCACGTGGCAACACGTGGCAGACCTACGTTGTGACTCACCTGGGCTACGTCGCGGTATGCGACGGGTGCCCAGAAGCCCATCGCGTACCGCGATGGGACATCAAATTTCGTCTATAAATAGCAGCCAAGGGGTGGATCATTCTTCACACCAAAACCTGCTCTCAAGTCTCTCTCTAACTTCTCTCTAAAACCTGACAATCATATAACCGATTTCCTCAATAAGCGTGCATCGAATCTCGTTTGTGTATCATCGTTTCCTTGAAAGTTCATACCACCCTCCACCCACATACCAAGAAGGTGTTATTGAAATGGCAATGAATCTCGATAAACGTGTCAACGAGTACCGAAGTTTGGAGTAATCGTTTGACGATCGAGGAGTAAAGCGATGTCGGAGTGCTGCTCAAGTCCCTAGGATTTCGGTACGCCATTAAGGTTAGGCGTAATATCGAATTCAATATAATTTAATATTATATTCAAGGCTTTGGCCTTAAGTCGAGGTTATACTCGATACCTCGATAAAAGAAAAGCAAAGAAAACATAACAAAGAAATGAATGAAAGATTGAATGTTGAATATGTGATAATATATATATGTGTGTAAATATATATGTATATATTCTTTGTTATGAAAATATTATTTAATGAATAAAGAGTATTCTTAAATAATAAAAGAAAAGATTACGTTTCTTAGAGAAGAAGAAACGTCGGGTTTTCATATAAACTAAAGGTTTATAATTTACTTTTAAACAAGAGGTTTTTAAGTAAATAAGAATTGAACTAAAGGTTCAATCGAGGATTGAGATATAAGACTAAAGGTCTTAAGCCGGATCGTGTATCCGACTAACAAATATTTATACTCGTAACTATAGGTTCGAGATAAAGAAAGGGAAAGACCCTTGGACGGTGAGTGAAGCCGATCCTAAAGAGATAAGGTGAATACGCCCCCAAACTTTAAACTTGTTTTCAAAAGAATCAACTTGTTATATGAAATTGTTTACAAGGAACTATGTGTTCCTAAAACCGTTATAACTATGGGTATGAACCTAGCCCTCAGGCTGTGGTATACACATGTCTAGATCCTTACATAGGTGGTACTATGCGATGTATAGGCATGATCGCACCACCCTTGGTCGTAGGACGCTCTACTGCAGGGAGTACAACTGTTGTGTATATTTACGGGTACTTAACTAAGTCAAAAGCTGCGGTGTTTGTGAGGCGACCTAGTGTAGAGGCTCTAATTTATAATGTGTTATTTGACTTTGTTATTCCTAAGCCACGTTGGGCCGAGGCAGGCGTAGTCTCAAAGGGTAATAAAGTAAAAGAAGTTATTTTGCGTCAGCGTGTTCACCAGCATTCGTTGCTGACGTATTTTCTTATATTTTGTAGGTGAACAAGTTTAGCACTTGGAGTGACGAAGTGCTTATATATCTGATGGCTCGGATTTTATTTTGTAACACTTAATATATAGTGGTTTTGTAACATAAACAAGTAATCTTTTGTTAACTCAAACGAGTATTTTATAATCCCGCCTTTTATGTGAATATTATATTTCGATCCTTAAAATTTATAAGTCTTCCGCAAACTAAACGTAACTCTGATTTATTTACAATTACGATACCAACTTATGGGTCATACTCCTAGGCCTTAGATGGGGGTGTGACAGTATTTGAGGGCAGAGACATATACTGGCACATCTTTTGCTAGTCCAGATATTAAAAAAAGATGAGTGTTGATAGTATGAGGGGTATGAACATGTATGCCTTAACTAGAAACAAAGTACACTCGTCTGGGCGGCTCTATTGTTTTTATAATATCATTTTACCTTATTTGTGGGATGTCAATCTTAAAAGTGTCAGTCTGAGAAACTAGGTATGACCTTAAACCTTACTGGTATTAATGGTGATAATTTACATACCTATGATGGAGGTTGATGTTTGCTTTATAGTTTGCTTGAGAGAAAGCAAAAGATAAGTGTGGGGATGTGATGGTTGGTTAATTTGTATATGCTTTAGTTCGTTTATTTATTAGTTTTAACTGTTAATTGTGGGAACTTCGATACTTCATACGTGTTTATTGGATTTCAGGTCACGGATGTTAAAGTACCTAATTTGGACCTGTTGAGGCACGGGATGAAGACCCGGGACTCCAGCACGCATAACGAAGAAATAATAATAAAGAATCTGCTGGTGACATGGCCCATTGCGATACGTGATGGGCAGGCTTGAAGACCCATCGCGTATCGCGATGGGTGTTAAATAAATTTTTGACTTTTGGTCCATCGTGATACGAGATGGGCCTCTGAAGACCCCATCGCGTATCGCGATGGGTGACGCATACGAGATTTTTAGGGTTTTATCTAATTTTCAACATACACGATCCTATTCTCCATTATCTTAACCAGGCGATTTCCAGAGCACACGGAGGGCGTTTCTACCATACGGGATCATACCGAGGCCAAGCACATGCTCCATATCATCACAATTGAAGATTCTATGATGTCGAGGCTTGGCTAACATCTACGTATCATTCTCGGGATGTAGAGTTTGTATTTATTTCAGTTTTGGATGTAACCATGAACATACAATTTGTAATTTTCTTTGATTGATCTATGAGTATTGATATTTAGTATTGTTGTGCATTCAATCGGTTTAGGTTTATGTTGATCATAACGATTAGTTTGTCAGTTGCTATAGTAATTGCTCATAGGGTTTTTTAACTAGATTGAATACAACGAACCACACAATTCCCTTTGTTGAGTCACACTGGAAGGGACCGTTTGATAACCAGTGTCGTGTGTTAGTAATTGTTGGTGACTAAGGTTTAACTTGTTAATCAGTCTTTTAGGCAGTCTGTGATAATTAATATGTTAGGTTGCATGAGAAACTTTTTTGTTACATTCTTGAACCCTGGGGATGATTCTTCTTTGTTAATTGCCTGAATTCGTTAATTTGCTTAATCATTATTATAACCAACTTATTTGCTTGTGTGATCAGCACTAAAACTTACTACTTCATACTAAAACTTGTTGCACGATTCACATTGACCACATACTTCTTGTGTTCGACACCCCACTTACCCTAGCTTGCTTAGGTGATTAGGAACTGATTATAAGTGTTTTTGACTAGATAACGATAGTCTAGCATCAACAATCAATACTCCCGATAATGTCGGGTAAACCATGCACCCTTACATGTGCCTCGTAAAGACATTGTAGATCGTTCCAGCTGGGCTCTTTTAGATAATGTGGTCCATATAGTTTTAATATTCCTATATTTTATACAATTTATAAAATAATTAATTAAAGTATACAAGTGGTGTAATTATTTAAAAAAAATGAAATGTACAGTAACAAAATACTCCAAGGTGTCCCGAGTTGTTTTAGCGGTTATCTTTAAATACTCGTCGTATGTCGGACGTGTTTCCGTAGGCGAGCGCGCGTATGGCTGACGTAACCTTCTGAATAGCTGTGTATCCTAGCGTCCCTCGACCGTCCGGTATTTGCTTAAAGTAATCAAGCTCACACTCTAAATCATTGGTGATGCGCATAAATAAATTTTTAGACATCCGAAAGCGACACCCCTCCAGGTTCTTGTATCTCGGCGAGTCGTTATAGTAATCCTCCATCAACAGGTCCTTGGCGCAAATACGGGCTCGCTCGATATATATTCATTTTGAAACACGGGGGGGGGGGGGGGGGGGTAAGAGAGCCAATAGAATTCATATAAGTTGTCGCGAGCACAATCGCACTCGTAACCGTCTGTTCCTCCGTGTCGTCTTCGGCTTGTCGGTCGGGCCTGGAAAATTGGTTATATATAGAAGTGGGAGAATCCATAGATTAGATTTTATAGGGAATTTGATGTGAGGAAATATAGAGTTTAAGAAAGAAATGTTTATAAATTTGGCGAGTTTTGATTGGGGATGAAGATGATTATATATAAAAAAAATTGGTTTTTTTAACGGTAATATGACTGTTTTCCAATGGTCAAATGTTGAGAATGTTTAAAAGTTTGTACTCATTAAACGTTTTGTAAAAATTGCCCCACCAACAAAACCAACCCATAATGCGTGGAGGGGGGGGGGGTTGTGCCCCCGGCATTTTCGCCGGATAACTCCACAACTAGAACCCATTACGGATGGTCTAAGTGGAGTCGTTTAACACCCCATGCCACGTAGAAAGTTTGGATCGGTTGTTGCATTAGTTTCACACGAATATCCACATGTACCATACCAATGTCCATTGCCACAAACACGCTTCTGTGCTTAACGCCTCGTAACACATTTTTAAGTGAAAAGTATAAGTTTATATACACATCATAGTTCTCATACTTCAAATTTTAAAGTATAGACAATTCAGTTCTACTCTCACTTGTTATATATCAATATTACGTTACTTCAGTCTTGCATTCCCGTTATAAAAATAGGGATAATATAGATATTCTAATGTTGATGTGAATGCTCTTGTAGCATCATATATTTGCATATGACAATGAAAGAAATTGAGAACATTGAATAGTTCCAGAACACCAAATGAGTCCGTATTTGCGAGTAACGAGTGTGTCGTTAAGATACTGGGTGTTACTTTATTAAATGCCCCACCTTTGTCGACATGTATTGTAAACTAATGGGCAAATTTATGTTTCAACGTGTGTTTCAACAATATTCGCGGACATACATGAATGAATGTCCTAAATGTTTGTGTTCACTCTCTAAATAATGAATAAAACATGGGTGAACCTACCGCGTATGTGTTTTTAATTCGGTGCAAGAGATATTGGAGTACCCGATTAGACAAACCAAGGTGAACGAATATTTTTAATAAAAAAAAGTGCTCGATTGAAAAAAAGGTGGCTGACGTTAAAGCTTCCTTGCTATGGGTGAAAAATCGTAGCAAACAAGCGAGTTTGGATTGAGAATCATGATGCAAATTTAATTTTGTTATTTTTTTTTGTTACAAGTATGCTTGTGGTTGTAACCCCTTTGTACTCTTTGGGCCTCTTTGTAAGTTGTAATTCCTTTGTATTCTTTGGCCTCTTGCTTCTTCCTTCCATCGAGTTTCCCTTATTTCATCGAACAACCCAAAATTCAGTTATTTCAACTACATTAAATGATCTTTCAAATTGGTCAAGACTCTCTAGTTTATGGCCGCTTCTCTATGGTACCAGTTGTTGCTTCATTGAATTTGCTTCACTACTAGGCTCACGATTCGATTTTGATCGTTATAGACTAGTCCTAAGATCGAGCCCTAGACAAGCGGACCTTATTTTAACAGCAGCAACAGTAACAATTCATTTGCTTTTTTTAAATAAAATTTGGCCATTCAAAAAAAAAAAACAAACAAACAAAATTTGGTGAATATGTTCATTTGCTTATTAAATAA
Organism: Bidens hawaiensis; assembly: GCF_021521415.1. Classification (NCBI taxonomy): domain Eukaryota; kingdom Viridiplantae; phylum Streptophyta; class Magnoliopsida; order Asterales; family Asteraceae; genus Bidens; species Bidens hawaiensis. The sequence continues at coordinate 105,443 of NW_027493155.1, read as the reverse complement.
GCGAACTTCATAGGGAACCATCAACCACTCACAAATGGTTCTCTAGCCACTTGATTCGTTTACATGCCCAGTTAGATTATAGAAAAAAAATAGATTTAACAAAAATAAGCATTTGATTGTCACTTCCCTTCCCTTCCCTTCCCAACAAAAACATGACTTTTTTTTTTAATGTAAAATGAAATTTCAGTTCCATCAATGTATGAGTGACAATTTGAGGTTCTTAACGATCTGTCCCTGGCTAAATGTGTTAGCATAGTTATGCAGTTATGTGGCAAACATGGGTTGTATCAACATGGACTTTATTTAAGGATTTATCCACACCACCTGGTTTGGTGTGAGTGAGTGGATTAGAGGGTCTAAACAAGCTAGCCATTTGTGATCTAGCTAACCGGCTGTTTAAAAACTCAACATTAAATCCAATTTTAACACGCTCGAAATAACACCTTCAATAAACGAGCCTAAGCTTCACTTATCAAACACGAGTAAGCTCGCATCACCTATTATTTATATAATTTTTATTTAACAACATTAACTATATATTTGCAAAATAATTATTAATATAATTTTATTTAATAAAAATAAAATATATAATGTTATATAGAAAAACTATAATAATTATAATAAATGGATATAAAAAGTAAAATAACTAATAGATATTAAAGGAGACGAACCCAAGCTTTCGAAATGGAGTTAGAAACAAGATGAGCATGAGCTTTAAAAAATAAAGCTCGAAACAGGCCAAGCCTGAGCTCACATAAATCAAGCCAGCCAGGCCCGAGCTAAAGTGAATACATATGTGCGAGGAGCATGATCTGTATTGTGATCTTCATCTCGAAGCAACTAGCAAAAACAAAACCTGAAATCAAAGAATCGAATTAGGTCAAGTTTATTTAGTCATAAATCATTACACTCTCAACGACAACATTACAACGAAGAGCTCAAACGTTGTTTCACAAAACGAAGTACACTCCACATGAACCCTGATGCAATGAACATTACAATACAAGCAACAGCAGCGTATTTGAGCCCAATGTTGACCAACATGTTGACCAAAAGCCCGGCCAACACGACCCCAAAAAAGTTTGCAGATACAGCCGACCAAAATGGCATATCGAGAATTGAAGCTATTATGGCCCCGGTCCATGCACCAGTTCCTGGGAATGGAACCGCTACAAACAGCATTAGACCGAGCCATTGGAACTCTTTGATGGGACCTGCTTTTCGCTTTGCATTCTCAAATAATAGGTCTAGGAACCGGGCTGATGGCTTGTGGGCCCCAGCCAGAAACGTTGCAAGCGGTTTCAAGTAGAGTATTATTAATGGCACGGGTACCATGTTCCTGCAAACAGTTTTAAGACCGAAAGAATGTTATATCTTTAGTTCTATAACCTATTGATCAGTAGATCGTCAACACGAATACACAACAATAACATTTACAATTTAATTAACAAAGGTTTCTTACTGAACTTCTTATCTCAAATTTACATTATATGTTGTAACAATTTAATCAATATTTAGTAATACACTATACTTCCAATGTTTTCATTATTTTCCACTTTAGTCCACTCGTTTGATTTCCTGCCGCCCCGATTCACCGGGGGGTAACTAGATAGAATATGAAACATATTTGTCAGAGTATGTAGATCAAATATAGGGAAATCACCAAAATGGTCACTTTGACCAACTTTATTCTCAAAGCAGTCAAGACCTAACTGTTTTTAGAAATAATGAAAGACACAATCAAATTGGCAGAGAAGGCACCATTGTAGCCGGCACAGAATAACACAAGAAACCAATGTGGCATCAACCAATATCTTACATGTGGTACTAGGGCTGTAAACGAACCGAACGAACACGAACATGGCCTTGTTCGTGTTCGTTCGTTAAGGAAATAATGTGTTCACGAACGGTTCACGAACACTTACCGAACGAGATTTTATGTTCGTGTTCGTTCGTTAAGAAAAATAATGTGTTCACGAAAGGTTCACGAACACAAACGAACACATATAAAATCGGCAAAGCCCAGAGATTAAGACCGATGTATTCATCAATGTGAATAATGAAAGCATGTAAACGAATTGAACGAGCACGAACAAGGGCATGTTCATGTTCGTTCATCTAACTTTAAACAAACACGAACACTTAATCAAACAAATATTTATGTTCATGTTCGTTTATTTAAAAAATGAACATTTGTGTTAGTTTAGGTTTATTTGTTTAAAATCTACAATATAACTGAACAAAGATAAAAAACATATATGAACACAAACAAACATAAACGAATATAACTAAACAAAGATAAAGAACATATATGAACACAAACAAACATAAAACAAACATAAATGAAAACACTTAAATGAACACAGATTAACAAATTTAAAACTTTAAGTAAATGACTCATCCAAATAATATTTAATTATTTTTTATTAATACATAAACAAACATAAATAAACAGACACAAACAAAGATAAATAAACGAACATAAACGAACCTTCATGAACATAAATGAACGAACGGAACATGTGTTCATGTTCGTTCGTTTAATTAAACGAACACAAACTTTTTGTTCATGTTCGTTCGTGTATTAAATAAACGAACATAAATGAACTTCCCGCCGAACATTTCACAAACAGTTCACCGAACGTTCGGTTCGTTTACAGGCCTATGTGGTACCATCCGGCTACATGGTAGCCGGAAAATACATGGCCTGGCTACAGGGGAGCTCCCTCCATCACGACTAACAGAGCCGGATTACCACCTTTTCAGCTACACAAGTGTCCGGCTCCTGTGTAGCCGGCTAGGGTGTTTGTAGGCTCTCATGTAGCTAGCTCACGTGTAAAATGTTGGTTGGATATTGTGTGGAGTGTGGACCCAAGTGTTTTTCTTTTGTCCTATTTAGTGGCGGTTGTCAAACAAGCTTTTGGATTAGACTATTTTTGAAAAACACAAAGTCAATGACTATTTTGCATAAAAAAAGTGGTCAACTTGACTATTTGATTTTCCCTATTGTGTATATATATATATATATATCAATTTGGATTTCTTGTGTGGATAAGATTATTGTAATATATTTACCATAACAAGAAGTTATGATTTGATTAGGTTTATTATGTAATTATCCTCATTCTACAGCTATAAATAGCGCAATAATATAAACTTAATGTTTTCGCATAGTTCATCCTCAGTAGTCTTTGAAGAAAAGGCTTTCATACACTTGTTCTAACTTAAGGGTAATTTGAGATTTCAATAAATTTCTAGGTTAAAGCTCATGACATTTTTCTATCGGCTAAATACACTACACTAGTCATCCTCAAGAAAGCTAATCACACCATTATGGTCAAACTTCAAAATGAGATCGAAGTTACTATGTACCAATTCTTTAACAAATTAATCTAAGTTGGATCTAGAAGAAAGTTTACATACTCATCTTTTTATAGGCATGTGTTGAGTTGTACATTGTTTAGTGTTTACGATACGACTTTTCTTTTAAAGCATGTGTAACAAAACATAATGTTTGTTAGGTTCTAACTGTTTACAGATGCTCTTAGTTGTTCTTTCTTCCAGATTTTCTTGACTGTTAACTAATGAGTGGCAAAACATCGGGTCGGGTCATGTAACATGACAAAACAGGTTCTGGTCAAAAGGGGCCGATTTAATCAAAAGTTGTAGTTTATCCATATATGAAATGATATTAAATGTTAATTATAGGTTAATGATAAACAACATTTATACCCTTCTAGTAAAACCTTTGACACGAAATATTAACAATTATAGCATAATTAACCCATAAGCTACAAAAATAATATTGGCAAAGTGAACTAACCCAAGAACAGATAACACAGTGAGAACAACAGGGTTGAGTTGCAACCAATATCCAACCGGAATCGCCCCACGAAGCTCGATAACAGGCAATGTAGCCAACGCAAACACCACCGCTCCATCGGGCCAACCCGACCCTCTTAAAAAATTCGCAACTTTCAAACCAAAGCCTGAAGCTTTAATCGATTGCACGGCCGCTTTCGCATCACCAGGAGCAAATGCAAACAAAGCTAAAGAAACAGAGGCACACAAACACACCCACATCAAGAATTTCACTGGGGAGTGTTCAATTAAGGGTAAAGATTCATCCTTTTCAAAACTTTCAAGAAACCCATTTGGGGTTAATGGTGATTGTGAGGATTTGGGGGTTTTAGGATATGGGTTTGGGCGAAACTGGAGATGGGTTTGGGTTGAAATGAAATGGGTTGGGTTGAGTTTGAATTTGAGGAATGAGAGAGTGATTTGGTTGTTTGATTTAGGGGTTATTGTTGTAAAGATTGTTGATGGGTGTTGGAGATGATAGGATGAAGCCATTGATTGTGGAGAGTGAAGCTGTGCGATGGAAACAAAGGGTTTTTATGAGTTTGGTACTATGCCACTTTGGTTGTTTGTGTTGGGTACAATGAAACATCAGTGGATTAAAATATGATTTAAAAACACATGTACAGTACATATTTTTAAAATTTTCTAAGCCGGATAGTATAGACTATAGTCAACGCGTTAAAAATAAATGGAGCTCCCATCCGAGGAAGAGATAACTATTTATGCAAACACAAATACAGTGGTGGAAAATTCCTACCTATCATGTTCCATCTTATATGGATTACATGGCAATTACTAGTTCAGCCTACCATGACTTGATGTTGGGTTACCGTGATCCGCCACCGTAATACGAATATCCATCATATAAGCCATCATTAATAGCTGAACATTTGGATTAAACTCTGCAAGAGACCGATGAAGTCAAGACAAAGTTGACAGAAACTAAGGATAAGAAGAAGTTGGGAAAAAAAATCCTCTATAAATATGACAAGATTAAGGGTTACACTAAGCATTGGATTGAAGATTAGGTTGTAGTGTTTTCCTTGTAATATGTTGTGTTCGAAATATTGTGTGAAGTATTAAAACCTAGCTTGTATTTTTATTTGTAGAACATCAAAGAAAGGAAACTCAAACATAATTGTTAATAGTGGACTTTCTAATAATGCCTGTGGAAGCGAAAAAATATCATTGATAATGATACTGTTGGATTTTATGGACGTTTCGGGTCAAGTCAACGTGACCGACCCGAACGTGATCCGGATAGAGTTACACCGAGGGTAACGAGATAATGGCCTACTTAAAGGTTAATTAGGCCCGACACATAAAATAATTATATAGACACGGTTATGGACTGGACTTTGTTTGATTGGGCTCAAGCCCAAGATGATGAATTGTTAAACCCTAAACTAATTATCTATAAATACATACCCTTATCTATTTATAGAAAAAAATCAAGAATATCAAATACCCTAGCCGCTACTATTCCTCCGGCGCCGTTTTCCGGCCAATCGGTTTTCCGGTGAGGAATTTCCGGCCACCACATACATCACACAGCCACCACTTATCATCCTTCAATCACCACAAGCAACATTGCAGCTCTAATCTAGCTCCGGTGTCGTTAAATTATTAAACCCCGATTTTCCGGCGAACTACTTCTTCTCCGGCGACCTCGGTTTTCCGGCGAACAAGTTCCCTGTTGATTCTGCTGGTAGTTAATGTGCTGCTGGTCTATTGGTTGCTGTCTGCTACTGTCCGTCACCTGTTAGCCGCTGTCACACCACTTGCCGGAGCTCCGCCGCCGCCGCCGGACCCTCTTTTGGTTGTTGATTGTGTCATCTAGCTCTCTTGTTAACCTTCGGTGTCTTCCCGGTTTGTGTATAACCGAGGTATATCGACTACCTTTTCTATGGTTGATTGTTTATTTACTCGTAAATTAGTACTCGTATTGTTGTAATCGGATTCGGGTTTTTGGGTTTCGGTTATGGTTCGTTTTATATCGTTTAACTTTCCGCTGCGTTTTTATAACTTGTTCAAATCCTTGATTCATTAATATGGATTAATAAATATTGAAACGATATATTAACTTTTATTGTTTCGTTTATAAGCTTGATTATTAATAATTATCGAAACGACATAAATAACTAAAACGGGTCTAAATGGTTTGTCCGTTTTCGTTCCGAACCACCGTTGAAACCCAACAGTGGTATCAGAGCCGCGGTTACAACGTACGAGTCGATCCTGGTTCGTTTAAAACCGGATCTACATCTTAAACTTTAAATCGTTTAAAGTTTATAGATCTAGAATTATTTTCGGGTGATTTTGGATTGGTCAAAGTTTTGTTTATTTTATTTGACCAAGTCAAAACGACCCGAAATTCGTTTATTGTGAATATGTAAATCCGACCCCGACCTATGTGATTGATTGGTTGTGTTTGGTGTTTGAGCTTGTTTTGGCCATACGGTTGGTTCAAAAGTTGTAAAAAGGTTATTATTTAATTTTCGGTTTTCTTTTTGGCCATAAAGATGGTTCAAATTTGTAATAGGACATATTATTGTTAGTTTATAAATTTGTAATTAAGAAGACGCGAAGATAACCGAGGACGAGCTCATGGACATCTTGGAGTTAGTGGGAGTTCGGACAAGACGACGGGATGCACGGAGAAGTCCATCCTTGTGGTTGTTTGTGTTGTGAACCCCTTGACCCGATCGGTCTCCCTAATTGGCTCTAGCGAGACCGATCACCTTTTGGCCATAAGGATTTACATATTATTGTTATTTGCTATTTGTGGTTGCTTGGATTGTTTATAATAGGATTATAATATCACCAACCTAATACCAAATAAATTGGAAAATAAACATTTTTATTAACCGATTTTGTTTTGCAAATTAAAAGCGTTTTGATTTCCAAAACTAATAAGTTATTATAACTTAAAATTGGTTAGTCGTATCGCTACAAACTTAGTTTTAATAGGTTATTTAAAACTAAGTGTCCTGAGAGATGAAAGGGTTCATCTATTCGTCCCGATAATAAATACAGTAAAATTCGACTTTTACTCTATTTGGTAATTTTAAAATTTATCCCAATTTAAAACCAATAGTTTATGCCAATCCTACTACAAGTCACACTTGAGGCATACTGCGAAATTTCGAGTGTTTGGAACTACAGCACCGCACTTGTTTTCTAGCCTATCCCATCAAGGTGAAAGCGCTTCGTTGACACATCCGGCCCTTTCACACGTCACAGTACTAGGACAACTATTACTTTACTCTCATGTTACGTGCTAAAGCTGTCTGGAGACTTAAAGTGGGCAAAGATGAGGCTAAACGTATCTATACAGACAATCGTTGTCTCTATAGGCCTCATAACCGAGAGTTGTGCTCTATTCACAATTGACAATCGTTGTCGGTCTGCCTAACCACTTATTAATATTGTGTGCTACAGCTGCCTTTAATAACTGGAAGCCAGACTCTCATACTCCTAATTAATTAATGTTATTGGGTCATTAATAATAGGACTACAACGTCGAAAATACTAATTAAATTTACTTTTGCTTAATTAATCAGATGTCGTCAAACGAAATTTCACCCTACGCCCATAAGACTATCCTTGAGAAGGATAAACTGAATGGTACCAACTTCATCGAATGGCACCGCAACTTAAGACTTGTTCTCACCATGGCAAAGCGCCTGTATGTTCTCGATGGACCTGTTCCAACCGAGCCTGAAAACAACACAGCCGCTGCACGAAAAGTTCTTGACAAGCATAAGGATGCCTCGGCTGAGGTCTCCTGTATTATGCTAGCCACCATGACTTCTGAGCTTGCTAAAGGCTTGGAAGATTTTGGTGCCTCTGAGATGCTTGAGCAACTCAAGGGCATGTTCCAGAAACAAGCTGTAACGATTCCGGCAAATTCAGGTATACCCTAGCCGGAATATACTATTTACGTGTTATTCAATACTGAATATATGAATTATAATGTGTTTATACGAGTATATAAGATTCACAGTACGAATTATACTCTGATGAACAGTTAGTCGTATTAGAATTACGATTAACCTGATGAACGGTTATTGAAACCCGAACGAATCGGGGATTACGTCATAGATGAAATATATGATGTTTAGTAAGGTTTACGAATTATTAAGGCTTCGGGATAAGTGAATTATAGCACAGAAAAAGGATTTCGATTTATTAGTACGTCGATACGTTAAACGAAACCTTTAACATCAAACCAAGCAAGAGACGATCAATCAAGCCGAAAAAGATGCACAATGACCGACAATATGATGTGTTGAGTCAATAAATGTCATGGTTTAAGTTTTTAAAGATTTTAAATCGGTTTTATATAAATTTTATTTTTAAGCCGAAAAAACGACCGTTTTAGCCTCGTTTTAAGCCGAATTAAGCGTTTAACCGAAAAACGAACTGAACCAGATTATCCACAACGTTATCTGGATTACACAATCCAAATGTGTGGCCATGGTTGGAGTTGTGGGCCCCCCTCCCCACCTTACTATGGACCGATCGGTCCATAGCCTCACCAATACACATTTCATTTTCTCTTTTTAACATCACAACCCCAACTTTCTCTCATCAATCTTCAACATCCATCCAAAGATCCAAGCTTTTAAGAAAGAAAACGAGGTATAGACCGAGTTATGAAATGTGGTATGTGGTCGATGCTGTGTGCTATTTTGTGGAAGCTTAGAGAACTATATTTTGCATTAAAAATGTTAATGTACTATCGGTAACACTTATGTGGTCGATGCTGTGTGCTATTTTGTGGAAGCTTAGAGAACTATATTTTGCATTAAAAATGTTAATGTACTATCGGTAACACTTATGTGATAACGCTTAGATGGTTATGAAACTCAGAACAATGTAATACGTTTAAATTAATGTAGTGGTGTTTTCTTTATAAACAATGCTGTTGATATCAGATGTGTCTGTTGCATCCCGTGTACGTTTCCGCTGCGGTTACGGGGTGTTACAGAACTTGGTATCAGAGCCATTGGTTATAAAGAATTAGGATGTCTTTAAAAGATACCTAAAATATAACCAGTAGCTCAAGTATTATAGGATCTGAATATCAACTAATAATTTATTGTGACGAGATCGGGTTGAACTTGGATGGACAAGTGGGTTATTATGGTCCGGAACATAATAACAGACTTGTCAGCACGAGGGAATTCAGGGAAAGTCACGGGGGACTTTAATAGGTAAAATTGGCAACATACGTGCAAATATGTGATAATATTGTTTTGTGGTCAAGTTGTATAAGTAAGTGTATATTAATTTGATTATGATTTACACTATGGAAAGAACTATATGTTTGTTAACTTGTGTGCAGGTAAAATGTCAAGAACTCCTAGTTTGTCGATTGAGGAGGACCCGGAGGAGGTTAGCTCCGGGGACTCTAGGAGCCCACTCGTAGCATCTAGCACAGAGCCTAGAGAGGCTAGCCTTAGGAGTGCTAGCTTGTCCTCCCCTGCTAGGGTTACTAGGTCTCCCACCCCACCCGCACCTCAGGTCACCCTCACCCCTCCCAGACCCGGTCCCCGCCTCACGGCGCGGATCAGTGTCCCGTATGTTTCACCTACCTCTACCCCACCCAGATCCACTTACCACAGAGGCGAGTCCTCCCGCCCCCAGCCCGGGCCTGTGCCGCCACCTGTGTGGGGTACCCCCAGGCCAGTGAGGGATGAGCGTCCCTCCACCGAGGCGGCGTGGCTCCGGGTGCTCACCGAGCGGATGAATGAGCACACCACCGCCTTGACGGTGGGTATTCAGAGGAGGAACCTCTTGGTGGATTGCATACTGGACAGCCAGCATGCGATCACGCAGCTGAGGAGGGAGGACGCCTACTCCCTGGGGTTGATTGACCGGATGGAAACACGGATCCGGGGTTTAATGGCAGTGGTTGTGGGGATATCGGCGGTGTTGGTGTGGTTGGTATACCACCGTGTTTAGATCATGTTAGGGTGGTGGTAGTCAGGGACCGCTTTTTGATACTCTGTGTAAGCAGTTAGTGGTGATGCTAACATGGAGTGAATCTTGTTTAGTTATAATACAACCACTGGCCCTTAGGGGGGGTCTCTTTTGGGGCATATCAGTATAGATACTTTTGGGTATTATTCAAGCACTGACCCGTTGCGGGTTATGTCGAGATGATGCCGGCATAGGCCCTACGTATGAAAACTTAACTAATGTAATATTGACAGAAAAGTAATATGAACGGATGTTTGTGTAATATGTACTAACGTTTATTAATGAATGGAATGTTTGTTGTGTTTTATGATTGGAACTTGTATTGATTATATATATTTTCTTGATGTTGTGTAGAATGGCACCAAAACGTTCAGCCCAATTGTCGGAAGTGGACGTGAGCCGTTTGATTGCTCGACAGTTGGAGGCGGCGATACCGGATATAGTATCGCGCATCGCCGCCAGTATTAACAATTCGACCAATCCAACCCCTCCGAGCAATCAAACGACCACCAATAATGACGGGGAACGAAATACTAATCCTCCGCAGAATGATAACACGATTCCGAGTAATGACGCACCGCCTAGGGTGGTCGTTACAGATAGTAATGGCCCTATACCTACGGTAGAGACGAACCGTACTGAACCGATTCGTGCATCCAGGGGATGTTCGATCAAGGACTTTATGTTGTGCAAACCTCTAGAGTTTAGCGGGTCTGAAGGACCAAATGGATTAGTTAAATGGATCGAGAAAATAGAATCCGTGGTGAATATCAGCAACTGCCCCGAGGATTGTGTTGTTAAGTATGCTGCCTGCACATTCACGGACCATGCCTTGACATGGTGGAACACGATAGTGCAGACCCGGGGCCAGGCGGCGACAAACCGCATGACCTGGACGGAACTCAAGGCTCTTGTACTGGAACATTTCTGCCCGAAAAACGAATTGCAAAAATTAGAAAATGAATTGTGGAACCTGGAAATGCTGGGGGCAGACCATTTGGGTTATACGAACCGGTTTAATGAGTTGTCGTGATTGGTACCATGGTTGGTCACCCCAGAGTCGAAGAGGGTGGAGCGTTATATTTGGGGGCTAACTCTAGTGGTAAGGAGTATAGTCAATTCTGGGGGACACCAGACGTATGAGGGTGCGGTGACGCAAGCTGGTATCGTCACTTATGATTTCGTAAGAAGCGGGTCACTGAAGGTGGCAGGAGAGTCCGCTGGGGGGAAGCGGAGTTCACATGACCATAGGACCCAGGAAAAGCAGCAAGGTAAACGTGCTAGACCCACTGCCCAGAACTACGCCATGACTAGTTCGGGCGGGAGGCAAGAACCGCAGAAGGGAACGTTTCCTAAGTGTGGGAAATGTGGTTACCACCATGGTGGCGTGTGCAAAGAGGTGGTGTGCCACCGGTGTGGCAGGATTGGACACTACGCACCCAATTGTAAGACAAATCTGAACAACCTGAACCGTCAACCACAACCTATCCGTGCGCAGCCATTTAAGACCCAACCAGCCCGACAGCAGAACCCTCAAGGAAACCAAATGGTGACCACCAGTCGTGCTTGCTATGAATGCGGCAGCACGGATCACTTCAAAAGACACTGTCCGAAACTGAACCAGGGAGGAAACGGGAGGCAACCCTCGGGTCAGGCATCGTCGTCCAATCCGGCGCGAGGCCGAGCATTCGTGATGGGGGCGAACGAGGCACGCCAGGACCCCAGCGTAGTGACAGGTACATTCCTCGTCTCTGATCATTACGCTTCTGTATTATTTGATACAGGTGCCGATAGAAGTTTTGTCTCCGTTAGATTCCTTTCGATAGCAAACCTTCCTATTGGTGAAACCATAGAACCTACACCGTAGAAGTCGCTAAAGGTAAAACCATGATAGTTAATCAGATAGTTCGGAATTGCCCTTTTATTCTGAACGAACAATTCTTTCTGATTGACTTGTTACCGGTAGAATTGGGTAGTTTTGACGTGATAGTGGGAATGGATTGGTTAGCACGTAACAGGGTAGAAATAAACTGTGAAAAGAAAATCGTCAAGATCCGGGTGTCGGATGACGAGGATGTATTAGTGCAAGGAGAAAAATCCGGCACCATGATACCATTTATATCCCACCTCAAGGTGTTAAAATATATACGTCAGGGATGTGTGGCGTATCTAGCGAGCCTGACGGCCACTGATTCTGAGGAAAAACGGGTGGACGATATTCCCGTGATACGCGAATTTCCACAAGTTTTCCCAGAGGAACTTCCTGGATTACCGCCAACCCGACAGGTCGAATTCAGAATCGACTTATTACCTCAAGCTGGCCCTGTTGCTAAGGTGCCCTACCGACTTGCACCATCCGAGATGCAAGAGTTATCCAACCAGTTGCAAGAATTGTTGGATAAAGGATTTATACGTCCTAGTTATTCCCCGTGGGGTGCACCGGTACTATTCGTGAAAAAGAAGGACGGAAGCCTTAGAATGTGCATTGATTACAGGGAATTGAACAAGTTGACAATCAAAAATAGGTATCCTCTCCCCCGAATCGATGATCTGTTCGACCAACTACAAGGTGCGAGCTACTTCTCCAAAATAGATCTTAGATCAGGATACCATCAGGTTAGAATTCAGGAGGAGGATATCCCAAAAACCGCATTCCGGACTCGCTACGACCATTACGAGTTCTTAGTTATGCCGTTTGGGCTAACAAATGCACCAGCAGTATTCATGGATCTCATGAATCGAGTCTGTAAACCCTACCTCGATAAATTCGTCATCGTGTTTATTGACGATATTTTGATATACTCGAAGAGGAAAGAAGACCACGAGCAACACTTAAGATTAATTTTAGAGCTTCTAAATCAGGAGAAGTTGTATGCTAAATTCTCCAAGTGTAACTTCTGGTTACAAGAAGTGCAATTCCTTGGTCACGTTATAAATCACCAAGGAATACACGTTGATCCAAGTAAGGTTGAAGCAGTTAAGAATTGGCAAGCGCCTAAATCGCCAAAGGAAATCCGCCAATTCTTAGGCTTAGCTGGATACTATCGTCGATTTATAGAGAACTTTTCCAGCATCGCCCAACCTTTAACCCTTCTGACCCAAAAGGATCGAAAGTATGAATGGGGTGATGAGCAGGAAACGGCGTTTCAAATGCTAAAACAAAGATTGTGCCAAGCGCCGATCTTAAGTCTCCCCGACGGAGACGATGGATTTGTCGTGTATTGTGACGCATCCCGTAGAGGATTAGGATGCTTGTTGATGCAGAATAATAAAGTCATAGCCTATGCTTCCCGACAGTTAAAAGTACACGAGAAAAACTACACCACTCATGACTTAGAACTGGGAGCAGTTATCTTTGCACTTAAAATCTGGAGACATTATCTCTACGGTACAAAGTGCACCATCTTCACCGATCATAAAAGTTTGCAACACATATTCGATCAGAAAGAATTGAATATGAGGCAACGAAGATGGGTCGAGTTGTTAAGCGACTATGACTGTGACATCCGTTATCACCCCGGCAAGGCTAACGTCGTAGCCGATGCCTTGAGTAGGAAGGATCGGGTTAAGCCATTGCGAGTGCGAGCGCTGGGGATGATAGTCCAGTCGAACCTTTCGGATTTGATTCGAGTCACTCAACGTGAGGCGTTGAAAGAGGAACAATTGGAAAAAGAGGGACTTTACGGTAACAAGAAGAATTTCGAACAGCGCGTGACGAAATTCTCTACTTCAAAAATCGGATTTGGATCCCGACCCTCCATGACCTTCGTGAATTGATCATGAACGAAGCGCATAAATCGAAATATTCCATACATCCGGGTTCGGATAAGATGTACAAGGATGTGAAGGAGTTCTACTGGTGGCCGGGTATGAAAAAGGATATAGCCACATACGTCGGCAAGTGTACGACGTGTGCGAGGGTTAAGGCGGAGCACCAGAAACCTTCGGGAATGTTACAACAACCGGAAATTCCCGAATGGAAGTGGGAGCAGATCACGATGGATTTTGTGACACATCTCCCCAAGACGTCCCGAGGACATGATGCAATTTGGGTAGTCGTGGATCGATTAACCAAATCGGCACATTTTATTCCGATTAGAAATAATTATAACACTGAGAGACTTGCCCAGATTTATATAAATGAAATTGTGTCTCGTCATGGGATACCAATCTCAATCATCTCTGATCGGGATAGTCATTTCACCTCCAAACTTTGGCAAGCTGTGCAAGAAGCGCTGGGAACGCGTATTAATCTAAGCACAGCTTACCACCCTCAGAACGACGGTCAGTCTGAGAGGACCATCCAAACACTGGAGGATTTGCTTCGTGCATGCGCACTGGATTTTAAAGGAAATTGGGATCAACATCTCCCACTCGTTGAATTTTCCTATAATAATAGTTACCATAGCAGTATAAAGGCAGCGCCTTACGAAGCATTGTATGGACGGAAATGCCGATCGCCACTCTGCTGGACTGAAGTGGGCGACACACAGGTTATTAGATCAGATCTGGTCCAGGAAACGACCAGCAAAATTCTTGAAATTAAGAACAATCTGAAGGCCGCGCGGGATCGGCAGAAGAGTTATGCCGATACCCGTAGGAAACCGTTGTCATTCGAGAAAGGTGATAAAGTGTATTTGAAAGTATCACCGTGGAAGGGTGTGGTTAGATTTGGAAAGGCGGGGAAGTTAGCCCCTAGATACATTGGACCATTCGACATTACTGCAAAAATCGGTCCAGTAGCATACCGATTAGAACTGCCTGATAAACTGAGTGCAGTTCACAATGTGTTTCACGTGTCAAACTTGAAAAGGTGTCTGTCGAATGAGACATCGGCGTTACCCTTAGAGGGTGTCCAAATAAGTGATAAACTCAACATTGTAGAGGAACCCATAGAAATAGTGGATGGGAAAATCAAGCAACTTAGACACAATAAGATCTCGTTGGTCAAAGTTAGATGGAACTCGCAACGAGGCCCAGAATATACATGGGAACCACAGGACGAATTTCGGAAGAAATACCCCACCTATTTCCTCAAAAGGAAGTAGTTGACGCGTAAAATTTCGAGGACGAAATTTTTATAACGGGGGAGAATGTAACGATTCCGGCAAATTCAGGTATACCCTAGCCGGAATATACTATTTACGTGTTATTCAATACTGAATATATGAATTATAATGTGTTTATACGAGTATATAAGATTCACAGTACGAATTATACTCTGATGAACAGTTAGTCGTATTAGAATTACGATTAACCGATGAACGGTTATTGAAACCCGAACGAATCGGGGATTACGTCATAGATGAAATATATGATGTTTAGTAAGGTTTACGAAGTATTAAGGCTTCGGGATAAGTGAATTATAGCACAGAAAAAGGATTTCGATTTATTAGTACGTCGATACGTTAAACGAAACCTTTAACATCAAACCAAGCAAGAGACGATTGATCAAGCCGAAAAAGATGCACAATGACCGACAATATGATGTGTTGAGTCAATAAATGTCATGGTTTAAGTTTTTAAAGATTTTAAATCGGTTTTATATAAATTTTATTTTTAAGCCGAAAAAACGACCGTTTTAGCCTCGTTTTAAGCCGAATTAAGCGTTTAACCGAAAAACGAACTGAACCAGATTATCCACAACGTTATCTGGATTACACAATCTAAATGTGTGGCCATGGTTGGAGTTGTGGGCCCCTCTCCCCACCTTACTATGGACCGATCGGTCCATAGCCTCACCAATACACATTTCATTTTCTTTTTTTAACATCACAACCCCAACTTTCTCTCATCAATCTTCAACATCCATCCAAAGATCCAAGCTTTTAAGAAAGAAAACGAGGTATAGACCGAGTTATAATCGTGTTATTCTTCTTTTCTTGATTCATTTACAAGAAAATGAGGTTTCAAGTGAAATATGGGTGGAAACTCGAGATGAAACCGATTCTTGGAGGATCAAGTGATGTATACAAGTTATACAAAGGATCTTGGTCCAAGAAAGTAGTTAAAAGAGTCAAAAACGAATTTTTACGGTCAAAATCTTTGTTATGATGTTTTAATCGAAACCATGAAAGAAATGGCTTGATTGTGGGTATAACTTGCTTGGTGTGGTGATGTTGTGCTTGTAAGTGTTGTATCTAGTGGCTAGCAAAGGCTAGAAACCAAGATCTTTCCGATCTAACGCTAGAAAACACAAAGTAGTTCGGTTTTCGTATGATTTAGTTATTTTGGACAGATTGTGATAGACCTAGAGTTGGGTCAAGAAATTTCACAGAGATGATCTACACATGAAAATATGAGATCTGTAAATTTTTGGTAATTTTTGGATAAAGGATGAATATTTGGTGAATTTAATGCTCGGTTTTGGCCAAAAATGGTGAAAAATAGCTAAACATCATGAAAAATTCTGGAAAATTTAAGATAAGCTTTTTATAACATATAAAAGTCACACACAAAATATCAGGTTCATTGGAGAAGTCTAAGTAGGCTTTTCGGTAAAACGAGTTCTAGGGATTTCTAGCTCGGTTTTGGTAAAAATGGCATGAAAAATGAGATTTTGGTTCTGGAAAAATTACAGGGAACTATGTGGACGACAGGGGTCATCCTAGAAAAATTTGGGATTTTACGAAGGTCGTTTGGTATTTTCGACATATTTGGTGTTTAAATGACGTTTAAAAATGGTTAAATAAATCTTAGATATAAAAATTAATTCTGGAAAAATTTTATTAAATTCCTTACTGTCAAAATATGGTTTGTACAAAATTTCAAGGTCCGAGACTAAACGGATATTTATTTGTGCTAAATGGAACTTAAAAACAAACTTTTAAAGCTTAAAACGAGTAAACCGGCGAAGTTCGCCTAAGCGAGCTGACTGGTGTTTGAAAACCTTAATAATGGATGATTTTTATGAAACTAAGTTAATCAAGTAAAAATAAATCATCCGAAAATAATTCGGATGATTTGGGTAATTTTACCCGATTTAACCGTTTCCGGTGTATTAAAGACGGAAACGGGCCCCGCGGCCAAACGGGGTGTCTAACCGAGCTCTAATTTCACCACTTTAATGAAAATATCAATAATAACTATTTTCGGGTCGTGTGTGGTCAAACTTATTTTTGTAAACATAAAAACGGATAACCGTGCTAGGCACGCAAAACGAGAAAACAAACTAACGGTAGTTTTGACTAAAGAACTCTAGGTGATATCACAATCTAAGTCCTGAAAAGTATTTCGGGGTTAACATTGTCCCCGGATCGTGTACGGTACTGGGTTAGCAGTGTCCCCAGACGTACCGGTTAACACGAATTTAAGTTATATTGATAGAAATTGTGTAGTAACGATTTGGGGATCGTATTACAGATCTGTACCAGTAGCCGTGCACCGTATTACATCTTGCTCACAAGAAGGTGTGTTTTCACGAGCCCCTTTTACTGAACTGTTTTAAATATTTTCCCGGGGCGGAAAGCATGTTTTTATCAAAGTGTTTAAGTACATGCTGATCGCATGGAAATGAACGTATTTATATAATGTTTATTGTACGGGAATCGTACGGTAATGAATTAAGATGGTAATTGTCTGAGTTGCTAACAGTGTAAGGCCCGAAACCGTGTTCTGGGGTAACCGACTTCCCAGAGGTTATTAAATGTGTTTCTGGGGTAACAGAGTTCCCAGAGTTTATTAAATGTGTTTCTGGGGTAACAGAGTTCCCAGAGGTTATTAAATGTGTTTCTGGAGTAACAGAGTTCCCAGAGGTTATTGGAAGTATTCTGGGGTAACAGAGTTCCCGGAGGTTAATCGATATGTTTTGGGGTTAACAGAGTTCTCACTTGTGGGCTCAGCATAATTACATCGCTTATTTATGATTATTATAATAATTTGTTATGGTTTATTTAAATTAGTGAAACTCACCAACTATTCGTAGTTGACCCGTTTTCTTTACATGCTTTCTAGGTACACTCAAATTGGAATGAGTGATATGTGTTCGATGCTGTGTGCTATTTTGTGGAAGCTTAGAGAACTATATTTTGCATTAAAAATGTTAATGTACTATCGGTAACACTTATGTGATAATGCTTAGATGGTTATGAAACTCAGAACAATGTAATACGTTTAAATTAATGTAGTGGTGTTTTCTTTATAAACAATGCTGTTGATATCAGATGTGTCTGTTGCATCCCGTGTACGTTTTCGCTGCGCTTACGGGGTGTTACAGAACTTGGTATCAGAGCCATTGGTTATAAAGAATTAGGATGTCTTTAAAAAATACCTAAAATATAACCAGTAGCTCAAGTATTATAGGATCTGAATATCAACTAATAATTTATTGTGACGAGATCGGGATGAACTTGGATGGACAAGTGGGTTATTATGGTCCGGAACATAATAACAGACTTGTCTGCACGAGGGAATTCAGGGAAAGTCACGGGGGACTTTAATTGGTAAAATTGGCAACATACGTGCAAATATGTGATAAAATTGTTTTGTGGTCAAGTTGTATAAGTAAGTGTATATTAATTTGATTATGATTTACACTATGGAAAGAACTATATGTTTGTTAACTTGTGTGCAGGTAAAATGTCAATAACTCCTAGTTTGTCGATTGAGGAGGACCCGGAGGAGGTCAGCTCCGGGGACTCTGGGAGCCCACTCGTAGCATCTAGCACAGAGCCCAGCGAGGCTAGCCTTAGGAGTGCTAGCTTGTCCTCCCCTGCTAGGGTTACCAGGTCTCCCACCCCACCCGCACCTCAGGTCACCCTCACCCCTCCCAGACCCGGTCCCCGCCTCACGGCGCGGATCAGTGTCCCGTATGTTTCACCTACCTCTACCCCACCCAGATCCACTTACCACAGAGGCGAGTCCTCCCGCCCCCAGCCCGGGCCTGTGCCGCCACCTGTGTGGGGTACCCCCAGGCCAGTGAGGGATGAGCGTCCCTCCACCGAGGCGGCGTGGCTCCGGGTGCTCACCGAGCGGATGAATGAGCACACCACCGCCTTGACGGTGGGTATTCAGAGGAGGAACCTCTTGGTGGATTGCATACTGGACAGCCAGCATGCGATCGCGCAGCTGAGGAGGGAGGACGCCTACTCCCTGGGGTTGATTGACCGGATGGAAACATGGATCCGGGGTTTAATGGCAGTGGTTGTGGGGATATCGGCGGTGTTGGTGTGGTTGGTATACCACCGTGTTTAGATCATGTTAGGGTGGTGGTAGTCAGGGACCGCTTTTTGATACTCTGTGTAAGCAGTTAGTGGTGATGCTAACATGGAGTGAATCTTGTTTAGTTATAATACAACCACTGGCCCTTAGGGGGGGTCTCTTTTGGGGCATATCAGTATAGATACTTTTGGGTATCATTCAAGCACTGGCCCGTTGCGGGTTATGTCGAGATGATGCCGGCATAGGCCCTACGTATGAAAACTTAACTAATGTAATAGTGACAGGAAAGTAATATGAACGGATGTTTGTGTAATATGTACTAACGTTTATTAATGAATGGAATGTTTGTTGTGTTTTATGATTGGAACTTGTATTGATTATATATATTTTCTTGATGTTGTGTAGAATGGCACCAAAACGTTCAGCCCAATTGTCGGAAGTGGACGTGAGCCGTTTGATTGCTCGACAGTTGGAGGCGGCGATACCGGATATAGTATCGCGCATCGCCGCCAGTATTAACAATTCGACCAATCCAACCCCTCCGAGCAATCAAACGACCACCAATAATGACGGGGAACGAAATACTAATCCTCCGCAGTATGATAACACGATTCCGAGTAATGACGCACCGCCTAGGGTGGTCGTTACAGATAGTAATGGCCCTATACCTACGGTAGAGACGAACCGTACTGAACCGATTCGTGCATCCAGGGGATGTTCGATCAAGGACTTTATGTTGTGCAAACCTCTAGAGTTTAGCGGGTCTGAAGGACCAAATGGATTAGTTAAATGGATCGAGAAAATAGAATCCGTGGTGAATATCAGCAACTGCCCCGAGGATTGTGTTGTTAAGTATGCTGCCTGCACATTCACGGACCATTCCTTGACATGGTGGAACACGATAGTGCAGACCCGGGGCCAGGCGGCGACAAACCGCATGACCTGGACGGAACTCAAGGCTCTTGTACTGGAACATTTCTGCCCGAAAAACGAATTGCAAAAATTAGAAAATGAATTGTGGAACCTGGAAATGCAGGGGGCAGACCATTTGGGTTATACGAACCGGTTTAATGAGTTGTCGTGATTGGTACCATGGTTGGTCACCCCAGAGTCGAAGAGGGTGGAGCGTTATATTTGGGGGCTAACTCTAGTGGTAAGGAGTATAGTCAATTCTGGGGGACACCAGACGTATGAGGGTGCGGTGACGCAAGCTGGTATCGTCACTTATGATTTCATAAGAAACGGGTCACTGAAGGTGGCAGGAGAGTCCGCTGGGGGGAAGCGGAGTTCACATGACCATAGGACCCAGGAAAAGCAGCAAGGTAAACGTGCTAGACCCACTGCCCAGAACTACGCCATGACTAGTTCGGGCGGGAGGCAAGAACCGCAGAAGGGAACGTTTCCTAAGTGTGGGAAATGTGGTTACCACCATGGTGGCGTGTGCAAAGAGGTGGTGTGCCACCGGTGTGGCAGGATTGGACACTACGCACCCAATTGTAAGACAAATCTGAACAACCTGAACCGTCAACCACAACCTATCCGTGCGCAGCCATTTAAGACCCAACCAGCCCGACAGCAGAACCCGCAAGGAAACCAAAGGGTGACCACCAGCCGTGCTTGCTATGAATGCGGCAGCACGGATCACTTCAAAAGACACTGTCCGAAACTGAACCAGGGAGGAAACGGGAGGCAACCCTCGGGTCAGGCATCGTCGTCCAATCCGGCGCAAGGCCGAGCATTCGTGATGGGGGCGAACGAGGCACGCCAGGACCCCAGCGTAGTGACAGGTACATTCCTCGTCTCTGATCATTACGCTTCTGTATTATTTGATACAGGTGCCGATAGAAGTTTTGTCTCCGTTAGATTCCTTTCGATAGCAAACCTTCCTATTGGTGAAACCATAGAACCTTACACCGTAGAAGTCGCTAACAGTAAAACCATGATAGTTAATCAGATAGTTCGGAATTGCCCTTTTATTCTGAACGAACAATTCTTTCTGATTGACTTGTTACCGGTAGAATTGGGCAGTTTTGACGTGATAGTGGGAATGGATTGGTTGGCACGTAACAGGGTAGAAATAAACTGTGAAAAGAAAATCGTCAAGATCCGGGTGTCGGATGACGAGGATGTATTAGTGCAAGGAGAAAAATCCGGCACCATGATACCATTTATATCCCACCTCAAGGTGTTAAAATATATACGTCAGGGATGTGTGGCGTATCTAGCGAGCCTGACGGCCACTGATTCTGAGGAAAAACGGGTGGACGATATTCCCGTGATACGCGAATTTCCACAAGTTTTCCCAGAGGAACTTCCTGGATTACCGCCAACCCGACAGGTCGAATTCAGAATCGACTTATTACCTCAAGCTGGCCCTGTTGCTAAGGTGCCCTACCGACTTGCACCATCCGAGATGCAAGAGTTATCCAACCAGTTGCAAGAATTGTTGGATAAAGGATTTATACGTCCTAGTTATTCCCCGTGGGGTGCACCGGTACTATTCGTGAAAAAGAAGGACGGAAGCCTTAGAATGTGCATTGATTACAGGGAATTGAACAAGTTGACAATCAAAAATAGGTATCCTCTCCCCCGAATCGATGATCTGTTCGACCAACTACAAGGTGCGAGCTACTTCTCAAAAATAGATCTTAGATCAGGATACCATCAGGTTAGAATTCAGGAGGAGGATATCCCAAAAACCGCATTCCGGACTCGCTACGGCCATTACGAGTTCTTAGTTATGCCGTTTGGGCTAACAAATGCACCAGCAGTATTCATGGATCTCATGAATCGAGTCTGTAAACCCTACCTCGATAAATTCGTCATCGTGTTTATTGACGATATTTTGATATACTCGAAGAGGAAAGAAGACCACGAGCAACACTTAAGATTAATTTTAGAGTTTCTAAATCAGGAGAAGTTGTATGCTAAATTCTCCAAGTGTAACTTCTGGTTACAAGAAGTGCAATTCCTTGGTCACGTTATAAATCACCAAGGAATACACGTTGATCCAAGTAAGGTTGAAGCAGTTAAGAATTGGCAAGCGCCTAAATCGCCAAAGGAAATCCGCCAATTCTTAGGCTTAGCTGGATACTATCGTCGATTTATAGAGAACTTTTCCAGCATCGCCCAACCTTTAACCCTTCTGACCCAAAAGGATCGAAAGTATGAATGGGGTGATGAGCAGGAAACGGCGTTTCAAATGCTAAAACAAAGATTGTGCCAAGCGCCGATCTTAAGTCTCCCCGACGGAGACGATGGATTTGTCGTGTATTGTGACGCATCCCGTAGAGGATTAGGATGCGTGTTGATGCAGAATAATAAAGTCATAGCCTATGCTTCCCGACAGTTAAAAGTACACGAGAAAAACTACACCACTCATGACTTAGAACTGGGAGCAGTTATCTTTGCACTTAAATCTGGAGACATTATCTCTACGGTACAAAGTGCACCATCTTCACCGATCATAAAAGTTTGCAACACATATTCGATCAGAAAGAATTGAATATGAGGCAACGAAGATGGGTCGAGTTGTTAAGCGACTATGACTGTGACATCCGTTATCACCCCGGCAAGGCTAACGTCGTAGCCGATGCCTTGAGTAGGAAGGATCGGGTTAAGCCATTGCGAGTGCGAGCGCTGGGGATGATAGTCCAGTCGAACCTTTCGGATTTGATTCGAGTCACTCAACGCGAGGCGTTGAAAGAGGAACAATTGGAAAAAGAGGGACTTTACGGTAACGAGAAGAATTTCGAACAGCGCGTGGACGAAATTCTCTACTTCAAAAATCGGATTTGGATCCCGACCCTCCATGACCTTCGTGAATTGATCATGAACGAAGCGCATAAATCGAAATATTCCATACATCCGGGTTCGGATAAGATGTACAAGGATGTGAAGGAGTTCTACTGGTGGCCGGGTATGAAAAAGGATATAGCCACATACGTTGGCAAGTGTACGACGTGTGCGAGGGTTAAGGCGGAGCACCAGAAACCTTCGGGAATGTTACAACAACCGGAAATTCCCGAATGGAAGTGGGAGCAGATCACGATGGATTTTGTGACACATCTCCCCAAGACGTCCCGAGGACATGATGCAATTTGGGTAGTCGTGGATCGATTAACCAAATCGGCACATTTTATTCCGATTAGAAATAATTATAACACTGAGAGACTTGCCCAGATTTATATAAATGAAATTGTGTCTCGTCATGGGATACCCATCTCAATCATCTCTGATCGGGATAGTCATTTCACCTCCAAACTTTGGCAAGCTGTGCAAGAAGATCTGGGAACGCGTATTAATCTAAGCACAGCTTACCACCCTCAGACCGACGGTCAGTCTGAGAGGACCATCCAAACACTGGAGGATTTGCTTCGTGCATGCGTACTGGATTTTAAAGGAAATTGGGATCAACATCTCCCACTCGTTGAATTTTCCTATAATAATAGTTACCATAGCAGTATAAAGGCAGCGCCTTACGAAGCATTGTATGGACGGAAATGCCGATCGCCACTCTGCTGGACTGAAGTGGGCGACACACAGGTTATTAGATCAGATCTGGTCCAGGAAACGACCAGCAAAATTCTTGAAATTAAGAACAATCTGAAGGCCGCGCGGGATCGGCAGAAGAGTTATGCCGATACCCGTAGGAAACCGTTGTCATTCGAGAAAGGTGATAAAGTGTATTTGAAAGTATCACCGTGGAAGGGTGTGGTTAGATTTGGAAAGGCGGGGAAGTTAGCCCCTAGATACATTGGACCATTCGACATTACTGCAAAAATCGGTCCAGTAGCATACGGATTAGAACTGCCTGATGAACTGAGTGCAGTTCACAATGTGTTTCACGTGTCAAACTTGAAAAGGTGTCTGTCGAATGAGACATCGGCGTTACCCTTAGAGGGTGTCCAAATAAGTGATAAACTCAACATTGTAGAGGAACCCATAGAAATAGTGGATGGGAAAATCAAGCAACTTAGACACAATAAGATCTCGTTGGTCAAAGTTAGATGGAACTCGCAACGAGGCCCAGAATATACATGGGAACGAAAGGACGAATTTCGGAAGAAATACCCCACCTATTTCCTCAAAAGGAAGTAGTTGACGCGTAAAATTTCGAGGACGAAATTTTTATAACGGGGGGAGAATGTAACGATTCCGGCAAATTCAGGTATACCCTAGCCGGAATATACTATTTACGTGTTATTCAATACTGAATATATGAATTATAATGTGTTTATACGAGTATATAAGATTCACAGTACGAATTATACTCTGATGAACAGTTAGTCGTATTAGAATTACGATTAACCGATGAACGGTTATTGAAACACGAACGAATCGGGGATTACGTCATAGATGAAATATATGATGTTTAGTAAGGTTTACGAAGTATTAAGGCTTCGGGATAAGTGAATTATAGCACAGAAAAAGGATTTCGATTTATTAGTACGTCGATACGTTAAACGAAACCTTAACATCAAACCAAGCAAGAGACGATCGATCAAGCTGAAAAAGATGCACAATGACCGACAATATGATGTGTTGAGTCAATAAATGTCATGGTTTAAGTTTTTAAAGATTTTAAATCGGTTTTATATAAATTTTATTTTTAAGCCGAAAAAACGACCGTTTTAGCCTCGTTTTAAGCCGAATTAAGCGTTTAACCGAAAAACGAACTGAACCAGACTATCCACAACGTTATCTGGATTACACAATCCAAATGTGTGGCCATGGTTGGAGTTGTGGGCCCCCCTCCCCACCTTACTATGGACCGATCGGTCCATAGCCTCACCAATACACATTTCATTTTCTTTTTTTAACATCACAACCCCAACTTTCTCTCATCAATCTTCAACATCCATCCAAAGATCCAAGCTTTTAAGAAAGAAAACGAGGTATAGACCGAGTTATAATCGTGTTATTCTTCTTTTCTTGATTCATTTACAAGAAAATGAGGTTTCAAGTGAAATATGGGTGGAAACCCGAGATGAAACCGATTCTTGGAGGATCAAGTGATGTATACAAGTTATACAAAGGATCTTGGTCCAAGAAAGTAGTTAAAAGAGTCAAAAACGAATTTTTACTGTCAAAATCTTTGTTTTGATGTTTTAATCGAAACCATGAAAGAAATGGCTTGATTGTGGGTATAACTTGCTTGGTGTGGTGATGTTGTGCTTGTAAGTGTTGTATCTAGTGGCTAGCAAAGGCTAGAAACCAAGATCTTTGCGATCTAACGCTAGAAAACACAAAGTAGTTCGGTTTTCGTATGATTTAGTTATTTTGGACAAATTGTGATAGACCTCGACTTGGGTCACGAAATTTCACAGAGATGATCTACACATGAAAATATGAGATCTGTGAATTTTTGGTAATTTTTGGATAAAGGATGAATATTTGGTGAATTTAATGCTCGGTTTTGGCCAAAAATGGTGAAAAATAGCTAAACATCATGAAAAATTCTGGAAAATTTAAGATAAGCTTTTTATAACATATAAAAGTCACACACAAAATTTCAGGTTCATTGGAGAAGTCTAAGTAGGCTTTTCGGTAAAACGAGTTCTAGGGATTTCTAGCTCGGTTTTGGTAAAAATGGCATGAAAAATGAGGTTTTGGTTCTTGAAAAATTACAGGGAACTATGTGGGTGACAGGGGTCATCCCAGAAAAATTTGGGATTTTTCGAAGGTCGTTTGGTATTTTCGACATATTTGGTGTTTAAATGACGTTTAAAAATGGTTAAATAAATCTTAGATATAAAAATTAATTCTGGAAAAATTTTATAAAATTCCGTACTGTCAAAATATGGTTTGTACAAAATTTCAAGGTCCGAGACTAAACAGATATTTATTTGTGCTAAATGGAACTTAAAAACAAACTTTTAAAGCTTAAAACGAGTAAACCGGCGAAGTTCGCCTAAGCGAGCTGACTGGTGTTTGAAAACCTTAAAAATGGATGATTTTTATGAAACTAAGTTAATCAAGTAAAAATAAATCATCCGAAAATAATTCGGATGATTTGGGTAATTTTACCCGATTTAACCGTTTCCGGTGTATTAAAGACGGAAACGGGCCCCGCGGCCAAACGGGGTGTCTAACCGAGCTCTAATTTCACCACTTTAATGAAAATATCAATAATAACTATTTTCGGGTCGTGTGTGGTCAAACTTATTTTTGTAAACATAAAGACGGATAACCGTGCTAGGCACGCAAAACGAGAAAACAAACTAACGTTAGTTTTGACTAAAGAACTCAATGTGATATCACAATCTAAGTCCTGAAAAGTATTTCGGGGTTAACATTGTCCCCGGATCGTGTACGGTACTGGGTTAGCAGTGTCCCCAGACGTACCGGTTAACACGAATTTAAGTTATATTGATAGAAATTGTGTAGTAACGATTTGGGGATCGTATTACAGATCTGTACCAGTAGCCGTGCACCGTAGTACATCTTGCTCACAAGAAGGTGAGTTTTCACGAGCCCCTTTTACAGAACTGTTTTAAATATTTTCCCAGGGCAGAAAGCATGTTTTTATCAAAGTGTTTAAGTACATGCTGATCGCATGGATATGAACGTATTTATATAATGTTTATTGTACGGGAATCGTACGGTAATGAATTAAGATGGTAATTGTCTGAGTTGCTAACAGTGTAAGGCCCGAAACAGTGTTCTGGGGTAACCGAGTTCCCAGAGGTTATTAAATGTGTTTCTGGGGTAACAGAGTTCCCAGAGTTTATTAAATGTGTTTCTGGGGTAACAGAGTTCCCAGAGGTTATTAAATGTGTTTCTGGAGTAACAGAGTTCCCAGAGGTTATTGGAAGTATTCTGGGGTAACAGAGTTCCCGGAGGTTAATCGATATGTTTTGGGGTTAACAGAGTTCTCACTTGTGGGCTCAGCATAATAACATCGCTTATTTATGATTTATAATGATTTGTTATGGTTTATTTAAATTAGTGAAACTCACCAACTATTCGTAGTTGACCCGTTTTCTTTACATGCTTTCTAGGTACACTCAAATTGGAATGAGTGATATGTGTTCGATGCTGTGTGCTATTTTGTGGAAGCTTAGAGAACTATATTTTGCATTAAAAATGTTAATGTACTATCGGTAACACTTATGTGATAACGCTTAGATGGTTATGAAACTCAGAACAATGTAATACGTTTAAATTAATGTAGTGGTGTTTTCTTTATAAACAATGCTGTTGATATCAGATGTGTCTGTTGCATCCCGTGTACGTTTCCGCTGCGGTTACGGGGTGTTACACAAGCCCGTCAAGAATGTTTCGACACCATGAAACAACTCATCAGTTGCAAGATGGCAGAGGGGTCTCCCGTCAGTGCTCATGTTCTAAAGATTAAGGGGCACATCGATCAGCTCAAGAAACTTGATTATCCCATGCCCGATGAGATGGCATCGGATTTCATTCTCAACTCTTTCCCCAACTCATACGACCAGTTCGTAATGAATTTCAACATGAATGGTTGGGTGAAGACAGTGCCGGAGCTTCATAACATTCTCAAGACGGCTGAGATGAACATTCCTTCTAGGACCAATCAAGTTCTGATGATTCGATCTGCTGGTGTCAAGAAGCCAAAACCAAAGAATCGGGGTTTTAAGGGAAAAGGCAAGAAGAAAGTTACTGTTGCTGCCCATGTTGCCACCAACACTAACAAGGTGGTTGCAAAGAAAAAGCCGCCGCCCTTTGAGGAGCGCAAGTGCTTCAAATGCAACCAAATGGGGCACTGGATGAGAAACTGCCCCGAGCATCTTGCTGAGATCAGAAAGAAGAGAGCAAATGGTGAAGGCTCTTCTGGAGGTATTTCCATATACGTTATTGAACTTTTCACTGTCTCTAGCAACACATGGGTATTTGATACCGGATGTGGTTACCACATCATTAATGTCTTGCAGGAGCCTAAGAAGTGGAGGAAACTGAATAAAGGCAGCATGGAACTCATCGTTGGAGATGGGAAGAGAGTACCAGTTCTGGCAACTGGAGTATTTCATTTTACTTGTCCATCTGGCCTAGTTTTTCCTTTAAATAATTGTTTGTATGCTCCTAGCTTGACCAGAAACATCATTTCAGTTTCGTTGTTATTTGAACAAGGATTTAAGTATGTTCTTAATGGCATGGCTATTTCTGCTTACTTAAATGATATCTTTTATTTTGAGGCTAAACCTCGAAATGGTATTTATGAGATTGATGTTCAACCTGACAATAACGTATATCATCTTTCAAAACGTATCAAGACTAGTGTCAACGATACTTTTCTATGGCATTGCCGACTTGGCCACATAAGCAAGGCAAGAGTTAAAAGACTCTAATCCGAAGGTATTCTTGAATACACAGGACCAGACTCTTTTAACACTTGTGAATCTTGCTTAGCTGGCAAACTCGCCAAAGACTCCTTCACTAATAAAACTGAACGAGCAAGTGATCTATTAGGACTCATACACACTGATGTATGTGGACCTTTTAGAACCATGACTAGAAACCATGAAAGATACTTCATTTCTTTTATCGACGATTATAGTCGATACGCTTATGTGTATCTTATGAAACATAAGCACGAAACTTTTGAAAAGTTCAAAGAGTTTCAAAGCGAAGTGGAAAAACAACTTGATAAAACCATTAAGATACTTCGATCAGATCTAGGTGGAGAGTATCTCAGCACAGAGTTCATCACTCATCTAAAAGAGCATGGAATTGTTTCACAGCTCACTCCACCTGGCACACCCCAACTTAATGGCGTGAGCGAAAGGAGAAATCGAACTTTGCTAAACATGGTTCGATCGATGATGTGTAGAACTAACTTGCCTCACTCCTTTTGGGGTTACGCCCTTATGACCGCCGCCCGCATTGTCAATCTAGCTCCAACTAAGAAAATAGACAAAACACCATATGAGATATGGCATAAGGGAAAGAAACCCAAATTGTCTTATCTCAGAGTATGGGGATGTGATGCTTATATCACAAGTGAGTCTGATGACAAACTTGATCCCCGCGGCGAAAAAGTTATTTTCGTCGGATACTATTACAAGAGCGGTTATTACTTCTTTCATCCTGATACAAATACGATTTCTGTCAGAAGGAAAGGCTACTTCCTTGAAGAAGAATTTCTTAGTCAAGGAACTAGAAGTGACATTGTCGATCTTGAAGAAATTCAAGAACCACAATCAACCGCTGAGGTAGTTGGAGAGTCTGATCAACAGGTTGCTGTTGCTGATACATCATACGTGAACACAAGCGTTCGCAGAAGTAGTAGGACTCCCGTACCAAATTCTAGATACTTATGTCATCTAGATGGTGCCGAAGTCTTATTAGTAGCCGAGTCTGGGGACGAGCCTACTAACTACAAGTCTGCTATCTTGGATCCGGAATCCAAGAAATGGCAAGATGCCATGGATGCTGAGATGCAGTCCATGCATGATAACCAAGTTTGGAACTTGGTTGAGCTACCCCCCGATTGTCGGGCAGTAGGGAGCAAATGGATTTTCAAGAAGAAAACCGACATGCATGGAAATGTGCAAACCTACAAAGCACGGCTAGTCGCAAAAGGTTTCACTCAAACTCAAGGTGTTGACTATGATGAAACTTTTTCGCCCGTTGCTATGACTAAGTCAATTAGGATATTGCTTGCCATTGCTGCATACTATGATTATGAGATATGGCAAATGGATGTCAAAACCGCTTTCCTTAATGGACATCTTTCTGAAGATGTCTATATGGTTCAGCCTGAAGGTTTTGTCGATCCAAAATATCCTAATAAGGTTTGCAAATTGAACAAGTCCATTTATGGACTTAAGCAGGCATCTCGAAGCTGGAATCTTCACTTTGACGAGAAAATCAAAGAGTTTGGTTTTGTCAAAAATGAAGATGAACCTTGTGTTTACAGAAAGGCTAGTGGGAGCACTATATCATTCCTCATCTTGTATGTGGATGACATACTGATCATTGGAAACAACATTCCTAAGCTTAAGGAAGTTAAGCAATGGTTGGAATCTTGTTTTGCAATGAAAGATCTTGGAGAAGCCGCTTATATTCTGGGAATAAAGATCTATAGAGATAGATCTAAGCGGATTCTAGGGCTTAGTCAAAGTACTTACATAGACAAAGTAATGGCACGCTTCTCAATGGAAAACTCCATGAAAGGGGCTGTTCCAATGACTAAGGGAACCATGTTGAGTAAATCGCAATCTCCGGCAACGGACATTGAATCTAAACGTATGCAAGCAATTCCATATGCTTCTGCGGTTGGCTCTATCATGTATGCTATGTTATGTACTAGACCTGACGTCTCGTATGCCTTGAGCATGACCAGTCGTTTTCAATAGAGTCCTGGCATTGCCCATTGGACTGCTGTGAAGAACATTCTAAGGTACTTGAATAGGACCAAAGACATTTTCTTGGTGTTTGGGGGAGTGGAAAAGGAGCTCACTGTAAAGTGTTACACTGATGCTAGCTTCCAGACTGACCGAGATGATTCTCGCTCACAGTCGGGTTTCGTTTTCACTCTCAATGGAGGAGCTATTTATTGGAAGAGCTCCAAGCAGAGTGTAGTAGCGGATTCTACCACCGAATCCGAATATATAGCCGCATCTGATGCTGCTAAGGAGGCTGCTTGGATGAAGAAGTTCATCACCGATCTCGATGTGGTTCCGAGTATTCACAATCCAATCGAGGTATTCTGTGATAACACAGGTGCTATTGCTCAAGCCAAAGAGCCAAGGTCTCATCACAGAACCAAGCACATTCTAAGGAAGTTCCATCTTATTCGGGAAATATTGGAACGAGGTGACATCGTGATAAGCAAGGTAGACACAGATCAAAATCTAGCCGACCCGTTCACTAAGCCAATGATTCAGGACAAACATGATCAGCATAGAGATGCTATCGGGCTTAGACTTGCTAGTGATTTATTTTGATTTAGTATTTGGATGTATGAACGTTTTATCAGTTGTACCTTTCTGTTCACTTTTGATTTAATGGTTAAACGAAAAGGTTGAATGATACAATTGTGTTCATTTTAATACGTTTAATCCATGAATATTGTATTCTAAATTATCCGTAGTCGGTCATATCCGTGGGAACGATTCTGAATTAAGACTAATCTGACTTTGGACTCAAGTAGTTGACTTCCAAACTCCCAGACCTCATTATGAATGATGTTGGATGTAACTCGCATCAAATCATCTTCATGGATCTTGATCATAAGTTGTTTTAATAATAGTATGCTCAATTAGTATCCTTAGACCTGAGATACATATTAGAACTTTCGTTTACCGAGGGATATTCTTTGATCATGACAACCGCTTTTGCGTAACTGCCAGCCATAAAGGCATTGATTGGGAATGTTCCGGAGTTCAGTGGGAGTTGTATGTAGTCAAGATGGGATTCTGTACTCTTACATTAAAATGTAACAGTTAGACATATTGGCGCCCTCGTTGATTCAAACTGGTAAAGTGTGAGGCCTCACCCAAACTAACTGTGTGTTTGATTGGACCACTTTGACTCTATATCGAGAATTACAAAAATTGAACGCCTTATGAGATTGATTTGATCCATGTCTCACTGTTCAATTAATGTCTTATACAGAAAGGGTAGATGACAACGATTACTATAAATTCATTATCTTGCAATAAGGTATTCCAAGATACTTTGGTTATGGAAAAAAAATTGTCATATTTGGTTGGGGACAGCTATGTGTAGCTAGAACGCCTCTGGCTGTCATCGTTGTGATACTTGACCCAAATACGTCCAAGTGGGAGACTGTTGGATTTTATGGACGTTTCGGGTCAAGTCAACGTGACCGACCCGAACGTGATCCGGATAGAGTTACACCGAGGGTAACGAGATAATGGCCTACTTAAAGGTTAATTAGGCCCGACACATAAAATAATTATATAGACACGGTTATGGACTGGACTTTGTTTGATTGGGCTCAAGCCCAAGATGATTAATTGTTAAACCCTAAACTAATTATCTATAAATACATGCCCTTATCTATTTATAGAAAAAAATCAAGAATATCAAATACCCTAGCTGCTACTATTCCTCCGGCGCCGTTTTCCGGCCAATCGGTTTTCTGGTGAGGAATTTCCGGCCACCATATACATCACACAGCCACCACTTATCATCCTTCAATCACCACAAGCAACATTGCAGCTCTAATCTAGCTCCGGTGTCGTTAAATCATTAAACCCCAATTTTCCGGCGAACTACTTCTTCTCGGCGACCTCGGTTTTCTGGCGAACAAGTTCCCTGTTGATTCTGCTGGTAGTTGATGCGCTGCTGGTCTATTGGTTGCTGTCTGCTACTGTCCGTCACCCGTTAGCCGCTGTCACACCACTTGCCGCCGCTAGACGTCGCCGCCGCCGGACCCTCTTTTGGTTGTTGATTGTGTCATCTAGCTCTCTCGTTAACCTTCGGTGTCTTCCCGATTTGTGTATAACCGAGGTATATCGACTACCTTTTCTATGGTTGATTGTTTATTTACTCGTTTATTAGTACTCGTATTGTTGTAATCGGATTCGGGTTTTTGGGTTTCGGTTATGGTTCGTTTTATATCGTTTAACTTTCCGCTGCGTTTTTATAACTTGTTCAAATCCTTGATTCATTAATATGGATTAATAAATATTGAAACGATATATTAACTTTTATTGTTTCGTTTATAAGCTTGATTATTAATATAGATTAATAATTATCGAAACGACATATATAACTAAAACGGGTCTAAATGGTTTGTCCGTTTTCGTTCTGAACCACCGTTGAAACCCAACAGATACTTCAAGAGATGCTAGGGAAATATATTGCAAATGCAGCAGCTGATTGCTATAAAGTAATAGCTAAAGGTCTTCAGATAAAAGCAACAGAGCCAAGTCAATCCAAGTGAAAAAAAGATTACTACAACTCAAATGCGGATAATTGTGCTAAAGATGAACCCCAGAAAAAGAGGAAAGTTCAGAAAGGTTGTAGTTACAAGACTTTCCAAACTTGTAAACCAAAAGACATTATGGTGACAACGGTATCGTTAGCAATACTACAATGGTTGGAAGGAATGCTGGCGGTTGTGATCATGAGTAAATGTGCTAATGATGAAGTTGTTCAATATGCAGCCTTTCAAATGGAAATCATTAGAATGGTGAACTCCATAATGCAAGCAAAAGGAATAAGGATTGTGTATGCAATGGATTAGGAAGATTTACATGCCCTTGTATCTTTCCAAGAGGAAACAAATATTTGTGTGATCGAACTCCATAATACAAGCAAAAGGAATAAGGAATGTATACGCAACGGGTTGGGAAGATTTAGGTGACCTTGTTACGTGAAAGTTTTCCCTCGTAGATGAAATCAGGCAAATGCAGATAAAGTTTCTAAAGTACAATATGGTGGGAAAGAACCATAAGGAGTATACATCAAAATATTTCTAGTACTCGAAACATTTACTAACACCATAATTGATAATAGTATGTCTCTACATCTAGGAGTAGGACTACCGAGGGAGTTTCCTAATATGGTAAGGTCATCCATGACCTAGACCATTGATTCAACCATTGAACTGACTGGATATCCGACTAATAGAATGGTTCAGGTCAAAGAAGAGGATCAAAAAGGTGAGGCCATGAAAAAAAAGGGGGAGAGTAGTTTGAAGGGTAGAAAACAAAGAGGAGGAAAGTAGAAAGAATATCAGCTCATGAATTCAATATGCAAGACCTATAATCGAAGACATTCTAGGTAGTGCAGACATGATGAATTTGTTGCTTGCATGTACTAGTTGCTAGAAGGTAGTCCATGCAACATTAGATTGTTGGAAAAAGAAGATTTTTTGTTTTCGCTGAGGGAAACAAGTCCGTTCAAGACGGAGTGCCAAAGAAGAAGGTTGGAGGAGCTAATTCTAGTGGAACCTAGAATGGGATGGAAATAAAGGGGGATACATATAAGCGTTTTTGTTACAGAGATACCAGACGTTACCATTGTTACGTTCCTCGTTAATAATATATATGCCAGGATATTGTTTGATTCACGTGCCAATCCAAGTTTTATAGTTTAAAAGGTTTCTAGTCTATTAAATAAGTATGTAGTTAAACTAGAAAATCGATATGAAGTTGAAGCCAACAATGGTGATCTCGTCAAGAAATTTGAGGCATTGGAAGGCTGCAAGATCTCATTATCAGGATATGCTAAACCTGCTCTGTTAGTAGCTATAATGCTAGTAGGTTATAACATAGTCATGAGTATGAGCTGGCTATCTACAACCAGGCTCGTATCATGTGTTATAAAAAGATCATTGAAATCTGTGCATAGAATGGAGAGACAGTTCAAGTAGATGAAGACAAAAATGTTGGTCACGTTAGCACAATCTCTATTATTAAATATAGTAATGGCATATGAAGCGGGTGCTTATCATTCATGGCATATGTGACAAAAGAAGTTATACAGAAGAAGCTGGAAGATGTGCCAGTTGTAGCTAAATTTGTTGATGTATCTCCGTCCGAATTGCCTGGAATACCACTCGAACGTGAAGTGGAATTTAAAAAAAGATATACATTCATAGGTACACCATTGATTACTAAAACCCCATACAACTTACTGCAGATCATGATGAAATTTTTGAAGAAGCAGGTAGATGAACTACTAGATGAAGGATTTATAAGACCGAGATCTTCATCATGGGGAGCTCAAATCTTATTTGTGAACAAGAAAGACAATTTAGTGATGGTGTGGATTGATTATCGGGAATCGAATAATTTAAATACCCGCTTCCAAGGATTGATGATGTGTGTGATTAGTTATGCAAGGAGCAAATTACTTTTCTAAGATCGACCTTTGTTCAGGCTATCACCAACTGAAAGTTCAAGAGGGAGATATACCGACTAATAAGGCTTTTAGAACAATATATGGATATTACGACTTTATAGTTATGTCACTCGGACTCACTAAGGTGGTGTTTGGTTTGCGAGAATGACGTTGGGAATGAATCGAATCATTATGATGGAATGGAAAATGATTGTTTGGTTGGTCTATGAAATGAAATCAAAGATTATACATGAAGTCTCACTGTATCAAAATCATTCATTCTTACCCCCTTCATTTTTTTTTTCATTTCATTCCTCCTCCACCTTACTCTTTAAACAACACACTTGACAACCACGACCACCACCACTTGAACGCCACAATCGCCACTGCCACCACCGCTGCCACCACTGTCGCCACCACTACTACCACCACGACCACTACCACCACCTGACTACACCACCACCATCTTATCGCCACCATCACTACCACCTGACCACCAACGCCACCACAATTGATGCCGCTGCCACCACCACGAACGTTGTTACCACCTCCACCGCCACCGTCATCATTGCCACCTCCACCATTGTCATTACCAACCCCACCATTGTCATTCCCTAACCACCATCATCGTCACCCCTTGACCACTGTCTCCGTTACCATTCCCACTTGTCATCGCTGCCACCACCACTACCACAATCGCTACGACCCCCCCACCATCGTCGCATCCTAACCACCATCGCCGCTGCTTGATCACCACCACCGCTGCCACCATAACCTCCGTCACCAGTGATGCCACCGACACCGTCACCATTGTCATTTTTCAATTTTAGTAGATTTTGTTTATTTTGAAGTGAGGTTATTTTTCCATTTTTATTTCATTCATGCATTTTTCATGGCTACCAAAATACATAAAGTCATAATTCATTCCACTCTCATAGGTTGACTAAACAAGAAATATGAATGTTAATAATCCATTTTATTTCCTTTTTCATTTCATTCCCACATCCATTCCATTCCCCCTCAATTCCATTACCCCCTACCAAACGTATCCTAATGTTCCAAAAGCATTCATGGACATGATGAGTCGGATTCGTAAGCTGTAGTTCGATTAATTTGGTTTTATCTGGCGATACACTTATTTATTCCAATAGTGAAGTGGAACATTAGAATCA
The DNA here is from genome assembly GCF_021521415.1 of Bidens hawaiensis. Classification (NCBI taxonomy): domain Eukaryota; kingdom Viridiplantae; phylum Streptophyta; class Magnoliopsida; order Asterales; family Asteraceae; genus Bidens; species Bidens hawaiensis. The sequence goes on along the minus strand of NW_027493155.1, from coordinate 69,465 downwards.
TCACAAGATAGTACTCGAGCTATTACGAAATGAGAGGTTGTATGCTAAATTCTCAAAGTTCGTGTTTTGGCTTCATAAAGTGCAAATTCTTGTCCAAGTTAACATAAGTGGTATTTATACAGATCTTGTAAAGATTGGAGCTATAGCAAAATGGTAGATTTCAAATATCATGGCTAAGTCGTTCCTTCAACATTACTTACTTGTAAGTAAGTTTAGTTTAAATAGGGACCAAAGCAGAACGGAGAAGTTGAAATCTTGAAGCAGAAATTAAAAAATGCACATACTGTGGCTTTACTACATAGTACATACTTTGTAGTCTATTATAATGCTTCCTTCATTGGATGAGTTGTGTTTTAAGTGCAGAATGCTAAAGTCATAGATGCACATCTCGATAGTTAACTCTTGGGAAGAGTTATAGGATTCACAGTCTATAGTTGGGCAACATAATCTTTGCATTAAAGTTATGGAGACACTATCTCTTTTGAGTTAGTTCATAGTTTAATAGCTTATCATGACCATTAAAAATTAAAATATATATTTAGTTAGAAAGAACTTAACATGAGGTAGTGAAGATGGATGTGAGTCCTTAGTGATCATGATTGTGAAATAATTTATTACGAAGGCAAGACTAACGTAGTAACAAATGCTTAGAACAAGATAGAACATGAAAAAACCTAAAAGAGTACGTGCCTAGGGTTAAATCTTAAGATTGACTTCATGGGTCACCCGAAGAAGGAAATTTTGAAGCTGAAAATATGAAAGGTGCGACCGAGTAGTCAAAGTTGAGGATGAAATTCTCAGGATGGGTAATAGGATTTGGGTGCTAGGGAAAAAGATTCTTAGAGAAGCTCATAAATCTAAATAAATGATGCATTCATAATGGGATAAAATGCATAAGAAAAAGGAAACTTATTAATGGGTAGACATGAAGAAAGGTTTTAAACGGCTATACCGCAACACACGGTCTAAAATAATCATAGTGACATCATTAACTCTGGAAAGGAAAATAATTTAATATATAGTGTAATATAAAATTCACAAGAAAATATTGTAATTTTCATGTTTATTATAAAAATAAAATTCGGTTACGTTGTGATTATGACACAACAAATTAATAAAGTAGATAGATAACGTTTTTGTTATTTTACTACTTGTATTTGAATATTATATTTGACTTCCAAATTCCATAAAGATTAAATAAATATTACCAAGAATGAGAATGAGTGATGGACAAATGGGCTTAAAACAAACAAGGATGGGAGGGGATAAATCAAGGTTCTTCTAATTATTAGGAGATTAAATTTGCTAATTTGTCTATTTTCTTAGATTCTTAATGTTGTTTGGTGATGGGACACATGATTATTGTTGGAGTTAATAGAATAAAATCCATAAACATGGTTTGAATATCACCACTCTAAGCTTGTGTTTTCAGTGTAACTAGAAATAAGTTGTGTTATTTATTGAACAACATTTCAAAAACATTTTATTATAACATTTTTACTATAGAAAAACCCTAAGACTAATAGTTTGTACAAGTTCTCTTAATTCTTTTTATCCTCATATAGTTAAAATTGGCCACATATCTTGTAAGAAATTCTAAAATATTATACAATTTTGTATTCATCGACTTGTAGAAATCTCTAACGGATATAGTATCCAACGAGATTATCTTAATCTGATGATACTATTAAGTATATGAGGTATACTAACAATCTTTAGAAGATTCAAACAATTAAACCATATTAAGATCTTAAAAATTGGAGTTGTGCAAGAAGCTTGGGCAACCAAAGCTTAAGGCAAAACATGTTAGTAATTTTAGTGTAATTAGAGATTAACTTGTTGATCAAGTGAATTGTAATATGAATCTAAATAAGTCGGGTGCGGAGTGTACTGTTATTTGATCTTATTATAATTTATAATCATATTGGTACTTAGGGGCGGAGCTACTAAGTCATGGGGTTCCAAAGGGGCAACACCCTTAGTAGCAGGGTCTAAGGGGCAGCGCCCCTGGCTGGGGTAGAAAATTATTTCGGACATATGTTGCTTTATTAAAGATGTATTAGAACATTAATAAATAAATTTTTGTTACAAAGTTTAATAAACCAACAAGAGTGTAATTTCAATTTTATGATAGCTGCAAAGAAGGTATCATTGATCCTGTATCAAACCCTAATATAACGTTATTTTGATCATACGATTATGCTTCTGGTTCATCATAACATACACAAATCCATACTTGATTCTTGCTCTCAAATATGAGTGTTATCCGATCAAAATATTTGGGAACCACAAACAATTTTGATCTGATAGTGTTTACACAACTCTCAGATATCTAAAGATAATCGTTTGCATAAATTCCCCGACAAAACATGATATGGTGTTATCTGGAATGTGTATTAAAATAGTTTTTATTAACATGAGTGAAGTATGAAAATTAGTCCTTCATTAACTTCAGCCAAGATAATAAAGTCGAACATTTTTAGATGAATGCATCGTGTCAAATTATTGATACAACTAGGGTATAGATCCGCGTAACACGCGGTGGAATAACATGTCACTAAACATAATCAACTTAAACATACGTTTAAGGAAACATAATACTTCTTCATCGTTTGGTACCAAACTGTTATAGATTTACATTGTCTCTAGATTCAAACTTCAAAATTACAATAACTTAATTAAACCGAACCCAAAGACATTAACAAAATAACTAACCATGTTCTTTGATATTCAAACATCTTCAAAGTCTTCAATAATTATACTGATACAAACTCCCATTTCCTAAACACCTGAAAATTTATAAAAACAACAGAATATTCAATTAAATATAAAGTTAACATAACAAGATGTTTAATAATTACTAACATCTAAACATTACTAAAATTGTTATATAGAACCAACAAATCTAAGGTTCATAAATATACTTATTAGGAATTCTAAAAAGATGTTGATAATATACTACTTTTATTAATCTATCAACAATATCTAAAGCATTTATATATTACCTTATACTTCATCATCGGACTCCAAACTTTCGGGATCATCATCAAAATCACTTTCATAGTTTTCACATTCGGCTAACCATTTAACCTTCAAACTCACCTCCGTTTACAACTCAAGATGTGCAATTTCTTTTCCCGCATTAGTTAACTTCAACATGTCAATCTCTCTCAGCAGGAGCAAATCTTCACATGACAATAGTAGTTTAGGAGTCAAATTTTTATACCGTCCATTCTCGAACTTGATAACAACCTTGTTTTGATTAGGGTAAAAAATTCACTCCCTTACATGTTCATAAGGCAAACCCTCTTGCTGAAGATCATCAAGGAAATCATGTAAAACATTTATGAGATTGGTTTCTTGTTGACATGGAGAATGTTTCCTAAGACCAATCTCATGAATCTGATGTATATAGAGGTTATCGAACATTATCACGGATTCAATATTATCTTTGTGTATCATGAGTAAATCGCTAAAGATGAATTGATACTTACGTAAAAGGGTACAAAACTTCCAATTGACAATGGTAGACATTTTAGCATTATAGGTTATTATCAAAAGCTTTGGATTACAAATGAAGAAGAAGAAAATGAATTAAATTGAAGATTAAAAAATAGATTAATGAAGTGACGGTTTTATATTTCCAAGGAGTTAATGATTATATCTATCTAATAAGTATAATGTATAGTTAACCTATATTGGTAATATTTTATTAGATATTATTATAAATATTTTAAATACTTTAACTTAAAAATTAAATATAAAAATGGTATCTTATAAAACGTATTTTAAAGATATAGATGTATATCCGGAAATTTTTGGTATATATTAACATTAAATATGTATTTATAATAAAATAACAAATTTTAAGTTAGGATAACAAACAAATATACAAATATTTTTTGTAAGGCCCCGTTACCGGTGCCCTACTTTGGATGTTGGATTTACTCATAAATATAGTTCTACAAATCAGAGTTTATTAAAATTTTCGCGGAATAATAATAAAAGTCAACCATGCATTACAAACGTTCATACCTTGTCTTTTTAAAACATAACATATCATATAATATCAAACATCATAACAGATCTTCAGATGCCAACCTCTTCGATCTTGCCATGTGTCCTGCTCAAACCAGCTGTCTCAATCTGTTAACCTGCGTGCATACTAAAAGTCAGCTACGCTGAGTGAGTTCTAGTTAATCAAATCACTTATATTACATACACAAATACGTGCCCGAAGGTACGCATTACTTACTTAACCTGTTCATCATTCTTTCGTATACATTCATAACTAACCTTATGTAAGGCCCCGTTATCGGTGCCTCACATTTGGATGTTGGATTTACTCATTCACATAGTTCTAATAATCGGAGTTGATAAAAACATTCGCGGAAAATAAAACTTTCATAAAAAATTACACATCAATCCATAATTTGTCTTAAATAACATATTGTCTTTAAAGCATAAACTAATAAATGTATTGAGTCTTGCGATGCTAGTCCCTTATTCAATGCCACGTGTTCCCCTCAAGCGAGCTGCTTCATTCTACTCACTTGCGTGCATACTAAAAGTCAGCTACGCTGAGTGAGTTTTAGTTAATACAAGTAACATACAATACGTTCTTATATTACATACTTAACCTCTTTTACTTTCTTTAGTACATACGTAAGTATATACCTTCGTTCTTACTTTCATACTTTCTTTCTTTATTACTTACAAATTTTATCCTACTTTACATACATACTTCTACGGTTTTAAAGAGCCTTTCGCTCTATAACCTCACAGATATTATTAGGGTCTGCCACCCTCCTTCACAGATATTATTTGGGGTCTGCCACCCTCCTTCACTGAGATTATTAGGGTCTGCCACCCCTTACCGTCAATTCCTCGTTTCATACTTTTCTTTTCTTTCATACTTTCATATACTTCCTTTACATACTCATAACCTATAACATATATACATCATATATTCACATATATAAGCAATCACAACCTCAAGCTATCACATGACAGTACATGCAATATCCGAAGATCATTTACGTACCGACAGGCTTTCACCATTCTTACATATATCATAATAGGCATACACTTACCACTTAAGGTAGGTGTATTAACTAAACACATCGAGTATGCACACATTCCCAAATACATAACAAGGAAATGGGGCTAGAAACTCACCTGAATGCGGTTACGTTCACCGTGTATGGTTATCCCTTTCTTGAGCTGTGCACGACTAACTGTATAACAATTACACGTATCAATTTAACTATCACTACCCATATCGTGTTTCTAGTTTAATTATTCCCTCAACGAACGGGGGTCCGGGGGCAGCGGGGTTCTAGGGGCGGCAGCCCCTAGCGGGGTCCAAGGGGCAGAGCCCCTGGCTGGGGTTAAGCTGCCATGTCAATTTGGAAAATTTTTATTTCATTAACTGTCTTAACACATTTTCCATTAACATTTTAAGTTATTTTCTAAGTTGGGATTATTTGCTAAGCCTAAGATAATGGGCCAGTTCGCTTTATATTTTAAATGGGCTTAACATTTGTGGACTTAGTTAAATCAGGCCCAACTGTTCACTATCAGGCCCAACTGGACTCAGGCCCAAGGCCTAATAGAGAACTGTGTGGCCGAGAACCCAAGACAGAGAACCCTTATGTTGACCGAGAACTCTCATGCTTGGCCGAGATCGTTGACCGAGAACCTATGCTTTGACCGAATTCCATACTTAACCGAGAACCCGTGTTTTCGGCCGAGAACCCTGATCAAGAACACATAGTTACCGAGAACTCAGGTCTGATGTTCCAGATTATATTTTACTACCCTTTTCGATCCCTACTCGGCCATGGTATTTCACTGATGATCCATGACAGGATTTTTAACACCCTTTTTCTACCCTTTTAACTGTTTAACAACTGCTATCAACCTCTCATCAAAATCTAATCCGTTTATCCATAAAGCTTGGACCTTTATTGGTTTAAAACATTCTCGGGTTACGTCTAGGGTTTATTTATACCAGCCGTATATAACCATAAGTTCGTTAAGTCCATTTTAACATCAAGTTCGCAACTTTATGATTTGTCTAGACCCGATCTACTCTAGGTTTGAGTTTCATGATTATTCGTTCATAAAAATGTAACCTTTAAGAACATACCTTTATGATTCCCTCCGACTATGGTTAGCTTGATACGTGGTCTTGGACTTGTTAGCTTGCTTGTATGATCGAAGATCTAAGGTTACTATGATCGGTTTATGGTTTGGATGATGGCCGACGGCTATGGGAGGTGTATTTGGCTTAAGTGTGTGTTTTATGGTGTAGAGAGAATAAGATGGATGGAAATGGAAAGATTTAGGGTTTAAGGGGGTATTTATACTCCCTTAAGCCCATGGACCTAAGGCCTATCTTTCCTTTTTAGTCCATGATTAATTCCATTTAATTAGCTTACTTATCTTTCCTTTTTACCATTTTACTATTTATTTATTAACTCTTGTAAACTTTTCTGTCATATCGAGTCAATATACAATATTATTATTATTCGAAATTTTGGGATGTTACAAGTCTTCCCTCTTTAAAGAGGTTTTGTCCCCGAAACCTAACTATTACTTAAATAGACTAGGGTAAAACTTGCGCATCTCATCCTCAGCTTCCCAAGTGGCATCTGACCCTTTGCGATGTTTCCATATCACTTTCACTAATGGTTTGACTTTGTGACGAAGTTGCTTTTCATTGCGATCAACAATCTCTATGGGTTTCTCAATGTAGTTCAGCTGCTCATCAACCTCGATGTCCATCAATGGCACGTGAGACGTGTCGTCAGCTAGACATTTCCTCAAGTGAGAAACATGGAAGGTTGAATGAATTCCTTCTAACTCTTCGGGAAAATCCAGCTTATAAGCCACTTCACCCACACGATCTATAATCTTAAATGGTCCAATGTACCCCGGACTCAACTTTCCCCTCTTCCTGAAACGAATGATTCCTTTCCATGGCGAGACCTTGAGCATCACATTGTCACCAACGTTGAACTCGATTGGTCGTCGCCGCTTATTAGCATAGGACTTCTGACGATCTTTAGCAGCTTTCATTCTTGCCTTTATCTGAATAAACTTTGAAGAAGTTTCTTGCACCACTTCTAAACTTCCCATCTCTTTCTGACCAATCTCTCCCCAACATACCGGGGTTCTACATCGTCTATCGTAAAACATCTCAAACGGTGGCATGCCAATACTCGAATGGTAGTTGTTGTTATAGGAGAACTTTGCTAGATGCAGATGATCATCCCAACCTCCACCAAAATCTAAAACACAAGCACGTAGCATATCCTCAAGGGTTTGGATCGTCCTTTCAGACTGTCCATCTGTTTGAGGATGATACGTCGTACTGACATTCAATCTCGTCCCCATAGCTTCATGGAACTTATTCCAAAATCTCGAAGTGAACCGTGTATCTCTATCAGACACGATTGATAAAGGTACTCCATGATTGGACACAACCTCTTTGATGAACAAACTTGCTAACGTTTCTAACGAGATAGCCTCTCGTATAGGCAGAAAGTGAGCACTCTTGGTCAAACGGTCCACAATCACCCAGATGGTATCATGATGCTTAGCTGTACGAGATAGCTTAGTTATGAAATCCATAGTGATATGTTCCCATTTCCATTCAGGTATCTCAAGAGGTTGCATTTTTCCATAAGGCTTTTGATGTTCGGCTTTGACTTGTAAGCAAGTTAAGCATTTACTAACATAATCCACCACATCATTCTTCATTCCTGGCCACCAATAGTCTCTTTTCAAATCTTGGTACATTTTGTTGGATCCTGGATGAATCGAGTATCTTGACTTATGAGCTTCATCTAAGATTTGACCTCTGAGATCTCCATGGCGTGGAATCCACATACGGTCAAATATAGTCTTAACACCATGAGTGTTTTCCATCAACTCATCTTGCTGTCCATAAATCCTTTCTTTCTTTGTTAACCCTTCATCTACTAACACCTCTGACTGTATCATGATATTATTAGGGTCCGGTCTCCCTTTCTTTCCTACTATCATACCATACCTTTCCATATGTATAATTGTAAGTTCATACGTATATACATCATTAATCCATCACATATAAAATCATATCATTAAAAACATCACATGAAAGTGTGTGCAATATCCGAAGATCGTTCACGCACCGACGAGCTTTCATTCAAATTTAGATATACATAAATAACATATAAATCATACATGGCATACACTTACCATTTAAGGTAAATGTATTAACTATCACGTCGAGTATGCACACAGCACCGAAAACATAACAAGGAATGGGGCTAGAAACTCACCTGAATGCCGTTACGTTCACCGTTTATGGTTATTCCTTTCTTGAGCTGTGCACGACTAACTTTATAACAATTACACGTATCAATTTAACTATCACTACCCATATCGTGTTTATAGTTTAATTATTACCCTCAATGAACAGGGGTCCGGGGGCAGCGCCCTTGGCAGCGGGGTTCTAGGGGCGGCAGCCCCTAGCAGGGGAAATCATTCCTTGGACCCTAGCAGGTTCTAGGGTCCAAGGAATGATTTTCATTAACTGTCTTAACACATTTTCCATTAGAATTTTTAATTTATTATTTTATTTGCTAATTTAAAAGGTTCAAGGGCTTCTTTATAATTAAATCATTCTTTTCTAAGTCCAGGGACCATTCTGTCATTTTATTAAACTTATAGTTCGTTACCCGGTTCTTAACGAACTGGGGTTCATTCGTTACTTCTGTCTTTCATAACGAATTGGCTAATTCGTTACTTCATAACGAATTGACCTTCAAGACAAACTGAACCTTATAGCGAACTGGCTCTTATAACGAATGACCCTTTTATAACGAACTGGTGATCATAACTAATTGGACCTTAACAAATGGGCATAACGAATTAGTGTTAATTCGTTATCTTTTCCTTAACGAATTTGGATACGAACTAGGGCTAGTTCGTCATTCCTTCTTTAACGAATTGGTATACGAATTAAGCTAGTTCGTTAAAAATCCGTTAACGAATTAGGGTTAGGTTAGAGAATGTCAGAACATTCTCTGACACCCCCCTTAACCTCATACCTACTTTCCGGCGCCGTCGTCGCCGGAAAACCGGGATTTCGCCGGAAAAACGAGATCTCACTCGTTTTCCATCGTTTTTCGTCCCGTTTGATCCAGATCTGAGACAGGGTGACCCCTAAGCTCACCTTTTGTTTGGTTTATACCCGATACCACCCGGATCTCATGACTTTAACGGTTTAAGGGTGCCGGCTTGTCGTTTCGCAACTAAATCTAGCGGTTTCGGATCCATACAACATCATACTATCATTACCTTGGGTCGGGATCGGTTTTCCTTCTTGGTTCGACTAGAGAAAAGAGAGAAACTAGAGAGAGGCTTAAGTGTGTATTTTGGGTGGTGTATGGAATATGTGTGAATGAATGGATTAAGGGTTAATTATTGTTTATATATGATGGGTCATGGGCTTAAGCCCATAGTCTTTATCTCTTTTATTTTTTTAACCCACGTCCATAACTCTCATATATTTACCCAACACAAGCCCAACTCATATTTTATTTATCCAAACCGATAAACGACACAATATTATATAACGAAACTTATTTTATTATTCTTATAAAAAATCATGATGTTACAAGTCTTCCCTCCTTAAAGAGGTTTCGTCCACGAAACCTAACTATTACTTAAACAATCCCGGGTAAAACTTGCGCATCTCCTCCTCAGATTCCCATGTAGCGTCCGATCCTTTGCGATGCTTCTATATCACTTTCACTAAGGGTATAACCTTGTGACGGAGTTGCTTTTCCTTGCGATCAACTATATCGATTGGTTGTTCAATGTAGTTCAACTGTTGATCAACCTCAATGTCCATTAATGGCACGTGCAACGTGTCATCAGCCAGACATTTTCTCAAATGAGAAACATGGAAGGTTGAGTGAATTCCTTCTAACTCCTCGGGCAAATCCAACTTATAAGACACTTCACCTACACGATATATAATCTTAAACGGTCCAATGTACATCGGACTCAACTTTCCCCTCTTTCTAAATCGAATGTTCCCTTTCCAAGGCGAGACCTTGAGCATCACATTGTCGCAAATGTTAAACTCAATCGGTCGTTTCCGCTTATGAGCATACGACTTTTGACGGTCTTGAGCAACCTTCATTCTTGCTTTGATCTGATCAAACCTTGAAGAAGTTTCTTGTACAACTTCTAAACTTCCCATCTCTTTCTGACCAATCTCTCCCCAACATACCGGGGTTCTACATCGTCTAGCGTAAAGCATCTCAAACGGTGACATACCAATACTGGAATGGTAGCTATTGTTATAGGAGAACTCTGCTAGGTGCAGATAATCATCCCAACTTCCTCCAAAGTCTAAAACACAAGCACGTAGCATATCCTCAAGGGTTTGGATCGTCCTCTCAGACTGTCCATCTGTTTGAGGATGATACGCTGTACTAATGTTCAATCTCATTCCCATAGCTTCATGTAACTTCTTCCAAAATCTTGAAGTAAACCGAGTATCTCTATCGGACACGATTGATACGGTACTCCATGTTTAGACACAACCTCTTTAATGAACAAACTTGCTAACGTTTCTGACGAGATAGCCTCTCGTATAGACAGAAAGTGAGCACTCTTGGTTAAACGGTCCATCAACTCGTCTTGCTGACCAAAAATCCTTTCTTTCTTTATTAGCCCTTCACTTACTAGCACTTCTGACTGCACCTTGATGACTTCTTCAAATAGACTTGAATTAACGATCAACTGGTATGACTTCACTGTTGCAATGACTTTCTCATTCTTACAAATTAGCGCGTCAGCAATCACATTAGCTTTACCAGGATAGTACTTAATATCGCAGTCGTAATCCTTTATCAATTTTTACCACCTTCTCTGCCTCATGTTCAATTCTTTCTGCTCGAAGAAGTACTTTAAACTTTTATGATCAGTGTAAATGGTACACTTAGTACCATACAGATAATGTCTCCATATCTTGAGAGCATGCACTACTGCTGCTAGCTCTAAATTATGTGTCGGATAAGTACTCTCATGGACTTTCAACTGTCTAGACGCTTAGGCTATCACTTTTCCTCGTAGCATCAATACGCAGTGTAACCCACGATGCGAAGCATCAGTACAAACAACCAAATCCTCATCACCATTGGGTAGAGCAAGGATTGGAGTTTGCGTGAGTCTTTTCTTTATTTCCTGAAAGGCTTCTTCTTGAAACTTACCCCAACTGAATACTACTGACTTTTGAGTCATGCCGGTCAATGGTGCGGCTATCTTGGAGAAACCTTCGATGAATCTCCTATAGTAGCCCGCTAACCCTAAGAAGCTTCGTATGTCAGCCGGGTTCTGCGGAGTCTTCCAATTTGTTATCGCTTCAATCTTAGCTGGGTCCATGGTAATCCCTTCCGGATTGATCACGTGACCTAGAAATTGCACTTCTCGCAACTAGAACGCGCATTTCGAAAACTTAGCATACAACTTCTCTTCCTTCAGAACTTCCAACACTTCCCTCAAATGCTCAGCATGAACAAACGCTCATTGAATAAATCAATATATCGTCGATGAAAACGATAACTGACTTCTCCAACATCGGCTGACACACCCTATTCATCATGTCCATAAATGCTTCAGGAGCATTTGTTAGACCAAATGACATCACGAGAAACTCGTAGTGTCCTTACCGCGTTCGGAACGCTGTCTTAGGGATGCCTGCCTCTTTCACCTTTAGCTGGTGATAGCCTGATCAGAGATCTATCCGTGAGAACCAACTCGAACCCTGCAGTTGGTCAAACAGATCATCAATCCTTGGCAAAGGATATCTATTCTTTACCGTAAGCTTATTCAACTCTTGATAGTCTATGCACATTTTCATACTCCATCTTTCTTCTTCACGAACAACACTGGTGCGCCCCACGGGGAAACACTTGGTCTAATAAAACCCTTGTCAAGAAGTTCTTGTAGCTGGGACATCAATTCCTTCATATTGGACGGTGCTAGATGGTAAGGCGCTTTCGCGACGGGCTGGGATCTTGGTATTAAATCTATCTGAAATTCTATCTCTTGCTCCGGTGGCAACCCCGGAAGATCCTCAGGGAATACTTCTGGGTATTTGCGCACGATAGGAACATCTTTCATTTCTTTTGTCTCGTCCGTAGCGTTGACAACATAAGCCAGGTAGGCACCGCACCCTCTCCTTAACAAACTCTAGGCTTTTATCATCGAAATGACATTAATCCAAGGACTTTCCTTATCACCATAAACCGTCACCGCACTACCATCCAAGGAATTTAATTTATTATCCTACTCTTACACTGTTGGGTCAAGCAATTGACCTAAGGGAGAGATTGTTGAGTCAAAGGTTTGACCTAAATGAAGTACATGGAAGATTGGAATCTTCTCAACCTCCTCTGAATTCGCTAAGTAATGGATCCGAGCACACCTTAGACATCCGAGCAAGCTTTTACTTAGCCGGGTATGATATTTTACCTACCGGGCAAGGTTTACTTCAAGTAGTCTTCTTTAGTGGATATCCGAGCAGGGTTTGCAAATTAATGCATTGCCGAGTAAGGTATACTAGTTTATGTAAATCCGGGCAAGGTTCACTTTATCAAGCAAGTCTGTTCTTCAGAGCCAAGTATATTACTCTTCCGAGTAAGGTTTGGTTATCCAAGTCCAAGAAGCCAAGAAATTGGAAGACCGGGCAAGGTATTCATTAATAAGTATGGTCCAAGTATGCTTGATGATCTAAAGGAATATCTCTAAGTAATATCGGGCAAGGTTCAGCTCATGCAAGGAACAGTACTCTCGAGTACACTTTGCTAATAAGTTATTTTATAGCAAAGAGCTGAAATGGATCATTGAAGAACAAGGTTGCTTGTAAGAAGTTGTCGGGAAAAGTCTGGCAAAGTCAAGAAGACTGAAGTCTACTCGGTGAGTATTTTACTTGGTGAAATACTCTTTAAGTAAAGTCTACCCGGAAACTGAACCCGAGCACACTTCTATGTTACCAAGTTATGAAGGACGGCCGAGCATACTCGGAAAGACAAGACTGATGCAAATCCTACCCGGAAGACTTGTTTTACACTTAGTTTATTTTGAATAAGTAATTTGAGTATGTATGATTGTATTTAGGGTTTCTAGAAGGAATGACAGCTGTCCTAGGTTGGCAGGCCTATAAATAGAATGTTTAGGGCACGCCGCCAAGGAAGGGGCAGAGAGAGAGAGAGATAAGCCTTTGCACTTTTCGGATAAGAAAGAATATTTCTTGAAAGTGACGGCTGTCCTAGGATTCATAGAAAACCCTAAATCGATTATCCACTTTGTACGATGAATGTTATATAAATGAAAATCTTTTGAGTGAATCCTGTGTGTGCTTCCTACCTTTGATTATTCTTTGCAACCGTATGTTTGTTATTGATTCCCCCTTTAACAAACGGATATCTTTCTAAATATAGCAACTCGTCATTAACTCTCTTGTCAACGCATTAATCTTTGTGAGTTATGACATGATTAATTAAGATCCAGCTGAAATCGAGGTGACCGACATACACACAATCTGAGCTTCATGCTCAGACAACCAATACATTTCCAAAACCACATCAAACCCTCCTAAGGTCATAACATACAGAATAATAGGGAAATCATGTCCCTCTAACTCTATGTTACAGTCCTTAACCATTTTCATTATCTTAACCGAGGTGTCACTAGTAGTTTCTACTATAAAGGTTTCAGACACTCGGCAACATTTTAGCTAGTTTTTAAATGGTGTAGCTACGAAACTTTTATTCGCACCGGAATCAAACAATACTAAAGCAGAAGTACCGTTTACTATAAACGACCAGTCACAACATCTGGAATCTGTTTAGCCTGTTCCTGAGTCAGCATGTAGGCTCTAGTCCTCGGCCTAGCATGCTCGGCATCCTTCTTCCCACTTCCTCCAGCTTCACCCTCGGTGCACTCCCTTGCCATATGACCCGTCTTACCACATTTATAGCACGTGGGTTTAGCATTGCATTTGTTAGCATAGTGCCCCACCTTCCCACACTTATAGCAGGCATTTGTCCCAAACCTGCACTCTCCACCATGAGCCTTTCCACATTTGTGACACACATCCGAACCAGTGCCCCACTTGCCCTCGCCATCGTGCACCTTCCCACACGTCTTGCATGTCTTTATCTCCCACACCTTCTGCTTCTTGTCCTTAGGGTTCCATAACTGAGTACCCGGTCTTTTGACAGGAGTGACCCATTTCTTATCCTTAATCTCTTCCGCCAACACATCGTCCGCGGTTTAACATATTCACCTAATAATATCAGTTGGCAACTGACTTGACTTTTTGTTTGTTTTGGGCCTTCTATTGCCAATAGCTCGACTCAACTAATCAAGACTCGTGCTCACCCCGCTTAATCTCATGATCGGTTGGATACAACTAGTGTAAATTAGAGGTTTAATTTACACCTAATACCATCACTCTAAATTCTCTTTATACTTGCCACTATTGTTTTTATTGTTCATCATAAAATATATGTATAAGGGTGATATCAGTGTAAGTGTTGTGGTTGTTCTTGGTTAATGTTATGAGTTTTTGATAAGTGGCATAAACATTATATACGTGGAGCTTAACTAAAACTTTTCATTTTCTTTTTTCCTATGAGCCGTCAGAAGCCCTTCCTTATCACTTTAGTAAAATTAATTAGAATAGATATATGCATTTTGATAATAAACTAAGCAACGCGTGTCACACCCCGACCAAAGGCGGAACACGCCGTGGTGTAACGATTGCCATAAGCACATTACACTATTTAAAGCGACAATATTTAACAAACTCATTTCATTTCATAACATCAAATCTCACATAAACATACTTGTTCATAAACATAACAAAATATCACAAAATATAGCAAATTAAATATTGTTCGTTTTGCTAATATCCTAAAGGTCTTGACATCGTTTTCTCCACAAGCTCAAGTCAACCTAGATGCAAACCTGTAACATTTCATAAAATAAAGTTTATCAACACAAAGGTTGGTGAGCAATTCATAAGTTTGAGCATATAAGTATATAATAAGAAAAGCCACAAATCTCGTATACGTAATAATAAATAATAGCAATAACTTGGATAAATAGATATCGCTAAACACATTAGCGACACCAAGCTATAAGGGGATGCCAAATAGTCTTGGATTTTATAGTTATCGTTAATAGCATTACGTTAACGACACCTTGCTATATGGGGTTGTCAAATAGACTAGTATTTATAGTTCCACCAACCAAAAAATGATAAACACATAAGCATATAGTTGTATAAGCATAGAACACCAAATCGAGCAATTATTTAAGTAAAGTATAGAATAACGTTTGCGGTTTAAGATTCAAGTATATAGCTTTTATTTGAATAGGTATGAAATGTCACCCCTAAAATGAAAGATGGAAAACGGGGTATGAAAGTACTCTCATATAAGTAAGAAACTTGATTTCGGAAAAATTCGGGTAATCGGAAGAACGGGTCTAACGAGCAAAGCTTAAAATAAAATAAAAGCCTTGAATTAGAAAAGTAGTTTTGGAAGTCTTTTAATAAATTAAATGCTTGAGAAATATAAAAAAATTAAAGTTAAAGGTTTAAAATTTTACTATTTAAGAAGCTTATAATAATAATCCTTTAAAAATGTAAGTTTGCTCGAAACCGGGTTAAAGTATTTAACCTTAATATTTACTCAACCTATATTAAGTAATAAGGTGGGTAAAAATGCAAGAATGCAAGTCCCTTTGAAATAAAGATACTAAAACGGGTCTTTAACGAGTGTTCGGGTTGTTAGTTCGGGTCTTGGTAATTGGTCAAACCCAAAGTAAAACTTTCCGGAATAATAAATGTTATGAGATAACTCAATAAAATATAATAACACTTAACCAAGTATGTAGTCTTATTATTTTAGAACTAACAAAGCACGTTAATCGAGTGCTCGGTTTTATCGGTCCAACTTTGTTTTAAGATCAAGTTGGATTCAACATTCCAAGTATTTTAATAATTTATTTTTATTAAATTATTTTAATAATTTATTTTAAATTATTCCAAGTATTTTAAGATCGGTTTTACCGGTCCAAGTATTATAATAATTTTTTAAAATCATGTAAAGTATTTTTAAAGAAATATACAAGTCTTGATAGCTAAAAACACACTTGTGTGTCTTAACCGTGTGAAAATCGGTTTAGTTCAGTTTGGTTCGGTTTCCATCTCACAATAAGTTCATAGATGGTTTACACATGCCCAAATATCAAATAACTTGTATAATAATTTATAAATGACAAAACTTGAGTTTTACAACCAAAAAATTAACAATAAAGTTTTTAAACGAAAGTTCGTTTTATGGTTCAGATATAGTTTCGGGTTAAGACCGAGTTTAGAATCTACAAACCCATAACCATAGAACTTATAAAAATGATTTTAGAAACTAAAACCTAACAATAAGCTTGTTTAAACAATTATTTAACAAAAACTAGTAAACAAAGTTCGGTTTACGGTTGAGAGCTATTTACGGTTAAACCGAGGCTAGTCTCTTCAATCCCAAAATCATGGAACTTCATAATTATTATGTACAAACTAAAATGAGCAAGAGTTATACATGGTTAGTATGTATAAACAAGTTATAAATATATATATATATCAAGAACACGAAATTCTCCATGAAGCCTTTCCTTACGAGGCCCGAAAAATAACCAACCGGAGCCGGAAAAGTAACCACCAAAGGTAACAAGAGGTGTATATTATATATATGGTGTGCCATATACTTCAAGTATTAATAAGAGTTAGTAAGTTAGCTAAAATGTAAAACTACATAAGTTTGACTTTGAAAGTCAAACAACACATAAACATGAATATAACCTTGAATGATTCTTGAATTTGAGTGAGGAAAGAGTTTATGAGCAAGGATTTATGTTAGAGATGGCCTTGTATTTATAGGAAGAGTTAAATTTGGTTAAACAAGTGATTTAAGGGTTAAAACTCGGATTCATTGGACAACAAAACCAACAAGGAGACATAAGGGAACATAAGGAACATTTTGGTCTAGTGATACTTTAGAAAGTTTCAAAAATGACATTTTTGCCCCCGAAGTTCGTTTTAAGTGATTTTAACGCGATTAAGGCCTTAGAAGGATGTTTTCAAGACCAAACAAGTGTAAAACGATATTTTAACATAAAATCCATCATTTTGATTATTTCAAAAGTTTCGGTTTACAAAACGGGTTGGTTTACATGATAAATGGATCATAAACGAATGCAAACGAGAACAAAAGGTGACCTGATTTTGACGAAGGTCACAGTATCCCCTACTTTAAGAAATTTCTTCTCGAAATTAAGACGAAGACGATGATGCAAACAAATTTAGATACTTCTCTTTCATTGTATCTTCTCGTTCCCAAGTGAATTCTGTGCCACGCCGTGATTCCCACCGAACTTTGACTAACTGAATACGACTACGCTTAGCTTTCTTCTCGTTGCGATCCATGATCTCAACGGGTTGTTCAATCATGATCATCGACTCATCAGTCTGTGTGAGTTATGATATGATTAACTCTCTTGTCATCGCATTAATCTGTGTGAGTTATGACATGATTAATTAAGATCCGGCTGAAATCCAGGGGACCGACAAGTGGTATCAGAGCTCTTTACTGCTATTTTGGAAATATTGTTGTTGATTGAAGATTTGAAGAAGAATGACGTAAGCAGACCACTGTTCCATTGATTTGTGACGTCGGCAGCCCTGTTTTTCATTTTTCTTCCAGATCTACAATCTACCGGTGTTTTCTCTTCCTTATTTCAATTAAAGTTCTAATCTTTATATCTAAATCTTGTTCTAATCACATCAGACACATCAGATCTGAGCATTCTGTTTCCAGATCTGATTATTTTTGAAACTCTGTTTTTACAAAGAAACTGATTTTTGATTTCTCAAAATGTCTGGATATGAGGAACAATAGGTGTCTACTAACAAGATACCAAGGTTGTATGGACAGGAAAACTTTATTAAATGGAAAGTACTCTTTGAAGCAGCCGTATGCTACAATGATATTGATATGTGGAACTCCATCAAGAATGGTCCACAAACTGCTGTTGAAGAAGGTGCAAATGCAGCTGCAACTGCTGCTGTAATAGAAAAAATGAGAAAGGTGGATGACAAAGCCTTAGCTATGATTAAGCTAGGTTTGTATTGGGAGATTTTGACCAAGGTGGCTCATCACACAACTGCCAAGCAAATGTATGATGCCATCCTTGAAATGTATGAAGGGAATACTGAACTAAAGAACATAAAGAAGCAAAGATTGAAGCAACAGTTGGAAAGGTTCAAGTATAAGGATGGAGAAAGGTTGAAATCAATACTAGAACGTTTTCTAAGTATTGTGAATGAGTTGAGGACAACTGATTATGTAATGACTGACTTTGATTTGAATACAAAGTTACTCAACTCAATGCCAAAAGAATGGTATACTGCTTGCAAGTTCATCCTTCAGAAGCATAATTTCAATGAATTGAAATTGGATGATGTAGTATGCTTTCTTCAGGCTGCAGAACTTGAAATGATAGAGAATGAGATGATTAAGGAACACAGACCCTGCTTCAATGTTTCAAATGCGTTGATTGCACCCATGGGAAATCTGTCTACCAAGAATCAACAGCAAATTCCCATTATTGAAGAACCAGCTGAACATAATGTTGTTACTCAAAAATATTTCATTGGAGGTAGCACAAGTAATCAAGGAAATAAGCAGAGGTTCAATGTGCAACTGATTGATGATACTGATTCTGTCTCCATGCCAAGTGGAAATGTTCCTTATACTGGCACAGGACATGGTCAAAGCAATGAAACACAAGATTTGCTGTCTATGTTTACTGAGTCATATAATGTATTTGTTGCAAAAAACCTAATTCACACAAGTGTGGTACAAGATGATTTAGAGCAAATTGTTGCAGATGACTTGGAAGACATGGATTTGAAGTGGCAAGCTGCCATGTTGGGTTTGAGAAGTAAAAGGTTGTATAACAGAACTGGTAGGTCTCTGGTTTCTGGTCCTAATGATAGGATTGGATTTGACAAATCAAAAGCAATCTGCTACAATTGTCAACAACCTGGTCATTTTGCAAGAGAATGCAATCAACCAAGAAACTTTCAAATGAATCAATTCCAGAATCAACAACCAGGAGGTCAGCAGCAATATCAACAAAATCAAACAAGAGGTCAGCAGCATTACCAACAAAATCAGCCAAGATTCAACAACAACAGCAATCAAATGAACAACTTTAACAACAACAACTTCAATCTCAACAACAATTATAACCCCAACTTCAACAACTTTCAGCCTCAAATGAATAATCAACAACAAAGTATGCAACAGATTAAAGGTTTTCAGATGAACAACAATCAAAACCTTCAAGCAGCTCAAAATGTTCCAAACAACACTGTTCCAGCAAATCAAAATCAGATCAGAAATCAAGGAAATGTGGCAGTGACTACACAACATGAAGGAAATTTTGATTGGAGCAACCATGAAGAGGAAATTGCAGATGATATCAGGAAAGCAAATGTGGCATTCATGGCCATAATTGAGAAAGAAAAAGGATCATTATCTCAGGTATACTCTGCTCCTACAGTTGATTTAAATGAACTTATCATTGAATTGAAAACAAAAGTAGGTAAGCTGGAAAGTGAGTGTTTTAGAAAACAAAGCATCATCAATGAGTATGAGGCAAGTGAGATGATCAGTGAAGAAAAGATTAAAAGCCTTGAAGATGATTGCATGATCATTTACAGAACTCAAACCAGATACACCACTGAGATTGATGGATTAAAGAAGATGTTGGTTGAAGAAAAGGTGCAAAACACAAGACTGAAGGTTGAAACTGAAATTCTGAAGAATTTGATCCCAACAGGCAACATATGTGGTATACTGAACCAGGTGAAGGAACAAGACAAATACAAAACAGTACCACCTACATTCAACAACAACTTCATGCCAAAAGTTGACAAAGAGAAAAGAGATGCATACTTGCAACAATTCAGAGATGTCTTTCAAGACAAGGAAGAATTTGTTGATTTGTACAAAAAGGTAGAAGTGAATGAAGAAGGAGAGTTTGTGATTAAGAAAGAAGTAAAAGAGGATAAGACAATTGGAGTTCAAGTCTCTAAGGATGACTTTGATTCAGTTGAGTTGGATCAAGATGATTTGAGTGATTTGAGTGATCAAATTACTGAAAAGGAAATCAAAGATGCTGAAAGAGGAAGAAAATATAAGAAACCGGAATCTGTTGATAAACTTCCAAAGTATCCACCAGTCCCACCAAGATTGAAGAAACAGAATGATAAAATGAAAAGAGAATATGTTTCCTTTGATATTTGTGAAAGGAGGAAGATAAACTACAATGCAGTCAGACCACCAAGTAAGGCTGTATTGGGTAAGATAAAGCAGAACAACAAAAAGAAGATGGTGACTGAAAAAGTTGATACAGAAAATTTTATCCCAGTTTATCCAATCTTTTCTAGTCATGAGGTGTTGGATGTTGGAGAAGTGGAAACTATGGAAGAGTATGAGAAAAGACAGTCAAGGGTTAGAGAAAGCAGTGATGAAGAACCTATGATTATGGAGAAAATTGTCTTTGTCAAAAGCAAACTTGAAAGACAAGACATCAAGATTGAGGAATTTGTTCCTTTTTCAATTGATTTTGATGGTTTAAAGAATCAGAAGACTCTAGGAGTCAAGACACCTAAGCCAAGTGAAAGATACAAAAAACCAAAAGAACATGAAATATTCAAAGGCAATGTTTGGTGCAAAAGGTGTGATGAATATGGTCACCACACAGATTCATGTAATGAAAGATTCAAATTCAAACCATTTCATGTACCAGATGGAACAAAGTATGGCCAAGACTTTGTCCTGTATAAATAGAAGTATGATGAATATCTGGGAAAAGGAAAGGTGTGTGGAAATGAAACCATGAACAGAGAAGAAAAGAAATCTGAAAAGGAGACAAGGATTGAGAAGAAAATGGCTGAACTAGCAAGAAGAAGTAAATCTCCTAAGAAGCATGAGAAATTGACCAAAAAGAACTATCAGTCTTTGAGAATTCAACAAGATACTTAATCAGTCAAATCTGATGGTTCTGAAGGATCATCAAGTAGTGAGAAGACAAGAAGAAAAGAGGCACATTCTAGAAATAAACCAACAGAAATCACTGGTGATGAGAAGTTTCTACTAAGACATGGATATGAATCACATGGTTTCCTTTGGAAACCTAAGACTGAGAGTAAGGTTGAGCAATTTTCTGATGTGAGAGACTACTCTGAGAAGAAGGACTATGTGATAAAGGAGTATGCCACTGACTCAGCTGAATACCAGTGTCCAACCTCACTTGTTAAAACTCCAAGAGACTGTGGTTATGAAACTGATCATTCAGAAAACTTAGAATTGACTCATGAAGATCCTAAACCAACAACACTCACTTCCCAAGCTGTGTCTGAAACTGAATCTGATGAGCTGCAAGTTGATAAGGCTTGCACTTCATCACTCAACTAATAAAATTTTCTTTGTATGTTCAGGAACAGTCCACTCCTCTAAATGACATATGGTATATGGATAGTGGTTGTTCTAGGCACATGACTTGTGACAAGAGATCTCTTGTCAATTATGAAGAGAAGTATGATGGTCCAGTAGCTTTTGGGAGTGATGAGAATGGTGGAAAGATTGTTGGAAAAGGTATCTTAACAAATGGGAAAGTCTCATTTGATAATGTATTTCATATTGAAGGTCTTCAGTACAATCTGCTGAGTATATCACAAATGTGTGATAAGGGTTACAAAGTCAGTTTTGATGATTCACACCATTTCATTTTAAAACCTGAGTTTGTAATTCCACCTGAAATGATTATGATGATGGCACCAAGAAATGGTAACTTGTATGAGTTGAATATGAAAGAAGCTATTTCAAGAGGAGGTGCATGTTTTGTTTCCAAAGCCACTGAAAATGAGTCAAAATTGTGGCATAGGAAACTGTGTCATGTGAACTTGAAGAACATGAATAGACTTGTCAAAGGTGAGCATGTCATAGGTTTACCTACAAGAGAATTCAAGTTGGAAGATCATTGTGATTCATGTCAAAAGGGAAAACAACACAAATCTACTCATAAGTCAAAACTCATCAACTCAATTGATCAAGTACTTGAATTACTTCACATGGATCTCTTTGGTCCAGTGAGTGTACCAAGTATTGGGAAGAAAAGATATTGTCTGGTGATCATTGATGACTATTCAAGATACACTTGGGTTTATTTCCTAAGTACCAAGGATGAGACTGCAGAGTTGATTAAAGGTTGTGTAACAATGATTGAGAACAAGTTGAATAAGACAGTCAAGATGATGAGAAGTGACAATGGCACTGAGTTCAAGAATGGAGTTATGCAAGAATTCTGTGAAGCAAAAGGAATACAACAAGAATTCTCAGCTCCTAGAACTCCTGAACAAAATGGTGTAGCAGAAAGAAGAAACATAACACTTATTGAAGCTGCAAGAACCATGTTAACAGATGCTAATCTGCCTGTCACTTTTTGGGCTGAAGCTATAAATACAACTTGCTATGTTCAGAACAGGTTACTTGTCAACAAAAGGCTTAACAAAACTCCATATGAAATATTTCACAACAGAAAGCCTTACATTAAGTTTTTCAAGCCCTTTGGATGCAAATGTTTCCTACTGAACATAAGAGACTATTTGAACAAGTTTCAAACAAAGCCCCTGGATTGTTTTTTTGTTGGATATTCTACACCCTCAAAAGCCTACAGAGTCTATGTAAAAGATCACTTGAGTGTTATAGAATCTTCTGACATCATTTTTAATGATAATCAATTAAATACAGTTGATGGTGCAGCATGGCTGTTTGATCATGAGAAGTTAATAAGGTCTTTCAAGATTTATCCTGAAGACTTTGATGAATCTTTCTACAAGACCAGTGAAATTGAAGAGAAAAAGAAGAAGTCATTGGACTTGGAAGAATTATGGAAGAAGGTTGCTGAAAAGGAAAAGGAATATACTTTTGTGAAGAACTCCCCATGTGATATTGGTGAACCTAATCAAGAAAACAATCACAATGTTGAACATGATCATACTGAGAACAATTAAGACAATAATGATGTACAGGATGATCAGATTCAGAATGAGGGTGACACAAGCAACCAAGCATGTGGAGAAGAAGCTGCATCTACAGCAAGATTTCAAGATTTATTTCAAAGATTGAACATAGAAAACAATGATGCATCTACTTCAAGACAACATAATGATAAAGCACCAGAATTTCATGATGCAGAGACTGATTTGATCATTGAAGTACCAGAACTCAATGAGTCAAATCTTGACACAACTGTGTCTACAGATATGATTGTTCAAACTCCTTATGTGGAAAAGAATCATCCTTCTGAAAACATTATTGGTGATTTGCATGAAAGAGTTACAAGAAGTCATTCCAAAATTGCAAACATTTGTCTTTACTCTTGTTTTCTATCCCAAATAGAACCAAAGAACATAACACAAGCATTAAAAGATAATAGTTGGGTGGAAGCAATGCAAGAGGAATTGGCACAATTTAGAGACCTGCATGTGTGGGATCTTGTTGATAAGCCATTTGACAGATATGCAATTGGAACCAAATGGGTTTTTAGAAACAAAAGGGATGAAAGGGGTTTAGTGATTAAGAATAAAGCTAGACTTGTAGCACTAGGATGTCTTCAAGAAGAAGGAATAGACTTTGAGGAAGTTTTTGCACCAGTTGCAAGACTTGAAGCTATCAGGATTTTTCTTGCATATGCTGCCTCAAAGAACATTAAAGTGTTCCAGCTTGATGTTAAGTCTGCATTTCTAATGGAAAGATTGATGAAGAGGTGTATGTTGTTCAACCTCCAGGTTTTGAGGATCCAATGTATCCAAACAGGGTGTATAAGTTAAACAAAGCCCTTTATGGATTGCATCAGGCTCCTAGAGCATGGTATGATGAGCTGTCAACTCATCTTCTTGAAAATGGTTTCAAAAGAGGAACCATTGACAAGACACTCTTCTACAAAAGAAAGGGATCAGACTTGTTTCTGGTACAAGTGTATGTGGATGACATCATCTTTGGTTCCACAAATGAACAAATGTGTATGGAGTTTGAAGGGGTAATGAAGTCCAAATACAGCATGAGTTCTATGGGAGAAATGAACTTCTTTCTAGGGTTGCAAGTTCAACAGAAGGCTGAGGGGATTTTCATTCATCAAAGCAAATATGTGCAGGACATCTTGAACAAGTTCAACTGTTAAGAGTACAAGACTGCTTCAACTCCAATGGACACCAAAGAAAAGATGATTGCAGATGAAAAGGGGGAGCCTATAGATGAACATGAATATAGAGCCAAAATTGGATCTCTGATGTATCTGACTGCAACAAGACCAGATATCATGTTTGCTGTATGTGTGTGTGCAAGATTCCAATCAAGTCCAAAAGTCTCCCACATGAATGCTGTTAAAAGAATATTCAGATATTTTAAGGGAAGACCAGACTTAGGGATTTGGTATCCCTTTACCAAGCTTTTGATCTGATTGCATATACAGACAGTGACTATGATGGATGCAACATGAGCAGAAAGTCAACCTCAGGAGGATGTCAATTTTTGTGTGAAAGGCTAGTGTCATGGCAATGTAAAAAGCAGACTACAGTTTCAATCTCTACTGCAGAAGCTGAATACGTTGCTGCATTTGCCTGCTGTGCACAAGTTCTATGGATTCAAAATCAGATGCTGGACTATGGTTTGAATTTCTTGAACACCCCTATTCTTATTGACAATAATGCTGCATATTTTACTGTTAAAAATCCAGTTCAACATTCCAAAACTAAGCACATTGAAATCAGACATCGTTTCATCAGAGACTGCAGTGAAAAAGGTTTGATTGAAATGCAAAGGGTTGATACAAGTGACAATTTGGCTGACCTATTCACCAAACCACTTGAAAGAACCAGGTTCAACTTTCTTCTGAAAGCCCTGGGAATGATCAACTCTGATGAAATCTGATTAAGGATGTGTGCCTGGTTGTGTGTCTCTCTGTGCTAACTGATTATTTTGACAGAGGTTACACCTTATAAATGTTGATTGAATGTGTTTTAAATATGTTTCAACTGAATGTTGATTGAATATGTTTTAAATGAATGTTGATTGAATATGTTTCAACTGAATAATGATTGAATATGTCACTAGTTTGAAGTTAACTGATAGGTGCTTAAGTAACTATCTGTGCAATTTGTTTGAAATTGATAATAATTTTTTACTATCAAGTTAACTGATCTGATGTCATGATAAGTAGTTTGATCTGTTTGGGTGAAATTGAATTATTGTCTGATGTCATGAGTAATCACATGTTTATGGTTACTTGAATATGATCTTTATCTGATCTTCTAATGTTGTTAAGATAGGATAGACATTGAATGTTAGTATAGTCTGTTTTCTTGATGATGTTAAGAATGATTAAGATTTGATTGTGTGATGCAACTGTTTATGTCAAAATGTGTTTTATGTCAAAATTAAGTGATTCAATGAATTTTGCATAAATACTTTATTTTGGTCAAAACATGAGCAAGTTGATTAATGGTGTGGAGATATGATAAAATTATTCAGTTCAAGCTTTAAAGAAGCTTAAAAGAAGGATTTTTAAAGAAAAGTCTCAAATAGTTGTTTTTGCTGAAAACTATGTCATTTGCCCAGTTGGAAGGACATGCACTTGTGTATGTTTGGTCCTTAAATCTCTATAGATTCAAAGGATAGCCATTGACCTGAAAACTGAATGCATTTGGGGAAATTATGACTTGTTTCTTATTCTTTCACTTAAAACTATGTCAATAGTTTTGACTTTGAAAGGACATATATTCACATGTATGTTTGGTCATGTTGACCACTTTTGGTCAAACAGGATAGCCATTAACCTGACAATGAAGAGATATTGGGGTGATTGAATATTAAACTGTGTTCTTGGGAAATGATAGTACATTGACTACTTAGCTGCTCATATGGAATTAATAGGCTAAAAAGACCTTAGTATAGTCATTAACATGTATGGTTGCTTTCCCATGATGATGTAAAATCTAAGGTGATATAAACATAATGAATATGATAATCTTTATGTGGAGATGCATAGTTGTCTTTGCATGTCTCAAGATAAATCTCTCCAAATGATAGGCAGAAAAGTGATTACCCAGTCATACAAGAGCCTGTTGTTATTTGGTCCACAAAAAATGAAACATCTTTAAATATGACAAAGAACATGCTTTAAGAAAATTTGAGAAAATATCAAAAACAAGGGGAAGAATGAATAAATCAACCAAAAGTTGATGAGTGTTTTAAATATTTTATCAAACAAGAGTGTTACAACAAGAACTACAAAGATATTGGCAAAATCTGTCTCATCTTGAATGAATGGCATGTTGCTAACTGTAAGTCCAACGTTCAACCTCTATATATGTTTGAATCTAAAAATACAAAAATAAAATAAGTTCTGTCATACAAAAACTATTTTTGACCAAATACAGGAGGTTGGAGTCAAATTGGGGTGATCTGGGGAAAGCCAAATAAGCTTTGAGAAGAGATATGAGGCATCATAGCACAGTGTTGACCATTAATGCATTAAGCTTTAAATGAACCTAAATCATATCACCAAAGAGATGAAATTCATGCTAAGTTTATGCCTGCTGTTAACCTATGTATGCTGTCATAATAATGCTGAGAGTGAAGTATTGAGATAGCTACTTAGTCAATATGATCCCATTCCTGAGATCTTTTCAGAAAATGGAAGAAACTGTTTTGAAGAGAAATATAACTGAAATTTGATCTCTAAATGCACCATTTGCTCTTAAACTATGATCTGAAAAGAAAAATATATTTTGACAAAGTGGTTTAAGTCAAAAAGTGTTGCATTTTGCCTAAAATAGGTTGAATATGTAAATTCGGGTAAGGTTTGATGCCTTATAACCTTCCCGGGCACAAACTGTTTAAATATGTATTTTCGGGTAAGGTTTAATGATTTACAACCTTTCCGGGTACAAAACACTTGATTATGTGTGAATATGTTGTTTCGGGTAAGGTTTGATATTTTTTAAACTTTCCGAGTAAGCTTAGTCATTTTTTTGACTAACTTTATGATTTTCAGGCATGCTTTGAAGTGTTTACACTTTCCGGGTAGAGTACACTATTGTACTCATTTCCCGAGCAAGCTTGTAGTCTTAAGATGATTATGTGTTGTTATAGCTAGTTTTTAACAAGAAATTCTTATTTCGAGCAAGCTATGCATGTTATATGCTGATTTTGATTCCAATCAAACTTTATGAACTTAGTCAAGTACATCAAGTAAGCTTTGTGATTTGTGTGAATATGTCGTTAGGAAAGGTTTGTTAATCTTTCCGGGCATGCTTAGATATTACTATTTAAGTTTGTCATTTTTCGGGTATGGTTTGGCATGTTGAAATCCCTCGGGTAAGGGCATACCTGATGATTGAATGTGTTTATCCTAGCAAGCTTAGTGCTAACATAGGATTTTCAGGCAAGCTCTATGAAATTTTAGACTATAGCACACTTAAATGTCTATGTGTTTTAATTTCATTCCAAGCATGCTCTGTGATATGTGTGTTTATGATTTCTTTGAAATTACAAGTGTTTTCGGGCAAACTTTGTTTTCCGGGCACACTTTATATTTCGGGTACACTTTTGTTCTCTCAATATACTTGGTAAATTTCAAAACTTAACTTTCCGAGTACATGTCTGCTGGAAATCCATTCCGGGCACACTTTGTACTATATGAAGGTTATTCGGGTATACTTTGCATTAGAAGGTGTTCAGGCACACTATTCTCATGAATGGTTGCTCGGGCACACTATGTTTTCAAGTATGCTTGATTGAATATGGTATTTAGTATGATAAAATTGATTATGATTTTTATTAGGGTTTATGCTAGATAAGTTTTAATTTGAAATTGAGAAATCTATATGGGTGTCTTAGTTGATTCCTAGTAAGGATGTTTATTTGATGATTATACTTGATTATTTGCCTTGTGATTAATTTCTCAAGAAATCTAGTATTTCGGGTAAGCTTTCTTCATTATGTCTTAACTTTAAATTAATTTGCTTGATCGAGCAAGGTTTATAACTAGACGAATTCGGGCAAACTTTGTATATTCAAAAATGAAAATTTTCAAGCAAAGTTTGACCGGGTAAGGTTTGTAAGTGGAAGTATACCGAGTAGACTTTGGATATATTAATCTTTCGAGTAAGGTCTTATGAACTTAAATGAAATTAAATGTTTTTAATATATCAAGTGGATAATGTTACTAGTTGACAGCTAATAATTCACAAAAAGACAAGGAGCATTTAAAACCAACTTTCAAAAGGTATATAAGAGGTAAGCATTAAAACCCTAACTTTTATCAGCCCTCTAATTCCGACTCGGTAAGCATTAATAATGTGTTTTCCGATCACGATTAGATTATATTAGGCTTTGATTATTTTGATTACTAATACTCTGTTTATGTGTTTAGGTTATTAATTTGTCGAAGAACAGGTTCATGAAGATTTCTTTCTTTCTTCTTCATTTTTATAACTTGAAATTATCTAAAGTACTGAACTTTATGATTAATTTCACTTTGAATGTGTTTGTTTACGTGTTTCAGATATGGCAGAAGAAGAACATCCAAAGTATTTCTTTGAAAAGAAACATAATATGTGTGCACTTCTGCAAGTCACACCTGACAATGAGCCTGTGGCACCAATGATCAGATGGATGGCTCGATCAAATGTCAACTTTGCTCTTACTGAAAATCCTGTCATCTACAGAAATCACTCACTTGATTTCTGGAGAACAGCAGAACTTGTAGAAGACATCAATGGGAAAATAATTGAAGCATCTGTTGCTGGTCAGGAAATACATGTGAAAGAAGGGATGATTAGAAGATGTTTGAGGTTAAATGATGATGATCATAACCATATAGACTTCAAAACTGCACACCTGATGAGAATATTTGAAGAAACAATGGGTTATCAGGGAACTGTGCATGATGGACAGTTTCAAAAGGGGATGTTTCCAATGATGTACAGATTCCTAATTCATCATGTGATACAGGGGTTTGCTCCTAGAAAAGGATCATGGACTTTGATGAGTCATGATCTAGCAAATGCCACTGTAGGGATTATGTATGATCTGCCCTTTAATTTTTCAAAAATGATCTTTAATGGTCTGGTATCAAACTTGAACATGGCTAAGAAGGATAGATTTTTGCAGTATCTGTCACACCCCGTTAAGCGAATTGCGGAAGCGTAAAACGGAAATGCAACAGATACAACTGGTATCAATTACATTGTTCATAAAGAAACATTACTAACTAATTTACAATATATTATATCGTTCTAACATCTTTTACAAACTAGGTGATACAATCAAACCGGTTCTTCAATTACTTTACTTCTAACTCAAATGCCCCTGACATCAATCACCAATCAGACACGTAACGCACAGGAAATTACTTCTCATATCTGATTACCTGAAAAGCATGTTAAAATAGGTCAACTACGAATAGTTGGTGAGTTTCATAAGTTTAACGAAATCAGTTCTGCGTACCACACAGTCATAGTTTGTATGTACGCGCGTATGTAAAAATATGTGTTTACGTTTGTATAAATATGTACAGCCATATCCTTGTGTGAGCATATGCACACATGTAAGTTTATAATATAAATTTGAAATTTCAGTAAAATCGTGATTGTTTGTTCGTACTACCTGTTTCCAATTTCCGTGTTTAACCAACCACTATGGACCCCCTTCCTCCCACAACGGTTCCACATAAACTCAACCACTGTGGCCCCCCTTCCGCCCACAACGGTTCCGCGTTAACATCAACCACTGTGGTCCCCCTTCCACCCACAATGATTCCACGTAAACTCAAACATTATATAGTGTACATGCAAATAATTAGTATATTCTACACATAGTATTTCCTACGGCTAATCACATAGCATGTATATAGACACATATACACATATAGTATTTATCACGTATCACCAAACACTATGGCTCCCCATCCGCCAACAATACGCATAATCACATTATTTACTTAACATTCATGTCATAATCAAGTTAGTTCGTTTAATAAGTTGCAGCAGAACTTGGCTCATAGGCCATACTCAACTTTAGTTTATAAGTTGCAGCAGAACTTGGCTCATAGGCCATACTCAACTTTAGTTTATAAGTTGCAGCAGAACTTGGCTCATAGGCCATACTCAATTTTAGTTTAGTAAGTTGCAGCAGAACTTAGCTCATAGGCCATACTCAACTTTAGTTTAGTACTATTGTGGCCCCCCTTCTGCCAACAATAGCACCATAATCATCACAGACCACGTTATCCCCATGGCCATTACAGACCACGTTGTCTCCCAAATTAGTTATGTTTAACATTACATAACGTGTTTGTATAAACATGCTATCACGTGTAATTTTCATTATGTTTTGCAATTCGTATTATCTCCACTCAATATATCAGTCAACGATAATAATCATCTTTCATCAGCACGTAGTCAATCATTATGTTTGTAGGGACTTTTCATATATAAATGTTCAGATATTTTATATCCTGAATCGTTTTCAGATAGATAACGTGTGTAAACATGCTTTCCACCCCAAAAGTTCGTAAAATAGTTTAAAGAGTGGGGTCATGAAACTCACCTTATCGTAGTTCGCACAGAAATTACGTATCAGTAAGTCAGATGCCTCGTTTACAGCCTGATTCCTATAAACGGTATCGTATCGTTAATACTAGTACAGTGTTCAAGCTAAGTCGGGCCGTATAGATAATCTGGGTATAGCTGTTAGGCCCAGAACATGACCATAGTCTTAGATTGTGACGTTGTATACTATGAAATGTTTAAAACAGGATTTGGCTCAGTTTCACCGTTTCCTGAGCCTAGCTCAGTTGATCGTTTATACGTTTCGGGATTAGGTAAGATCACATAAAACCTAAGTAAATATATTGATTGATAAAATAATTTGATTTATGAAAGAATTTTAAGGTTTCGGTGTCTGGTTTGATCGCAAGGTTTGTTTCCGTTTTCATACGGATTTGATTATACAAAACGCGCATAATTCACCCGAATTTTCCGGAATTCTCGTAAAAAGTTCGTTTTTATCAATATCATTCAAAAACATGATATTTGACCACTTTTGACATTTTGACATACCAGTCAGTCCGTTAAACACAAAACTGCCGGTTTCGTTAAAACAATTATAATTTAAATCTTTGATTAATCATAACTAAATATGTACTTATATATAAATTATGTAAATTTTTGTATAAATACATTAAGATATGGAGAGTTTAATAAAAATATTTTCAGAAATTTTATGATTATTTATTTATTTATAAAAATTCATTTAATAGGTTATAATCGTGTAATAAATGGCCCGTTTATATCAAACGGCCTCCGAAAAATCCGATAATTTTTACCAATGGCCTCAATGTTATTACATAGCCCCTGCAAAATTTCCAGAACCTAACTCTTTTGACAAAATGCCTTTTTGTGCGTTTTTCGGCTGTTAAAATTCGGTTAAACCATGATTGCACAAACCATACTTAGGCATTTCCAATGATCCCCAAAATTTACCAGTGATCTTAACATCACATATTAAACTCTAAAACCAAGTTTCATAATTTTTCAATATGTTTAGCTATTTTTCCCAAATAAACGCTCATAAACGGAAATAAATTCACCAAATATTCTCCGTTTATCGAAAAATTACCAAATTTGAACAGGGACTCATTTATATGATCCCTAATGTCCCTGCAAGTTTTCCCAAGCTAACAACAAGCACGTCACAACCTAATACTAAACAGCCCCTAAACGAGTGTTACGGGTTTACCTTGTCGGTTTTCGATGAATTTTGCTAGTTTAAATGACTTTCCAGGTCTCGGGTTGCAAACTCAGTATATCTACATATCATATAACATCAAACCAAGCATAAATCATCCATGTAACAGCCTTGATAATTAGGGTTTCGGTTTTGGGTTCAAACCGAACTATCTAACCGTAAAAACGTTGTATTCATGTTCTAATCCGCGTTTTTGACCAAAAAAAGTATATGTTCCTGGTTTGTAAACATGTTTAACATCAACACATGGTTTTACTTGATTTTTAGGGTTTTTGGATGGTTAAACATGTTTAAAACTAACTAAAACATGTTTATATGTTAATTATATGAATCAAACTTGGTTAAATTTTCATAAAACTTGATCTTACCTTAGGGTTTTGAAGGGGAGTTGATAGAGCAGAGCTGGAGCTGCTTTGGACTTCAAAATTTTGTATGTTGAAATGAATAACAATGACTTAAGGATTAAGTTATATAAAAAAAACAAATGTGATGTTTGGTAGGCTGTTCCGATCGGAACTATGTAAAGGCCCATAATGGGCTGTTTTGGCCCATTAATATGATCATACAAGCCCAAACATGAAAAGCCCACTTCAAATTTAGTTCGGGTTCGGTTTTTCGCAAGAAAATTAATTCGGGTATGAGAAATAGCGCAAAAACGAGTGTTTTTCAGCTTATTTTTGTAAAATAAGAAAAACGTACTGACTCGTTGTAAAATTCCAAAATATTTTCACGGATTGCTTAAAACATGTCATATAAGTGTTTTATAAATCTTTTTCGGCTTAACGGATGCTACAATGCTTGTTTTGATATTAACGATTGCGTTTAAGCTTATAGCGTATCGATAAACGAAACCTTTTTCGTTTAAAGAGTTTTAAACGTACTGGGGCCTAAATATCAATATGTTAGCCTCTATAACATATATATAACTCGTATATGACCCCTCAGTATGTATACGGGTCATAATTAGTATCGGTCGGTTACTCGTTTAAGCACTACGAATTAACCGATTTATCGTTTACTTGTTACGTAATGAATATAGTGTACCTCGTTTTGTTTGCTATCGAACTAAGGCCATATTACAAATATTTTAGCTTGCATAGATCATATATCACTTATAGATGGCACCCTGGGATATCCGGACCATAACCAGACCCGTTTGGTTATTTGTTTGTTCGTTACGCAATAAGCGGTTAAACGCTTATTCGAGTTTGTAAGTACTAAGGTGTACTCGGTTTTGCCACGGATGTCACATTCTCCCCCTGTTAAGAAATTTCGTCCCCGAAATTCAATATGCCATATATGCTCTTTTTGGGGAAAATTTTATAATCATTTGTTTTGGAATTCGTTTTTTTTCTGTTTCCGAACACGTTTGATTCCCCGTTGTGGATTCCACTGGATTTTTATTCAATGAGATTTAATTGTGTCACAACTGTTTGATTTTCCCCACTCAGCATTTTCATGAGTCTCTTTATAGAGTTTAGCTGTATAAAAGTTTTCAAATAGTACTAATTCCGCCATGTCAGCAAGGCACTCGTTTTGATTCGATATATGAAATATAGGGAGTGAAATAATTTTGTTTAATACGTTATGGGGTTAACTTTCAAGGCAATTTTGTATAGTGCTATATATTTTAGAATTAACTCACCGTTCCTCAACTCAACTAACAACTTTCAAAATTTGATAACTTCTCGTATTTCTCAGTATAGCCCTCTTGTTAGCCTTAGGCGGCCTTCGGTTTGTTATTAATATTACGAGTTTTATTTATGGTTATCGAAATCAAATCGGATTTTGTATTTTGGGGGTCACCAATTTTTTTCAATTTTAATAAGATGGCGAGTTACATTCTTGCTCGTATAATATAGTATATTACCACTTGTATAATATTATGATGACTGTTAATGTACGAGGATTGAAATTACTGGTCTCACTTTCCTCTATTGTTTGAATAGTTTATTTGATTTGATTGTTTTATAGAGGATTATAGACCGTGCTTAGGCCAATTAGGGATCTAAAATTTCATACACAATTCACCAAGAGTAAGATTTTGTTAAGGCGAGTTTTTCAGCTGGATAGTTGGTACAAATCAGAAGAAGGTATTTGGAGTGGATTAGTCAAGAAACTATCATTCAGCTTGAATTGCTTTCTCGGGATGTTTAAGGAGCACATGTTAAGGGTTCCATTTTAGTTTGTTTCCCACTTCCAATGGGGTATCTCGAATTGTTGTAGCATCTCCGAGGATCTTTAGTATTCCCCCAGAACTTATAATAGTGCACACTTTACAAAACATGAGCCTATGATTCCTTCATAGATTTCGCTTGCATCTTTATACTAGTACTCAGTTTATCCGAACATCTGGCCTGACTTTTCCTTGTTCATCACTCAGTTATTAAGGCTATAAAAATTTAAAGTTCAAGTTTCGGTTACGGATAGTATAGTTTTCCACATCCGTGTTTCATCATTGGGGTACTAGGATTTGTTCCATGTACAGTATCACTTCTTTATCTAGAAGAGGCAGTATAACAGTTCTATTTCTATATATAACTTTCATTTGAACACAATTAACTAGTCCATACTGACTATTACACAATGACTCCTCACTTCCACCGGGAGTGCATCAATAAGGAATAACTAGTTATTTAGGTTAAGAGGGTAGTTTTTCGAGTAATATGGTTAGTATTTATAGTCTTACTTTTTGTGGTTTCTATAGTATACAGAATTGTTATTTTACTAGACGGTATATTTTCCAAAGTAATAACTTGTAGGAACGAAACGTCTATCAGTGTCCATAATAAACAGACTAAAGTATGTTAGGCATTACTAAGAACGTACCTGTCACTACATTTGTTCTATCCGGTCTATTCACAATACGTGACCCCTAGTCGAGTTGGACGTCGATGTCGGTCCTTGCCTTTGTCTTTCCATCGCAATTGGGTTCAATCTAGGGCAGTCTTTCTTGATGTGCTCCATACTACCACACTCATAACAGGCATTACGGTTTATTATGGGTTGGTTTTGGTAGACTGGTTGTTGTCGTGTTGGTTGCGGTTGGGGTAGTTGTGAGTCCTGGAGTTGGGTTGGTGGATTTATAGTATTCATAACGGTTCTACAATTTCGGGCATAGTGTCCCACCTTCCCACATTTGTGACACACATTGGTCCGACATTCACCAACATGATAATAACCACATTTTCCACATCTAGGCAAAAGCCCGTTATACTTATCTTGTTTCACATCGGAACTGACCATAGCGTAATTTTGTATTGAAAGGCGCGCGCATTTATTCCATTGTCTTTCTTGTATTCCCGCTCCATAATTGGTTCGTTTTGTACCAGATGATTCCCCGGGCATTCTTAATGAACCACTTCTAATCAAATCAGAAGTTACTATGCCGGCTTGTAACACGGCATTTTCGAAAGTTACAGGGCCAGTTGAATCAACCAAACTCCTGACTTCGGGGGCTAAACCCCAAATGTAGCGTTCAGTACGTTTAGATTCTGGAGTAACTAACCATGGGACTAGACGAGCCAGTTCGTTAAAGCGATGGGTATACTCCAAGTGATCTGCACCCTTCATTTCTAGATTCCAAAGTTCTTGCTCTAATTTCTGAATTTCGTTTATCGGACAAAAGTGTTTTATCATAAGATTTTTAAGTTCTGTCCAAGACATACGATTGGTTGCCTCTTGTCCTTGGATTTGCACAACAGTATTCCACCACATCAGCGCGTGGTCTACAAATGTAGAAGTAGCAAATTTGACAATACAATCTGGTGGACAGTTAGTGATATTAATGATGGATTCAGTCTTTTCGATCCACTTTACCAGTCCATTTGGTCCTTCAGTACCGTTAAATTCCATAGGTTTACATAGCATGAAGTTCTTAAGTTGATATCCGTGTTGCGGGGGATTTTGATTGTTACAACTATTGTTCAAGTTCGGTGCATTATTTAAAGTAATATTGGTATTCAACGGGGGAGTATTAGTTGGGATAGTATCAGTATTTATCGGTGGAGCATTTGTGGTTGTATTAGTATTTGTCAAGGGATTAGTATTTACAACCGCGTTAGCGTTCGGCACTTGATTTGTATTCATAGTTGTATGGATACCAGCAGCGAATTGTGCTGCTATTGTCGGAAGTAGTGTTTGTAGTTGTCGAGCGATCATCTCGGCTATATCTGCCTCAGACAACATGTTTACTTTCTTCGGGGCCATTCTATAACAATAACCAGTTATCCAACAATTAACAAAATTAACATACCCTAATGATCACAAAAGGAATTACAATAACAAGTAATCAGATATTTCAATTAACACGTATATATCACACAGGTTTGTTCTCGAGTTTGAATACTAAGGATAATATGTAAAGTTAGCCTAACAAAGGCCAATGTTTATATATATATATATATATATATATATATATATATATATATATATATATATATCAAAAGTTGTCACCTAGTGACAAGTAATTGTAATCCAGTAAGGGTAAGTGTTTGAAATGAAATATCCAATGTGTCACCCATATCAACATAGCATCCTACCAGATGCTTGCATGGGGTATCGAAGGCTATATACAACAATATCGTACTACCCTTATCTATCTAAGTACACATTATACAATTATATACGGTTTACAACTTGCCCGAAAATTACTCCGGTACGATCCCATCATTAGGCAATTGTTTTTCTTTAGCCTCTTCCATAAGTAGACAATTGCTCGTTATGAGTTTAGTTAGTATATTTATCATATGAATGCACTCATATATTCAACTAGACCCTTAGAGGTTGTTAAATATAACTATAGAATATATTCCTTCGCCAGGTCATCCGGTGCACGCAAGTATGTTGGGCCTACTAAAAGTGGTAGTTTACTGGTTGGGTTAAGTATGTTCCGTTCCAGTCAGCATGTCATCAATTCGTGAGCATGAGGTTTCTCTCCTACAGTAACCAATTGGAATAGGAAAAATATAGGAGAGGTTGGATGTTCTTGTTCATAGATGGTTCGAAGAGTTTGCTAGTTAAGGAGGTTCATCAGAATTAGTTGTACTGGTAATATGTAAAAGAAATTATTATTATTAATATTTCTTTTTGAAATATAATCAATACATTATATGTATTGGTAGTCACGGTCTACTTATAGATTTAGGGATTCAATAAAGTAGTTTTTATATTTATAATTCAATAAGTTGGATTCATCACTAAGTATTTCCCCCATGGATGGTGTTTGTTTTTCAACCAACAGAAATCGAATGATGACCAGAAAATAGTTTAGTTTAGTGTCAAAGAAACGAGTACATAAAATAAAGGTTAGACCCATGCTGAGAGGTATTATATGTATATATATATATATGTATATTCTTGAAATCATTGTCTGTAGGACACGCCTCCCATGGTTCTTTCCCGGGCCTTGCATATTAAGCCCCTTTGTGGTGCTGTCACATCACCAGACTTAGTTAAACTTGTTGAAGCATTCTCATATTCTCACTCACAGGAAACACCGGTTCTTTATCTGTCGTAAAGCTACCCGATCTCGACATCTTTCAGTGCAATCGTTAATCAGAAGAAAACGTTTTTCGGTAGCTTAAATCATCGTAAAGGATATTATTAATTAATACCAAAATTAAATATTTTATTTGTTACAATAAGATTCATTATCATCGGTAGTACCGTACGTACACATATCCCTATACCTCATCTCAGATAAGCACGTATGCACACTTCATATATACTTCACATCACCTTTATGCACGTATGTTGCCATTTTACCTTTCAATATGTTCCGCGACTTCACCCCGAATTCCCTCGTACAAGCAAGTCTGTTATTACGTTCCGGACCATAATAACTCACTTGCCCTACGAGTTCATCCCGGCATCCATCAGTATCTATCGTTACTCATTAATAAGTTCCCCAGTGATAATCGAGCCTACGGTTATATTATAGGTATCCTAAGGGATAACCTAATCCTTTATAACCAATGGCTCTGATACCAACTTCTGTCACACCCCGTTAAGCGAATTGCGTAAGCGTAAAACGGAAATGCAACAGATACAACTGGTATCAAATACATTGTTCATAAAGAAACATTACTAACTAATTTACAATATATTATATCGTTCTAACATCTTTTACAAACTAGGTGATACAATCAAACCGGTTCTTCAATTACTTTACTTCTAACTCAAATGCCCCTGACATCAATCACCAATCAGACACGTAACGCACAGGAAATTACTTCTCATATCTGATTAACTGAAAAGCATGTTAAAATAGGTCAACTACGAATAGTTGGTGAGTTTCATAAGTTTAACGAAATCAGTTCTGCGTACCACACAGTCATAGTTTGTATGTACGCGCGTATGTAAAAATATGTGTTTACGTTTGTATAAATATGTACAGCCATATCCTTGTGTGAGCATATGCACACATGTAAGTTTATAATATAAATTTGAAATTTCAGTAAAATCGTGATTGTTTGTTCGTACTACCTGTTTCCAATTTCCGTGTTTAACCAACCACTATGGACCCCCTTCCTCCCACAACGGTTCCACATAAACTCAACCACTGTGGCCCCCCTTCCGCCCACAACGGTTCCGCGTTAACATCAACCACTGTGGTCCCCCTTCCACCCACAATGATTCCACGTAAACTCAAACATTATATAGTGTACATGCAAATAATTAGTATATTCTACACATAGTATTTCCTACGGCTAATCACATAGCATGTATATAGACACATATACACATATAGTATTTATCACGTATCACCAAACACTATGGCTCCCCATCCGCCAACAATACGCATAATCACATTATTTACTTAACATTCATGTCATAATCAAGTTAGTTCGTTTAATAAGTTGCAGCAGAACTTGGCTCATAGGCCATACTCAACTTTAGTTTATAAGTTGCACCAGAACTTGGCTCATAGGCCATACTCAACTTTAGTTTATAAGTTGCAGCAGAACTTGGCTCATAGGCCATACTCAACTTTCGTTTAGTAAGTTGCAGCAGAACTTGGCTCATAGGCCATACTCAACTTTAGTTTAGTACTATTGTGGCCCCCCTTCCGCCAACAATAGCACCATAATCATCACAGACCACGTTATCCCCATGGCCATTACAGACCACGTTGTCTCCCAAATTAGTTATGTTTAACATTACATAACGTGTTTGTATAAACATGCTATCACGTGTAATTTTCATTATGTTTTGCAATTCGTATTATCTCCACTCAATATATCAGTCAACGATAATAATCATCTTTCATCAGCACGTAGTCAATCATTATGTTTGTAGGGACTTTTCATATATAAATGTTCAGATATTTTATATCCTGAATCGTTTTCAGATAGATAACGTGTGTAAACATGCTTTCCACCCCAAAAGTTCGTAAAATAGTTTAAAGAGTGGGGTCATGAAACTCACCTTATCGTAGTTCGCACAGAAATTACGTATCAGTAAGTCAGATGCCTCGTTTACAGCCTGATTCCTATAAACGGTATCGTATCGTTAATACTAGTACAGTGTTCAAGCTAAGTCGGGCCGTATAGATAATCTGGGTATAGCTGTTAGGCCCAGAACATGACCATAGTCTTAGATTGTGACGTTGTATACTATGAAATGTTTAAAACAGGATTTGGCTCAGTTTCACCGTTTCCTGAGCCTAGCTCAGTTGATCGTTTATACGTTTCGGGATTAGGTAAGATCACATAAAACTTAAGTAAATATATTGATTGATAAAATAATTTGATTTATGAAAGAATTTTAAGGTTTCGGTGTCTGGTTTGATCGCAAGGTTTGTTTCCGTTTTCATACGGATTTGATTATACAAAACGCGCATAATTCACCCGAATTTTCCGGAATTCTCGTAAAAAGTTCGTTTTTATCAATATCATTCAAAAACATGATATTTGACCACTTTTGACATTTTGACATACCAGTCAGTCCGTTAAACACAAAACTGCCGGTTTCGTTAAAACAATTATAATTTAAATCTTTGATTAATCATAACTAAATATGTACTTATATATAAATTATGTAAATTTTTGTATAAATACATTAAGACATGGAGAGTTTTATAAAAATATTTTCAGAAATTTTATGATTATTTATTTATTTATAAAAATTCATTTAATAGGTTATAAACGTGTAATAAATGGCCCGTTTATATCAAACGGCCTCCGAAAAATCCGATAATTTTTACCAATGGCCTCAATGTTATTACATAGCCGCTGCAAAATTTCCAGAACCTAACTCTTTTGAAAAAATGCCTTTTTGTGCGTTTTTTCGGCTGTTAAAATTCGGTTAAACCATGATTGCACAAACCATACTTAGGCATTTCCAATGATCCCCAAAATTTACCAGTGATCTTACCATCACATATTAAACTCTAAAACCAAGTTTCATAATTTTTCAATATGTTTAGCTATTTTTCCCAAATAAACGCTCATAAACGGAAATAAATTCACCAAATATTCTCCTTTTATCGAAAAATTACCAAATTTGAACAGGGACTCATTTATATGATCCCTAATGTCCCTGAAAGTTTTCACAAGCTAACAACAAGCACGTCACAACCTAATACTAAACAGCCCCTAAACGAGTGTTACGGGTTTACCTTGTCGGTTTTCGATGAATTTTGCTAGTTTAAACGACTTTCCAGGTCTCGGGTTGCAAACTCAGTATATCTACATATCATATAACATCAAACCAAGCATAAATCATCCATGTAACAGCCTTGATAATTAGGGTTTCGGTTTTGGGTTCAAACCGAACTATCTAACCGTAAAAACGTTGTATTCATGTTCTAATCCGCGTTTTTGACCAAAAAAAGTATATGTTCCTGGTTTGTAAACATGTTTAACATCAACACATGGTTTTACTTGATTTTTAGGGTTTTTGGATGGTTAAACATGTTTAAAACTAACTAAAACATGTTTATATGTTAATTATATGAATCAAACTTGGTTAAATTTTCATAAAACTTGATCTTACCTTAGGGTTTTGAAGGGGAGTTGATAGAGCAGAGCTGGAGCTGCTTTGGACTTCAAAATTTTGTATGTTGAAATGAATAACAATGACTTAAGGATTAAGTTATATAAAAAAACAAATGTGATGTTTGGTAGGCTGTTCCGATCGGAACTATGTAAAGGCCCATAATGGGCTGTTTTGGCCCATTAATATGATCATACAAGTCCAAACATGAAAAGCCCACTTCAAATTTAATTCGGGTTCGGTTTTTCGCAAGAAAATTAATTCGGGTATGAGAAATAGCGCAAAAACGAGTGTTTTTCAGCTTATTTTTGTAAAATAAGAAAAACGTACCGACTCGTTGTAAAATTCCAAAATATTTTCACGGATTGCTTAAAACATGTCATATAAGTGTTTTATAAATCTTTTTCGGCTTAACGGATGCTACAATGCTTGTTTTGATATTAACGATTGCGTTTAAGCTTATAGCGTATCGATAAACGAAACCTTTTTCGTTTAAAGAGTTTTAAACGTACTGGGGCCTAAATATCAATATGTTAGCCTCTATAACATATATATAACTCGTATATGACCCCTCAGTATGTATACGGGTCATAATTAGTATCGGTCGGTTACTCGTTTAAGCACTACGAATTAACCGATTTATCGTTTACTTGTTACGTAATGAATATAGTGTACCTCGTTTTGTTTGCTATCGAACTAAGGCCATATTACAAATATTTTAGCTTGCATAGATCATATATCACTTATAGATGGCACCCTGGGATATCCGGACCATAACCAGACCCGTTTGGTTATTTGTTTGTTCGTTACGCAATAAGCGGTTAAACGCTTATTCGAGTTTGTAAGTACTAAGGTGTACTCGGTTTTGCCACGGATGCCACAGTATTCAAGGTTCTTACAAATAATATTCAACGGAGAATTGCAAGATCTACCAACCATTGGTATCACCCACCTACTCCAAAACCCTGACACTTACAAAAGAAATAAGAATCCGGGGGTGGCCAACCGATTCAATACTGATGTACCATTTGAGATTCTGCCATGGCTTCTTGACCATGACTTGGATGTAATGCCTGTACCTGAGTTAAGATCAGAGGAGGAAGGAGGAGATGATGATGGAAGTTCTGATGATGAAAATGATGGCGATGATGGAGATGAAGGAGGAGATGGGATAGCTATGGAAGTTGTTGTACCTGATCAGGGGGAGCAACTTGAGCAAATTGAACAACATATTCCTATACCACCACAGTCATCACCACAAACTCCACCACATCAAATTACTCACACACCACCTCAAACCTTAACCTTTAGCCAACCTGAAACATCAACCCACACATCACCAACCCCACAAACACCACCAACAAATAGCCCAATTCAAATTGAACCAATTATTTCTAGCCCACCTCATATACAATCACCATAACCATCTACCTTCCAAACTCACACCACAGAACAACCTGATTATGAACAATCTTCACAACACCACCTACATCACCACACACTGAAACTGACCTTCTGACCCTAATGAAAGAAAATGCTCAGTTGAGAAGAAGGAATGAGGAAGTAACACAGGAGAATGTGATCCTGTTAGAGAAGTTGGTGCAGGCAAACTTGAAAATTCTAGCCCTGGAGCAGGAGATTGAGAAGACCTCAGCTGCCCCAAAATAGGGGGAGAATGATTCTATGCCAACTGTCTCAGGTGTAGAAGGTGAGAATGTGAATGCATTGAATATGATTATGAATGTGTATGGAGATGGAGAGGAGAGCAGTGAGGAGAGGAGAACTGAGGAAGATACTAATTCCTTAGCTACTGAGGTACTTACTGATGTCACTAATCCACAAACTGAAGAATTCATTGATGAAAATGCTGCTACTGAGGAACTTATATACACTGAACCAGAAACTGACCAAGAAGAAAGTTCCAAGGGGGTAGAGCATGATTCAGAACTGGAAGCACTTGAAAAGGAAATTGATGACTTTCCTCCTGATAGTGAAGAAGACTTAAAGAAGAGGATGGAAAAGGGAAAGGCCAAAGTTACAGAAGAATAGCCTCTTAAGGCATATCCTGAAAAGGATGTTTTATTCAGAGATGATGCTGCTGCTGCTGCCTTAAAAGAACAAGAAAGAATTATCAAAGAGTCAATGGAAAGGGAGAAAATAGCCCAATCCTTAACTCATGAAGAAATGGCAGAGCAGGAGATCTTGATCAATGAATCCAACATAGCAAAAGAAATACTTGATGATGTGGCTGATCAAGAGGTGATAGAGGAGTTGATTAAGATGAATAGAGATGAGGAAGTTGATAATTCTTTAGCTATGGTGGTTAGCATGTTTCAACCCCGAAGTCAATCAAATGAAACTGCTGAACCAGCCAACTTAAATACTGATGTCATGATTGAAGAAGAGATTGGTGAGTCCATTGCTTCAATGGCTGCCAAGAAATGGGCAGAGCAAGTAAAGGAAGATCTGAAGAAGAATCCCACTGACAACTGGTCAGAAAGGGTAAATATGCCCGTGCCTCATGAAACACTTAACCAGAAGAGAGAAAGACTTTCAAAACTCCATGAAGAATTTACTGAAAAAGTCAACAGGTTTGCCAAAAACTATATGAGGAGAAAAAGGACTCATGAGCAGACTGAAAGTGAAAAAGATGCTAAGAGGGGGAAGTGGGATGTTAAGAATAACTATTTTGTTGAAACACCTGCATGAAGAAGCTGATAAAGGATTCCAATTCTTAAAAGAAAAGAGGAGCTGGAGATTGATTCAGTCTCACAAATCAAGAAGGATTTCAAAATTGAGAAGAATGGACATAGCCGAGAGAGACTATCAAATGAATGTCCGAGATCAGAATCCATTATCCAACATGAATGCTTGCATAAGTATGAGAAGAAGGATGAGACGCCCCAATTACACAGTACAGAAGAATGGCATAATTGCTGAGATTGAATACAAAAAGAATGCCGATCACTTCTTACTGAGAAACTTAGACGGGATATTGGGGATTATCAAGGAAGACGAAGATTTGACATATCTGCACAGTGAAGATCTCATGGATATAAGGGAGTTGGCCTTACCAGAAAGTCACATTCATTACCAAGCCCTTAATATCTTCAAGATGAAAGCTGCTTCAGAGCTAATCAACAGAAGACAAGCCGTTCATGATGCAAGAAGAAGATAAGATTAATAGAATAGGATTTGTTTTGTAATGTCTTCGGACAACTTTCTGATTATGTAATTGTGTTTATGTTATTTGAATATGTAATTTTTTGATTTTTGATTTGATGTGTATTTTTGCTGAGTGTAAGTAACTATAGAAATGTTTTGGGTCAGCTGAGGTGTTCCAATCTAGGGGGAGATTGTTGGGTCAAGAAATTGACCTAAGGGGGAGATTGTTGAGTCAAAGATTTGACCTAAATGAAGTACATGGAAGATTGGAATCATCTCAACCTCCTCTGAATTCGCTAAGTAATGAATCCGAGCACACCTTAGACATCCGAGCAAGCTTTTACTTAGCCGGGTACGATATTTTGCCTACCGGGCAAGGTTTACTTCAAGTAGTCTTCTTTAGTGGATATCCGAGCAGGGTTTGCAAATTAGTGCATTGCCGAGTAAGGTACACTAGTTTATGTAAATCCGGACAAGGTTCACTTTATCAAGCAAGTCTGTTCTTCAGAGCCAAGTATATTACTCTTCCGAGTAAGGTTTGGTTATCCAAGTCCAAGAAGCCAA
This sequence comes from Bidens hawaiensis, assembly GCF_021521415.1. Lineage (NCBI taxonomy): Eukaryota > Viridiplantae > Streptophyta > Magnoliopsida > Asterales > Asteraceae > Bidens > Bidens hawaiensis. The sequence goes on along the minus strand of NW_027493155.1, from coordinate 24,724 downwards.
GAAATTGGAAGACCGGGCAATGTATTCATTAATAAGTATGGTCCAAGTATGCTTGATGATCTAAAGGAATATCTCAAAGTAATATCGGGCAAGGTTTAGCTCAAGCAAGGAACAGTACTCCCGAGTACACTTTGCTAATAAGTTATTTTATAGCAAAGAGCTGAAATGGATCATTGAAGAACAAGGTTGCTCGTAAGAAGTTGTCGGGCAAAGTCTGGCAAAGTCAAGAAGACTGAAGTCTACTCGGTGAGTATATTACTTGGTGAAATACTCTTTAAGTAAAGTCTACCCGGAAACTGAACCTGAACACACTTCTATGTTACCAAGTTATGAAGGATGGCCGAGCATACTCGGAAAGACAAGACTGATGCAAAGCCTACCCGGAAGACTTGTTTTACACTTAGTTTATTTTGAATATGTAATTTGAGTATGTATGATTATATTTAGGGTTTCTAGAAGGAATGACAGCTGTCCTAGGTTGGTAGGCCTATAAATAGAATGTTTAGGGCACGCCGCCAAGGAAGGGGCAGAGAGAGAGAGATAAGCCTTTACACTTTTTGGATAAGAAAGAATATTTCTTGAAAGTGACGGCTGTCCTAGGATTCATAGAAAACCCTAAATCGATTATCCACTTTGTATGATGAATGTTATATAAATGGAAATCTTTTGAGTGAATCCTGTGTGTGCTTTCTACCTTTGATTATTCTTTGCAACCGTATGTTTGTTATTGATTCCGCCTTTAACAAACGTATATCTTTCTAAATATAGCAACCCGTCATTAACCTTCTTGTCAACGCATTAATTTGTGTGAGTTATGACATGATTAATTAAGATCCAGCTGAAATCGAGGGGACCGACATACACACAATCTGAGCTTCATGCTCAGACAACCAATACATTTCCAAAACCACATCAAACCCTCCTAAGGACATAACATACAGAGTAATCGGGAAATCATGTCCCTCTAACTCTATCTTACAGTCCTTAACCATTTTCATTATCTTAACCGAGGTGTCACTAGTAGTTTCTACTATAAAGGTTTCAGACACTCTGCAACATTTCATTTTAGCTAGTTATAAAATGGTGTAGCTACGAAACTTTTATTCGCACCGGAATCAAACAATACTAAACCAGAAATACCGTTTACTATAAACGTACCAGTCACAACATCTGGAATCTGTTTAGCCTGTTCCTGAGTCAGCATGTAGGCTCTAGTCCTCGGCCTAGCGTGCTCGGCATCCTTCTTCCCACTTCCTCCAGCTTCACCCTCGGTGCACTCCCTTGCCATATGACCCGTCTTACCACATTTATAGCACGTGGGTTTAGCATTGCATTCGTTAGCATAGTGCCCCACCTTCCCACACTTATAGCAGGCATTTGTCCCAAGCTTGCACTCTCCACCATGAGCCTTTCCACATTTGTGACACACATCCGAACCAGTGCCCCACTTGCACTCGCCATCGTGCACCTTCCCACACGTCTTGCATGTCTTTCTCTCCCACACCTTCTGCTTCTTGTCCTTAGGGTTCCATAACTGAGTACCCGGTCTTTTGACAGGAGTGACCCATTTCTTATCCTTAATCTCTTCCGCCAACACATCGTCCGCGGTTTAACATATTCACCTAATAATATCAGTTGGCAACTGACTTGACTTTTTGTTTGTTTTGGGCCTTCTATTGCCAATAGCTCGACTCAACTAATCAAGACTCGTGCTCACCCCGCTTAATCTCATGATCGGTTGGATACAACTAGCGTAAATTAGAGGTTTAATTTACACCTAATACCATCACTCTAAATTCTCTTTATACTTGCCACTATTGTTTTTATTGTTCATCATAAAATATATGTATAAGGGTGATATCAGTGTAAGTGTTGTGGTTGTTCTTGGTTAATGTTATGAGTTTTTGATAAGTGGCATAAACATTATATACGTGGAGCTTAACTAAAACTTTTCATTTTCTTTTTTCCTATGAGACGTCAGAAGCCCTTCCTTATCACTTTAGTAAAATTAATTAGAATAGATATATGCATTTTGATAATAAACTAAGCAACGCGTGTCACACCCCGACCAAAGGCGGAACACGCCGCGGTGTAACGATTGCCATAAGCACATTACACTATTTAAAGCGACAATATTTAACAAACTCATTTCATTTCATAACATCCAATCTCACATAAACATACTTGTTCATAAACATAACAAAATATCACAAAATATAGCAAATTAAATATTGTTCGTTTTGCTAATATCCTAAAGGTCTTGACATCGTTTTCTCCACAAGCTCAAGTCAACCTAGATGCAAACCTGTAACATTTCATAAAATAAAGTTTATCAACACAAAGGTTGGTGAGCAATTCATAAGTTTGAGCATATAAGTATATAATAAGAAAAGCCACAAATCTCGTATACGTAATAATAAATAATAGCAATAACTTGGATAAATAGATATCGCTAAACACATTAGCGACACCTAGCTATAAGGGGATGCCAAATAGTCTAGGATTTTATAGTTATCGTTAATAGCATTACGTTAACGACACCTTGCTATATGGGGTTGTCAAATAGACTAGGATTTATAGTTCCACCAACCAAAAAATGATAAACACATAGGCATATAGTTGTGTAAGCATAGAACACCAAATCGAGCAATTATTTAAGTAAAGTATAGAATAACGTTTGCGGTTTAAGATTCAAGTATATAGCTTTTATTTGAATAGGTATGAAATGTCACCCCTAAAATGAAAGATGGAAAACGGGGTATGAAAGTAGTCTCATATAAGTAAGAAACTTGATTTCGGAAAAAGTCGGGTAATCGGAAGAACGGGTCAAACGAGCAAAGCCTAAAATAAAATAAAAGCCTTGAATTAGAAAAGTAGTTTTGGAAGTCTTTTAATAAATTAAATGCTTGAGAAATATAAAAAAATTAAAGTTAAAGGTTTAAAATTTTACTATTTAAGAAGCTTATAATAATAATCCTTTAAAAATGTAAGTTTGCTCGAAACCGGGATAAAGTATTTAACCTTAATATTTACTCAACCAATATTAAGTAATAAGGTGGGTAAAAATTCAAGAATGCAAGTCCCTTTGAAATAAAGATACTAAAACGGGTCTTTAACGAGTGTTCGGGTTGTTAGTTCGGGTCTTGGTAATTGGTCAAACCCAAAGTAAAACTTTCCGAATAATAAATGTTATGAGATAACTCAATAAAATATAATAACACTTAACCAAGTATATAGTAGTCTTATTATTTTAGAACTAACAACGCACGTTAAGCGAGTGCTCGGTTTTATCGGTCCAACTTTGTTTTAAGATCAAGTTGGATTCAACATTCCAAGTATTTTAATAATTTATTTTTATTAAATTATTTTAATAATTTATTTTAAATTATTCCAAGTATTTTAAGATCGGTTTTATCGGTCCAAGTATTATAATAATTTTTTAAAATCATGTAAAGTATTTTTAAAGAAATATACAAGTCCTGATAGCTAAAAACACACTTGTGTGTCTTAACAGTGTGAAAATCGGTTTAGTTCAGTTTGGTTCGGTTTCCATCTCACAATAAGTTCATAGATGGTTTACACATGCCCAAATATCAAATAACCTGTATAATAATTTATAAATGACAAAACTTGAGTTTTACAACCAAAAAATTAACAATAAAGTTTTTAAACGAAAGTTCGTTTTATGGTTCAGATCTAGTTTCGGGTTAAGACCGAGTTTAGAATCTATAAACCCATAACCATAGAACTTATAAAAATGATTTTAGAAACTTAAACCTAACAATAAGCTTGTTTAAACAATTATTTAACAAAAACTAGTAAACAAAGTTCGGTTTACGGTTGAGAGCTATTTACGGTTAAACCGAGGCTAGTCTCTTCAATCCCAAAATCATGGAACTTAATAATTATTATGTACAAACTAAAATGAGCAAGAGTTATACATGGTTAGTATGTATAAACAAGTTATAAATATATATATATATATATCAAGAACACGAAATTCTCCATGAAGCCTTTCCTTACGAGGCCCGAAAAATAACCAACCGGAGCCGGAAAAGTAACCACCAAAGGTAACAAGAGGTGTATATTATATATATGGTGTGCCATATACTTCAAGTATTAATAAGAGTTAGTAAGTTAGCTAAAATGTAAAAACTACATAAATTTGACTTTGAAAGTCAAACAACACATAAACATGAATATAACCTTGAATGATTCTTGAATTTGAGTAAGGAAAGAGTTTATGAGCAAGGATTTATGTTAGAGATGGCCTTGTATTTATAGGAAGAGTTAAATTTGGTTAAACAAGTGATTTAAGGGTTAAAACTCGGATTCGTTGGACAACAAAACCAACAAGGAGACATAAGGGAACATAAGGAACATTTTGGTCTAGTGATACTTTAGAAAGTTTCAAAAATGACATTTTTGCCCCCGAAGTTCGTTTTAAGTGATTTTAACGCGATTAAGGCCCTAGAAGGATGTTTTCAAGACCACACAAGTGTAAAACGATATTTTAACATAAAAACCATCATTTTGATTATTTCAAAAGTTTCGGTTTACAAAATGGGTTGGTTTACATGATAAATGGATCATAAACGAATGCAAACGAGAACAAAAGGTGACCTGATTTTGACGAAGGTCACAGTATCCCCTACTTTAAGAAATTTCGTCTCGAAGTTAAGACAAAGACGATGATGCCAACAAATTTAGATACTTCTCTTTCATTGTATCTTCTCATTCCCAAGTGAATTCTGTGCCACGCCGTGATTCCCACCGAACTTTGACTAACTGAATACGACTACGCTTAGCTTTCTTCTCGCTGCGATCCATGATCTCAACGGGTTGTTCAACCATGATCATCGACTCATTAACACGTACTTCGTCGAGAGGTATATGGAGATTACTCTCGGCTAATAACCTTTTGATATTTGAAACATGAAACGTCATATGAACACCGGCAAGTTCTTGCGGTAGTTCAAGTCGATAAGCTACCTTCCTAACATGTTCAAGAATTTTGAAAGGACCAACAAAACGAGGAGCTACTTTACCCTTCTTTCCTAAACGGACTACCCCCTTCTAAGGAGATACTTCTAGAAGGACAATATCGTCAGCATTAAATTCGATCGATTTTCGCTGTTTGTCGGCATAACTCTTTTGACGACTTCTAGCGGCTAGGAGGTACTTACGGATTCGATCGATCACATCGGCGGCTTCTTGAACCATTTCATGTCCCGTGATTTGCGCTTCACCGATCTCATTCCAACTAATCGGAGAACGATATTTACGACCGTAAAGAGCTTGAAACGGAGAAATTGACCTAAGGGGGGAGAGAACTCAATGCTAGAATGATAACTGTTGTTATACGAGAACTCAATGAAAGGAATGTGAGAATCCCAATTCCTAGCAAAATTAAAAACACACGCTCGTAGCATATCCTCGAGTGTTTGAATCGTATGTTTGGATTGACCGTCCGTTTGAGGATGATAAGTGGTGCTAAGATTGAGACGTGTTCCCAAGGTTTCTTGATATGATTGCCAAAAATGACAGATAAAACGAGTATCACGATCGGAGATGATAGACAATGGCAAACCGTGTCGACACACAATTTCCCTAACATAGATTTGAGCAAGCTGCTCGACAGAATACTTCTCACGAATCGGAATGAAATGAGCAGACTTGGTTAAACGATCGATAATCACCAAAATGCTATCGTTTCATTTTTTTGGGTGTTGGGTTGTTTAGTGATAAAGTCCATAGCAATGTCTTCCCATTTCCAAATGGGAATCGGTGGTTGCTCGAGTAGACCAAAAGGTCTTTGATGTTCGACTTTGACTTTTGAGCAAGTAAGACATTTTGATACATACAACGCTACATCCTTTTTCATACCCTTCACCAAAAGGTAGCACGAAGATAGAAATACATCTTATTCGCACCGGGATGAACGGAATACCGCGAATTGTGAGCTTCGTCGAGAATACAAGAACGAAGGTCAGCACGATCGGGAACCCACAAACGATTAAGGAAGTACAAAAGACCATCGGGTTTGGTTTCGAGTTAAAGTTTGGCTCCACATGACATTTCATCGTACATGTTACCTTCTTCAACGGAGGTACACTGAGCTTGAAAGATACGGATTAGAAGATCGGTTTGAACAACAACGCTTAAAAGCAGAACGAATTTAACATTAACCTTTCGGCTTAGGGCGTCGGCGACAACATTCGCTTTACCGGGATGGTAGCGAATTTCGCAATTAATCACTAAGTAATTCGGCCCATAGTCGTTTTCTCATGTTGAGATCTTTTTGGTCAAAAATATGTTGAAGACTTTTATGATCGGTAAACAACACATTTTGTACCGCAAAGGTAATGTCTCTATATTTTGAGAGCGAAAACGACGACACCAAGTTTGAGATCGTGAGTCGTATAATTCTTCTCGTTGACCTTTAGTTGCCTTGATGCGTAAGCGATGGCTTGACCTCGTTGCATGAGCACACAACCAAGGCCTTGATGGGATGCTTCGCAAGATACAACAAAATCGTCGTTTCCATTGGGAAGGGTTAGAACGGGAGCATTGCAAAGAATGTCCTTGAGAGTATGAAATGCTTCATCTTATTTCGAACCTCAATCAAATGGTTTTCCTTTATGAGCGAGGGAGGTAAGAGGCAAAGAGATCTTGGAAAAATTTCGAATGAAACGCCGATAATATCCGGCCAAACCAAGGAAGGATCGAACTTCTGTGGGAGTCGTTGGAGTTTTCCAATCCTTAACGACCTCAATTTTAGCGGAATCAACATGAATACCTTTGTCGTTTACGATATGTCCCAAAAATTGAACTTCCTCGAGCCAAAATTCACATTTGGAGAATTTGGCGTAGATTCGTTCGTTTATAATGAGTTCGAGTATGGAACGTAAATGATGCTCATGTTTGGCTTTGGATTTAGAAAAGATGAGAATGTCATCAATAAATATAATAACTAATTTATCAAGGAATGGTTTGGAAACGCGGTTCATGAGGTCCATATATACCATGGGTGCATTTGTTAACCCGAAGGGCATGACCAAAAATTCGAAATGTCCATATCGAGTAAGAAAAGCGGTTTTCGGAATGTCTTCTTCGCTAACACACAATTGATAAATACCCGACCGAAGATTGCTTTTTGAGAAACACGTTGCGCCTTGAAGTTGGTCAAAAAGATCGTTGATTCGTGGAAAAGGATAACGATTTTTAATAGCAAGTTTGTTAAGCTCTCTATAATCGATGCACATACGAAACGAACCATCCTCCTTTTTTCACGAATAGGACGGGAGCGTCCCAAGGAGAAGAGCTTTGACAAATGAAACCTTTATCGGAAAGTTCTTCGAGTTGGTTCGACAATTCTTGCATTTCCGACGGGACTAAACGATAAGGAGCCTTGGCCACAGGTATTGCGCCGGGCACATGATCGATTCGAAGACCGGTGATATCATCAGGAAAAACATCAAGGAAATCACGAACAACATAAATATCTTGGATTTTCTTTTCTTTTTTATCCTTTGTCAACGCGACAGCTAAAAACGGAACATACTTTTGGCGTAAGTATTTATGCGATTGGAAGCACGACATGAGATTAAGCATTCTCAAAGTTTCTTTACTGGAGACTTTAAGAATTTTGCCATTAACGAGCGGAATTCGAATAAATTTATCGAAGCAAACGACTTCGGCACGGTACAAAGATAACCAATCAATGCCTACTATGACATCAAAACTTCCCATTTGCATCAGGATGAGATCGATGGAGAATTTATGGTTGGAAAGAATGAGAGAGCGGATTTGATGGTAATGGAATTTCCATTAGAGACTTCAACAAAAAACGGTCGGGAATGCTTGGTTCGAGGCACAGCTTGAGTCGACTCAAATTTCAAAGAAATAAAACTTTTATCGGCACCGGTATCAAACAAAATAGAAGCCATATGATGGTTCACCAAAAACATACCGTTCACAACATCGTTAGCCACTTGAGCTTGATTTACATTCATCATGAAAGCTCGCCTTTGATTTCCATGGTTTCCTTGAGTTACTTGAGGTGGAGGAGGATGTGGTGCTTGTATGGCTTGCATGGGTTGGATAGCTTGCATGGGTTAGATGAGTGGTGCATTGAGTTGGGGAAATTGAGGTTGGTAGGTTTGGACTTGGTAGGATTAGGTTTGGTAGTAGGGTACGGTCATGGTTTGGGCTTGGTTGGCAAAGGCTAAGAGAGGGCAATTGTTGCGGAAATGGTTGGGATCACCACAGTTAAAGCAAGCTCGGGGTTGTTGGAGTTGGTTCGGTGGGTAGGGTGCATATTGGTTTTGGGAATTTTGGGGGATGGTTCTTGGTTGGTTAGGTTGGGTTCGTTGTGCGGATCGGCATGTAGTGTTGAGATGACCCAAACGGTTACAAATGATACAATGGCGACTAGGCACGTGTGAGGGGTGGTGAAGTTGGCAATTATTGCAAAGTGGGTAAGTACCGGTGTAAGGTCTTCGGGTTTGTGATGGAGCTTTGGTTTGTTATTGTGGTTGTGGTTGGGTAACAACAAAGTTTCGGTGATTGGTTTTGCGCTTCTTTTTGTTGTTGTTGTTGTTGTTGTTATGGCGGGAAGAGTTTGAGTAATTAATGGCTTGGGGTGTGGTTCAACTTTGGCTTGTGGTGCGGGTTCGGGCTTGGCTTTCTCAATTGGTTTCTTGAGGGTTAGGGTACCCGCTTTCACATGGTTTTCGATAGCGCACCGGCTAGTGTGATAGCGTCGTCAAGATTCACAGGTTTGCTACTCATTACTGAGTCTTGGATTTGCACTGGTAGGCCCCAATATATTTGTCAAGTTCACGTTCGGTAGGGGTAACCAAGTGAGGGACGAGGATGCTCAGCTCGTGGAAACGAAGTGAATAAGCGGCATTATCACCACTTTCTTGCTTGAGGTTCCAGAATTCCTCCTCGAACTTTTGAAGCTCGTGCTTGGGACAGAACTTCTTCATCATGAGTGCCTTTAGATCGGACCATGGAAGAGCTATAGCCGTTTCCGAACCTTGGAGGTGCATAACACTACCCCACCATGTAAGAGCCATTTTTCGAAACTTGCTCGAGGCGAAATTTGTCTTTTTCGCTTTGGGGCACTCGCTGTGTCGGAACACACTCTCAATCGATTCAAACCATTGCAAAAAAGTAGTCGCACAGTTGGTTCCAAGGAACTCGGATGGGTTAGCATTTGTAAATTTCTTAAATAAGTAAGATGCGACTTTGGGTTCAACAGGTGCAACAACGGGTGGAGGTTTGGTTGTTTGGATTTAGGTTACAAGTTCGGGAATCACAGCGGCCATTTTCTTGATGATGAAAGCAGCCATACGACGGTTGGAGTTCTTGCGCGGATGACGGCTAACCAGAGCATGCTAAAAGATTTTAAAGAAACGGGATAAGTTTGAGGCAAAAAAAAAGAAATGGGTATGAGTGTGTATAAAATAAAATAAAACTTATTTTTTTTATTATGAATCTTAGAGATAGTGAGGATGATATGTTAGTTGTTAAATAAAATATAAAACTTTGTATATAAATAACAATCCAAAAACAAAACGTAAATAATTTTTCGAGAGGTTAAAGCTTGATAATTGATATTTTGAGATTTATAGAGTCTGAAAATCGTACATGAACCACCATGATTTAATATTCCGATACTAAAAAGTTTATAAAACACCACGTTGAAGTCTAAACATGTGCAAGAACCACCACGATTTTTCATGTTTTCGACACAAATAACGATAATGACACAATAAATCGAGATACAACGTCATGTCAAAACACTAGTCTACGAACCACGTAGTTCTAATGCTTTTACACCGAAAATTAGGATGGCGACCGAACGCTCGCATTCGACTACTTAAAGTATTGACATGTATAACATGGTTCGTTGGCCTAGAAAACGAGCACTATAATTCAACCATCCCAGGTAAGTAAATCACCTTCGATTCTTGGAATATTTTTGTCAAATGGTCGTTTCATAATGCCTCGTTTCCTATGATGGCTACGGACCCGATATAAATGCAACCTTTAAGGGATTTGAAATAACGGGATCCAAGCTAAACTTGTATTCCATAAAACCCAATAAAAATCTAAGTTTTTTGTTTTAAGGTAAGGATACATTGAGTATACTATGAAAGTGTGTGTATGTGAACATTTGTGATATTGGTGAATTTTAAACAAGTTTATAAATAAACATGCGAATTGAACAATCAAATAGAGTAAACACGTATAAACGCACGTATAGGACCCTAAGCATAACAATACTATGTCGTTACGTCTAACCACCTATCCTATTGTCAAGGCTCTGATACCAATCTATCACACCTCGACCAAAGGCGGAACATGCCGAGGTGTAACGATTGCCCATAAGTGCATGACACTATTTAAAGCGACAATATTTAACGAACTCATTTCATTTCACAACATCAAATGTCACATAAACATACTTGTTCATAAAAATAACAAAATATCACAAAATATAGCAAATTAAATATTGTTCGTTTTGCTAATATCCTAAAGGTCTTGACATCGTTTTCTCCACAAGCTCGAGTCAACCTAGATGCAAACCTGTAAAATTTCATAAAATAAAGTTTATCAACACAAAGGTTGGTGAGCAATTCATAATTTTGAGCATATAAGTATATAATAAGAAAAGCCACAAATCTCATAGACGACACAATAAATAATAGCAATAACTTGGATAAATAGATATCGCTAAACACATTAGCGACACCTAGCTATAAGCGGATGCCAAATAGTCTAGGATTTTATAGTTATCGTTAATAGCATTACGCTAACGACACCTTGCTCTATGGGGTTTCCAAATTGACTAAGATTTATAGTTCCACCAACCAAAAAATGATAAACACATAGGCGTATAGTTGTGTAAGCATAGAATACCAAATCGAACAATTATTTAAGTAAAGTATAAAATAAAGTTTGCGGTTTAAGATTGAAGTATAAAGCATTTATTTTAATAGGTATGAAATGTCACCCCTAAAACGAAAGATGGAAAACGGGGTATGAAAGTACTCTCATATAAGTAAGAAACTTGATTTCGGAAAAAGTCGGGTAATCGAAAGAACGGGTCTAACGAGCAAAGCCTAAAACAAAATAAAAGCCTTGAAATAGAAAAGTAGTTTTGGAAGTCTTTTAATAAATTAAATGCTTGAGAAATATAAAAAATTAAAGTTAAAGATTTAAACTTTTACTATTTAAGAAGCTTATAATAATAATCCTTTAAAAATGTAAGTTTGCTCGAAACCGGGTTAAAGTATATAACCTTAATATTTACTCAACTCTATGTTAAGTAACAAGGTGGGTAAAAATGCAAGAATGCAAGTCCCTTTGGAATAAAGATACTAAAACGGGTTTTTAACGAGTGTTCGGGTTATTGGTTCGGGTCTTGGTAATTGGTCAAACCCAAAGTAAACTTTCTGGAATAATAAATGTTATGAGATAACTCAATAAAATATAATAACACTTAACCAAGTATGTAGTCTTATTGTTTTAGAACTAACAACGCACGTTAAGTGAGTGCTCGGTTTTATCGGTCCAACTTTGTTTTAAGATAAAGTTGGATTCAACATTCCAAGTATTTTAATAAATTATTTAAAATCAGTTTGTAAAGTATTTTTAAAGAAATTTACAAGTCTTGATAGCTAAAAACACACTTGTGTCTTAACCAAGTGAAAATCGGTTTAGTTCAGTTTGGTTCGGTTTCCATCTCACAATAAGTTCATAGATGGTTTCCACATGCCCAAATATCAAAGAACTTGTATAATAATTTATAAATGACAAAACTTGAGTTTTACAACCAAAAAGTTAATAATAAAGTCTTTAAACGAAAGTTCGGTTTTTGGTTCGGATCTAGTTTCGGGTTAAGACCGAGTTTAGAATCTACAAACCCATAACCATAGAACTTATAAAAATGATTTTAGAAACTCAAATCTAACAATAAGCATGTTTAAACAATTATTTAACAAAAATTAATAAAAAAAGTTCGATTTACGGTTGAGAGCTATTTACGGTTAAACCGAGGCTAGTCTCTTCAATCCCATAACCATGGAACTTCATAATTATGATGCACAAACTTAAATGAACAAGAGTTAAACGTGGTTAGTATATATAAACAAGTTATAAGTATATATATATATATATATATATATCAAGAACACGAAGTTCTTCATGAAGTCTTGCCTTACGAGGCCCGAAACTTAACCAACCGGAGCCGAAAAAGTAACCACCAAAGGGTGTATATTATATATAGGTGTGGCATATACTTCAAGTATTAATAAGAGTTAGTAAGTTAGTTAAAATGTAAAAACTACATAAGTTTGACTTTGAAAGTCAAACCCGACCTAAACATTAATATAACCTTGAATGATTCTTGAATTTGAGTGAGGAAAGAGTTTATGAGCAAGGATTTATGTTAGAGATGACCTTGTGTTTATAGGAAGAGATAAATTTGGTCAAACAAGTGATTTAAGGGTTAAAACTCGGATTTGTTGGACAATAAAACCAACAAGGAGACATAAGGGAACATAAGGAACATTTTGGTCTAGTGATACTTTACAAAGTTTCAAAAAGGACATTTTGGCCCCCGAAGTTCGTTTTAAGTGATTTTAACGCGATTTAAGGCGCAAAAATGATGTTTTCAAAACCCAACAAGTGTAGAATGATATTGTAACAGAAAAACCATCATTTTGATTATATCATAAGTTTCGGTTTACAAAACGGGTCGGTTTACATGATAAACGGATCATAAACGAATGCAAACGAGTACAAACGGGACCCGATTTTGACGAATGTCACAACGCGAGACCCATTTTATATCATTTTGTTTTTCTTTTCTTTTTTCTTCTTTTTTTATTGCACGGTTATTGTAATTATTATATTAATACATATATATTTATATATATATATATATATATATATATATATTTATAAGTATAATAATATATAATACTTTATATATATTTAGTGTTAAATGATTATTTATGATGTTTGATTATTATAAATTGTCGTATAAATATCATGCAACTTAAAAGATTGCTTCTTTTGGTAACCTTCGACTTATAATATATTCATATTCAGAAAATGGACATATCATATACTTATACCACTTACTTACATTGTTATTATATTTTAACTCTTACCCTTTTAAAAGTTGGCATTTTTGTCTTGAAATTTTGATGGATGTTACATTTAATTAGGGAAAACATTGTATTTTGGATACATGTAACAAATAATATATTGAACACGATGAAAAATAAAACTACCAACAAAATGACCCACTTTGTCTTGTGTTTTCACTAAGACAACTTGCTCATCATGTGTATTTTTTTATTTCTGTTATGGTTATATTAATTTTGAATTCAGAAAAGAAAAAAGATAATTGGATAATATGTTTATTTCATGTATGATTTTAGTAGTGCATGCTCACTGATACAGATTTATGATGTTATGTGTGCTGATGGGAAACCGAGTGGTGTTTATTTAGTTTTATATATTGAAAAACTTCAAAATCACCCCAAATACCATGACATTTTGCAGACAGTCTGTGGTACTGTGAGTGTCGGTGATTTTTGTTTTATACAATTTCATCATTTTTTTAGTTTGAAAAACAAGAAGATTTCTTGATTTCAATTGCAGGTGTTATACTTATCGAGCATGTGCTTGTGAGAATTTGTGTGCCAAAAATGGGGAAGGAATGCAAGTTCTACATTACTGAAATGGGCAGCAATACGAACCTCATTTTGACTACTTCCTTAATGCCAAGAATCGATGTGAATTTGAAAATGTAAAACAAACTAAAGCAAATAAGAAGTTTGGCGACCAATCACGTGATTGCGTCGTCAAACTTCTTAATTATTATATATAATAATTTGATTATGATATATTTGGGATAAAAATTCCGAGTTACAATGTTGTTTGAATTCTTACAAATTAATTATTATTCAAATTCAAAATTAAAGTAAATTCAGTTCGATTTTTTTCGGTTTTTATTGCATGCAATTCTAAAACCAAACCTAACGTTTTTATGAAATTATAAAACCAAATCATCGGTTTTTATTTAGGCAACATAGATGTTGAAGAAGGGGTGAGACGATTTGGGTTGAAACGATAACTTTATGTGTTGGCTAACCAAAACATATTTTTTTGAATCTTTTAATTTTTAACTCTAGGTGTTGGTTGACAAAAAAAAATATTTTTGGGATCTTTTTATAAATATTGATACGCTAAACATGATTACAAAAATGTTATTATATTACTAATAATAATCTAAATATTTTGATAAACAGAAAGTGGATTCACATCGAGAAGTAAGTTTAAATTTGTTTCAAAAGGTATTCTTGTTTATTTCGAAAGCAATTTTGAACAATTAAATTATGAATGGGCTAAATTGGGCCGAGTTGTGTTTTAGCTCAAACAAGCCTGATCAAAATATCAAGCTAAAAAGAAAATATAGATAACTTTCTAATTTTTTTTAAGAACAAACATGCTATGACTTGGCCAATTAAAAAAGGTTTATTATCTATCTTACACAATGCCAAGATCAGCTTTTTTTGTTTAAACATCTCAATGCATGTTTAAACATTTAACTGAATATGTATTTCAAAAGTCGGATTCCAAGTTCTTTTTTGAACCTGAATAATAAACTTATAAAACTACATCATTTAACTTTTCATATTTCATATGGTTAACTCTATATTTAGACATGCATTATTTATATAATGAACTATTTACTTTACTTTCATTTCTTCAAACACCTTTGAATAAGTTTATTATCCATCTTATAAAAGGGTTGACAAATATTTGATTGACACTTGCATGTTTTAAGACCTTTTTTTTTTATCAAAAAACACATCAACATGATTTCCAACAGAGACTTTAACTCAGAGGATTGAATACATAGCTAAAATAATTAGAGGTGGTAACACGTAACCAAACTAAAATAAAAATAAATGCTTCATATTTCATATAGTTAACTCTTTAAATTGAGGGTTATTCATTGTTTATAATGTTTTTAAGAGTTTGCACCAAATGTATTAAACTTTATACCCACATATTTGTTAATATAATCATTGATGGTTAAATTAATTTTACATAACTTTGATTCTATATACCATTTCCAAATTGAAGATTATATATATATATATATATATATATATATATATATATATATATATGGGATGGTTCAGGAGAGAAGCCATTTTAATGAGAGAAATGCGAGAAGTAGATCTGAACAATTGATTATGTGTAATCATTGGTGTGTATTAACAATGGCAATTCTATAATAAATGGGAAATAAATTATGCAATAGTTTAAAGAAAAGGGGCATATTAGTCTTTGATATATATATATATATATATATATATATATATATATATATATATATATATATATATATAGAGTAAGTGAGAAATGTATACATTTAATCATCCTCTTAATTCTCTTAAAATTCTTCACGTATTACTTTCCATATACTTCCATATAACATAATATGATTACCATTCATCTGTATATCAATGTTTATTTCAAGATATCAAAACTCATATACTTAATATAATCTCTTTTGCTATATTTACTAATTTAAATTTAGGGGAAAAACTAAGGGTTTTCATTAAAAAAACGTATTGAAGGATCTGTGTAGGTAATTCATGACATGGTGAAGGTTATTGATCAGTTTATAGTTTTTAATTAATGTTGATTGTGTAGGTTAATGATGATCTGCGTAGGTAATTTATATATGTACGGATTTGCTGATGGCTTATATAAAATAAGTTTCCTGGGTGCTTTTCATATGTGTAGGAACAACGTAAAGATTTTTGTATGCAAACTATATATTATGGCATGCTTGTGTATATTATTAAGATACGGGTAGCATATGTGTAGGAATATGCCTACAATGTATATATTATAAGTTATGTAGGTGTTGTATATATATGTAGGAATTTTGTCTTGATTTGTATAGGTATTGTATATATGTGTAGGAATATCTTTATGATATAATATGTGTAGGTGTATGTTGATATATGCACTTGAATGAATGAATGAATTTGTGTAGATTAAATGCTTTAATTAAGATTTTAAAAGTTATAAAACAAAAAGAAATTAAAAATAAAAACCAACTTAGTGTTTGAAACTTCTAAATTTAAATACTTACTAATTAAAAAAATTTGAAGCTTTATAATTATACCCTTAGAATAAATAAAAGGAAAAAATGGAAAGAAAATTTTTGATTGGTTGGAATTATTTCTTGCATTAAAATGACTTCTCTCCTAAACTTAAACACACACACACACACACACACACATATATATACTAGTTTGAGTCCCGTGTATTACACGGGAATTTATGAAAATTTTAAAATTTTGAACATTTATCAAAATACAATCGACAAAACAATTATCATATATTATTAATAAAATTACAATTTATATTAAAAGTATAGGAATTACGAAAGAAACATTACACAAATATTTACTAATAAGAGAGAATTTTCTTATACATTATGTTTGCGGTTGTGTTGGTCAATATACCTAGTTTATCAATAATCAAAATTTTTAGTCAATGTCTGCATGTAAATCTTGACAAAACGATGTATAGATTCCCGTGTGAAAACACATGTTCTTTCAAGTAAAACCCAACCATAAATACTAAAACAAGATTATGGTTAAAATCTTAAATCTTATCTTAAATATATATAAACGAAGTCTCCTTAAATTCTCTCAAGCTACCAGATTGCTTCATTTGTAAATGAAGGTTTCTCATGTATTTAAATCGAATTCACGGGTTTGGGTCTCACCAAAACCAGGTTATAACATCTCATTTATTTGTGAAACCCGTTCATCATGTTATAACCTTTTAAACGGGTTATAACATCTCATATATTAAAAATTAATCTCATCAATTACTTGATATGAAAATCCTATAAAACAGGGATATACTAACAAATAATATCCGTTTTTTTTAAATATTATTTTTAATTAATAAACAATTTTATAGTAAAAAAAAGCAGGTTGTGGGTCTCACCAAACTCGTATAACTTTTAAACCGGGTTATAACATCTCATTTATTTGTGAAACCCGTTCATCATCAAATCCTAAGTATATTAATAATTTCCAAACAATAAATAAAATTTAAATCCAAAAAAATATATTAATATTAGAAACGAATAATATAAAACAACTCTGTATTACAGAGAATAAAAGCTAGTTATATATATGATAGCTAAGAAAAGAGCTTCATGATTCTATCTTTCCAAATTAAACCAAAAGAATAAATTTAAATTGTTAGTATGTCGATAAACAAATTTATGAAAATGTAGTCAAATGTAAATAATGAAAATTTTCAAGGAAGAAAGTATTTTAATTGATTTTTATTTTATATACATGAAAATACTAAAAAATAAAAATAATAATAATAATAAAGCAATGTTCAGATCACTTCAATCCTATTTGGCATGTTCTTTTTCTATAGCTAAATTGTTTTATTTTATTACTTAAGGATAAACATGACGTTAAAATATAAAAAGAAGCAAATAAATAAACATTAACACACTTGCTTTATATACCATAAGAATACGACTATTTTGGGTTAGGTAATGACCCACATGAGATTCAAATAACAAAATGGGTTTAAAAATGTGAGGATGGTTGCGAGAGTGACAAGTGGCATAAAATGGTATTCTTTTATTAGAGTAGTAGATATATATTACCCAAATATTTGGAATTATAAAAGTTGTCACATCATATGTCACACCCCGACTAGGTAGTTGCGGAAGCGTAATACGGGAATGTAACAGATAACACTGGTATCAACAACATTGTTTATAAAGAAAATTCAACAGCTAATTTACATCATATTACATGGGTAGGTACTATGTTTACAAACTAGGTGAAAAACACATAACCGGTTTCGAGCTTCTTAAATAGTATTATATCAGCGTCTATTCACAGCTATTCAACTTGTCTTTCTAACACCAAGCACGTAAGCAAATCATTCCACTTTTGCTTTACCTGAAAAGCATGTTAAAACGGGTCAACTACGTCTAGTTGGTGAGTTTCAAGTTTCACGAGTATCAATGAAATCAGTACACGAGTTTGTAAAGTTTACAGTGTGTATGTATATATGTCTGTGTATGATGCATTATACTAAGCCACAAGTGAAACCGAAACGAGCTATACTGCATGGCCTCTCCTGCCCATGCACTCCTGTTGGCATTTAACAGCCAATTTGCCCCATGTATGTACTATGTCTAACACCACATAGCAGTATGTAAATATATAATGACAATGTGCAACTGGTTTTTACATATGTTCCGGCTTACCCCACCGGCTCTGTCACAGTTGGGTTTGTCAAACCGATAGTACTATCCACACGCCACCGGCACGAAGTTAATCACTTGTGTTTGTGGGGACTTGTCAAGTGTTAGTACTTAGATAATCCACATCATCACACGTTTTCAAGTATAACAGTTTATGTAAACATGCTTTTCACCCCAAAAGTTCGTAAAACAGTTTAGAAAGTGGGGGTCGTGAAACTCACCTTATTGTAGTTCGCACAGAAATTACGTGTCAGATAGTCAGATGTCTCGTTTATAGCCTGATTCCTATAAACAGTATCGTATCGTTAATACTAGTACAGTGTTCAAGCTAAGTCGGGCTGTATAGATAATCTGGGTATAGCTGTTAAGCCCAGGACATGACTATAGTCTTAGATTGTGACGTTGTATACTATGAAATGTTTAGAACTGGATTTGGCTCAGTTTCACCGTTTTCCGAGCCTAGCTCAGTTGATCGTTTATACGTTTCGGGATTAGGTAAGATCATATAAAACTTAAGTAAATATATTGATTGATAAATTGATTTGATTTATGAAAGAATTTTAAAGTTTCGGTGTCTGGTTTGATCGCAGGGTTCGTTTCCGTTTTCATACGGTTTTGATTATACAAAACGCGCACAATTCACCCGAATTGTCCGGAATTCTCGTAAAAAGTTCGTTTTTATCAATATCATTCAAAAAT
Organism: Bidens hawaiensis; assembly: GCF_021521415.1. NCBI lineage: Eukaryota > Viridiplantae > Streptophyta > Magnoliopsida > Asterales > Asteraceae > Bidens > Bidens hawaiensis. Next base: position 5,661 of record NW_027493155.1, on the reverse strand, counting down.
ATGATATTTGACCACTTTTGACATTTTGACATACCAGTCAGTCCGTTAAACACAAAACTGCCGGTTTCGTTAAAACAATTATAATTTAAATCTTTAATAAATCATAACTAAATATGTAATTACATATAAATTATGTAAATTTTTGTAAAAATACATTAAGACATGGAGAATTTTATAAAAATATTGCCAGTAATTTTATGATTATTTATTTATTTATAAAAATTCATTTAATAGGTTATAATCATGTAATAAATGGCCCGTTTATATCAAACGACCTCCGAAAAATCCCATAATTTTTACCAATGGTCTCAATGTGACTACATAGCCCCTGCAAAATTTCCAGAACCTAACTCTTTTGACAAAATGCCTTTTTGTGCGTTTTTCGGCTGTTAAAACTCGGTTCAACCATGGCTGCACAAACCATACTTAGACATTTCCAATGATTCCCAAACATTACCAGTGATCTTACCATCCCATATAAAACTCCAAAACCAAGTTTCATAAATTTTCAATATGTTTTGCTATTTTTCCCAAATAAACGCCCATAAACGGGAATAAATTCACCAAATATTCTCCGTTTATCGAAAAATTACCAAATTTGAACAGGGACTCATTTATATGATCCCTAATGTCCCTGAAAATTTTCACAAGCTAACAACAAGCACGTCACAACCTAATACTAAACAGCCCCTAAACGAGTATTACGGGTTTACCTTGTCGGTTTTCGATGAATTTTGCTAGCTTAAACGACTCTCCGGGTCTCGGGTTGCAAACTCAGTATATCTACATATCATATAACATCAAACCAAGCATAAATCATCCATGTAACAGCCTTGATAATTAGGGTTTCGGTTTTGGGTTCAAACCGAACTTTCTAACCGTAAAAACGTTGTATTCATGTTCTAATCCGTGTTTTTGACCAAAAAAGTATATGTTCCAGGTTTGTAAACATGTTTAACATCAAAACATAATTTTTACTTGATTTTTAGGGTTTTTGGATGGTTAAACATGTTTAAAACTAACTAAAACATGTTTATAAGATTATAACTTAGTTAAAGGATGGTTAAAAATTCATGTAAATGAAACTTACTTGAGGGTTTTGGGCAAGGGTTTGGAAGGACAGAACTGGAGCTGCTGTGGACTTGAAATATTTTGAAAGGTGAAATGAATAACAAGGCTTAAGGTTGAAGTTATATAAAAAAAAAGAAAAGAATGTATGTTTTGGTAATTGTTCCGATCGGAATTCCTTGGAGCCCCTTAATGGGCTGTTTTGGCCCATTAAACTATCCATACAAGCCCAAACATGAAAAGCCCATTTCAAATTTAGTTCGGGTCCGGTTTTTCGCAAGAAAATTAATTCGGGTGTAAGAAATAGCGTAAAAACGAGTGTTTTTCAGCTTATTTTTGTAAAATAAGAAAAACGTACTGACTCGTTGTAAAATTCCAAAATATTTTCACGGATTGCTTAGAACATGTCATATAAGTGTTTTATAAATCTTTTTCGGCTTAACGGATGCTACAATGCTTGTTTTGATATTAACGATTGCGTTTAAGCTTATAGCGTATCGATAAACGAAACCTTTTTCGTTTAAAGAGTTTTAAACGTACCGAGGCCTAAATATCAATATGTTAGCCTCTATAACATATATATAACTCGTATATGACCCCTCAGTATGTATACGGTTCATAGTTAGTATCGGTCGGTTACTCGTTTAAGCACTACGAATTAACCGATTTATCGTTTACTTGTTACGTAAAGAATATAGTGTACCTCGTTTTGCCATGAATGTCACATTCTCCCCCCGTTAAGAAATTTCGTCCCCGAAATTTAATGTGTCACTGGTTTTCTAGGGAACAGGTGTGGGTATTTCTTTCGGAATTCGTCCTTTCGTTCCCAAGTATATTCGGGTCCTTGTTTTGAATTCCACCGAACTTTTACTAATGAAATTTTGTTATGTCGTAACTGTTTGGTTTTCCCGTCTACAATTTCTACCGGCTCCTCTACGAAGTTGAGCTTTTCGCTGATCTGAACATCATCCAGTGGTACTATGTTTGTTTCATCAGTCAAACACTTTTTCAAATTCGATACATGAAACACGTCGTGAATAGTGCTCAGTTCTAAGGGTAGTTTTAATCGGTAAGCTACGGGACCAATTTTTGCAACAATGTCAAAAGGTCCGATGTATCTCGGGGCTAGTTTACCAGTCTTTCCAAATCTTATAACACCTTTCCATGGCGATACTTTTAAAAATACCTTATCACCTATTTCAAAAGATAACGGTTTTCTGCGAATATCGGCATAACTCTTTTGTCGGTCACGGGCAGCTTTCAATTTTTGTTTAACTTGGTGGATCTTATCGGTGGTTTCCTGAATTAAATCGGATCTTGAAATTTGAGTATCACCCACTTCTGTCCAACATAGTGGTGATCTACATTTTCGCCCGTATAGAGCTTCAAAAGGTGCTGCTTGTATACTACTGTGATAACTGTTATTGTAAGAGAATTCAATGAGCGGGAGGTGTTGATCCCAATTCCCTTTGAAGTCCAGTACACAAGCACGAAGTAAATCTTCTAAGGTTTGGATGGTTCGTTCAGATTGACCATCGGTTTGGGGATGGTAAGCCGCACTTAGGTCGATTCGGGTTCCCAAGGCTTCTTGTACTGCTTGCCAGAAATGTGAAGTAAAGTGACTGTCTCGATCGGAAATAATCGAAAGAGGTACTCCGTGTCGAGATACTATTTCATCGATGTAAATTTGAGCGAGTTTTTCGGTGGTGTAGTTGTTACGGATGGGAATAAAGTGTGCGGATTTGGTTAACCGGTCCACAATTACCCAAATTGCGTTGTGTCCTCGAGAGGTTTTAGGAAGGTGTGTCACAAAGTCCATGGTAATTTGTTCCCATTTCCATTGTGGGATTTCGGGTTGTTGTAACATTCCCGAAGGTTTTTGATATTCCGCCTTTACCCTTGCACATGTTGCCCATTTACTTACATACACGGCTATATTCTTTTTCATACCAGGCCACCAGTAAAATTCTTTAACATCCTTATACATCTTATCCGCACCTGGATGAATAGAATACTTGGATTTGTGTGCTTCATCAAGTATCAACTTTCGGAGTTTATGAAGTGTTGGAATCCAGACCCGGTTTTTGTAATAATATACTTCATCAATTTTCTTTTCAAAATTCCTTTCATTTCCATGTAGTTCTTCTTTTTCTAGTTGATCTGCCTTCAAGGCCTCATCTTGTGCAACGCGAACTTGTTCGGTTAGGCTACTTTGAACAATCATTCCGAGTGCTCGTACCCTTAATGGTCTGGTTCTGTCTTTTCGGCTTAAAGCATCAGCTACTACGTTGGCCTTACCTGGATGGTATTTAATCTCACAGTCATAATCATTTAACAGTTCTACCCATCTCCTTTGTCTCATGTTTAGCTCTTTCTGATCGAATATGTGTTGTAAGCTTTTGTGATCAGTATAAATGGTACATTTAGTGCCATACAAGTAATGTCTCCAAATCTTCAATGCAAAGATAACTGCTCCTAATTCCAAATCATGGGTCGTATAATTCTTTTCATGCACTTTTAATTGTCGGGAAGCATATGCTATTACTTTCTTTCTTTGCATCAGTACGCATCCTAAACCTTTACGAGATGCGTCACAATATACCACCAATTCATCAGTTCCATCTGGAAGGCTTAATATTGGAGCCTCACATAACTTCTGTTTTAACGTTTGGAAGGCCATTTCTTGTTCTTCTCCCCATTCATATGCTCGATCTTTTTGAGTTAGGAGGGTTAGAGGTTGTGCAATACTTGAAAAGTTTTTAATGAATCTTCTATAATACCCGGCTAGTCCTAAGAATTGACGAATTTCTCTTGGTGACTTAGGCACTTGCCAATTCTTAATGGCCTCAATTTTACTTGGGTCTACTTGGATCCCTTGATGGTTCACAATGTGTCCCAAAAACTGTACTTCTTGCAGCCAAAACTCACATTTGGACAACTTTGCGTATAACTTCTGTTGCCTCAATAATTTTAAAATTTCCCGCAAATGTTGTTCGTGTTCCTCCTTACTTCTCGAATATATCAAAATATCATCGATAAACACTATCACAAACTTGTCAAGGTAAGGTTTGCAAACTCGGTTCATGAGATCCATAAACACTGCAGGTGCATTTGTCAACCCAAATGGCATAACCAAAAACTCATAGTGACCATACCGAGTTCGGAAGGCTGTTTTTGGTACGTCTTCTTCCTGAATTCTCACTTGATGATAACCAGATCTAAGATCAATTTTTGAAAAATACTTCGCACCTTGGAGCTGATCAAACAAGTCATCAATTCGAGGTAAGGGGTATCTATTCTTTACAGTCACTTTATTCAATTCCCGGTAATCAATACACATTCGAAAACTCCCGTCTTTCTTCTTTACAAACAACACTGGTGCTCCCCACGGTGAGTAACTAGGGCGAATAAAACCCCTGTCCAGTAATTCTTGTAACTGGTTGGACAGTTCTTGCATTTCAGAAGGCGCAAGTCTATAAGGTGCCTTAGCAATGGGTGCTGCTCCTGGTATCAAGTCAATACGGAATTCAACTTGTCGGGTCGGTGGTAAACCAGGCAACTCATCGGGGAATACATCTGAATACTCGTGTACCACTGGGATGTCTTCCATTCGTTTTTCCTCGGGTTCCTTAACTGTTACACTCGCCAAGTATAAAGTACAACCTTGGCGTAAATATCTCAATGCCATAAGTTGAGATATGAGAGGCAGTACTGTACCAGATTTCTCACATTGAACAATTATAGCCTCATCATTCGAAAGAGGTATTCTAACGGTCTTATCCTTACAGACAATTTCAGCTTTATACTTAGATAGCCAGTCCATACCGACTATAACATCGAAACTTCCCAATTCCACTGGGAGTAAATCAATAAGGAATGGGTGGTCGTTTAGGATAAGGGAACAGTCTCGGACTATTCGGTTAACAAGTATAGATTTACCGTTAGCGAGTTCTATAGTATATGGTTTTGTTAGTTCACTAACCGGCATATTTTCTAAAGGTAAGAAATTAACAGATACGAAACTTCTATCGGCACCCGTATCAAACAAAACTGAAGCATACTGACCCGAAACTAAGAATGTACCTGTCACCACATTCGGATCTTGACGCGCTTCACCCGGTCCTAATACAAATGCGCGTCCCTTAGCTGTGTTGGAGGTTGATGCTTGTGCTTGGTTCTGCCTTTTCACCGTACTCGGGTTCAAATTAGGGCAGTATCTCCGAAAATGTTCCGTACTGCCACATTCATAGCAAGCACGGAGGTTCGTGGTAGGTGGGGTTTGTTGGTTGAGTTGTGGGCGGTATGGTTGAGGTCGAGGGAGTTGAGTTGATTGCGGTGGACGGTTAACAATGTTGGTAGGGGTTCTGCAGTTGGGGGCATAGTGTCCCGTCCTTCCACACTTTTGACAGATGATCGGTTTACAATCACCCACATGATGAAAGTTACATCTTCTGCACTTCGGTAACGTCCCTTTATAGGTTTCTTGTTTTACGTTAGAACTGGTCATGGCATAACTTCGGGTATTCGGACGAGTCCGCTTATTTTGAGGGTTTCCTTGTATTCTTGTCCCATAATCAGTTCGTTTTAAACTTG